>NC_083276.1:38280142-38610142 GCF_963506605.1 Zootoca vivipara
ATCCTAAACTGACCATATCGAGGAGGAAGTGGAGTAGTCATAGAACGTCTTTACCAATATTATAGTTTCAGGATTTTGATGCTAGGTCTGCTTCACAAAAGATTAACATCTGTTTTATGAATAATGGGTAACCTGCACATCGATAAATGCGTTCAACAGTTGCACACAATTACTGTGCAATACATACACCTGGCTTTCCATCAAGTTATGAGATATGACCATTTACATTTAGGAAACCTGCAATTCCCTACAAAGAAGTGTTGTCTGTGTAGAAAGTTTGTTCTATGTAAAGAAGTCCTTAGCATATCATTTTGCGCAATGTAATGCCTGGATTTCACAGAGAAATAAACAGATTAAGTGTATAGATAATTTTAAAGGTTTTTTTTCTTATTCTAGAAGAAACGCTTCCCCTGTCCCTGTAAAATCCAAACTTCCATGGGTTTGAAATACAGCCTGAGTTTTTATCTATTTATTTACGTGTTTCTAACCTACTCTTTCATAAAAAATATAGTAAATACACAATAAATAAAAATAAAATTAGAGAAGAGCATCCATAAAATTTAAAGAAACACTTATCGGTTAAAAAGAGGAAAATCATATTGCAAAAGCCTGGCTAAACAATGTAGTTTTCAAAAGACGTCTGAAAGGAGGGAGAGATGGTCCCTGCTGAATCTATGGTATTTTAATTGGGAGTTCCACAAGAAAGGGTCCACCACACGAAAGCTGTAGTCCCTAGTGCAGGCATCCCCAAACTGCGGCCCTCCAGATGTTTTGACCTACAACTCCCATGATCCCTAGCTAACAGGACCAGTGGTCGGGGAAGGTGGGAACTGTAGTCCAAAACATCTGGAGGGCCGAAGTTTGGGGATGCCTGCCCTAGTGAGTACCAACTGAACCTCAGGAACATGGAGAACCACAAAAGGTTCTTAGAACATAAGGAATCAGAGGGTCCTACAGTAAATGTACTTAGGGCCCAAGTTGTTTATGGCTTTGTGAATTAACACAGGCACTCGAAACCTGGCCTGGTAGTAAATTGGCAACCAATGCATTTTTCTCAGCAGCAGAGTGGCATGCTGCCAGTACATTGGGACCTCGGTTTAAGAACAGTCCTGTTTACGAACAATTCGGTTTACGAACTCCGCAAAACTGGAAGTAGTGTCCCGGTTTGCGAACTTTACCTCAGTCTAAGAACAGAATCTGAACGGTGGAAGGGCACCGGAGGCGGGAGGCCTCATTAGGGAAAGTGTGCCTCTGTTTAAGAACGGTTTCTATAATCTGAGAGAAAATATTATGAAAATGCAATACAGATGGCACGACACTCCAGCAAAACTCGCAAAGATGTACAAAAATAGATCACCAACCTGGCGGAGGTGTAAAGATGGTATAGGGTCATATATGCGCATGTGGTGGGAATGCACAGCCATTAAGGAATTTTGGAATAACATCTATAATGAGCTAAAAAAATTATTTAAATTATCATTTAAGGAAAAACCTGAAACCTTCCTCCGAGGTATAATGATATCAGAAATTAAAAAAGAAATTAGACCACTTTTTACCTACACAACAGTAGCAGCCAGGATCTTAATCACAAGAAACTGGAAAAGTGACCAAACACCTACAATAAATGAGTGGCAGGTCCAAATGTTAGAATACTTGCAAATGGCCATGATGACAGGGAGACTTAGAGGATATCCAAAACAGAAAGTTCAAAAAGAATGGAAAATTTTCAAAGAATATTTGGAAAATTATTATAAAAATAAATACTTCCTGGCAGAAATAGAATTGATCCTTGAAAATACATACATATATATATATATATATATATATATATATATATATATATATATATATTTGTGTGTGTGGGGGGGGTATCTGAAGAAAACAAAGAAAGAAAGTAAATACAACAATCTGGAACCGTGTGTTAAAAAATAATAAAAAAAACACAATGAGTCTAATCGGAAGCTAAAAGACGGTCAATTGTAATGAATCGATGTAGTAATTATTGTGGGTTTTTTTTTTGTTATTGTCGAATTCTAAATAAAGCCTTTTTTAAAGCAAGAAGAAAAGAAAAGAAAAAAGAAAAGAATGGTTTTGGTTTAAGAACAGACTTCCAGAACGGATTAAGTTCATTAACTGAGGTACCACTGTAATCTGTTCCAGCGAGCAGGCTGGCCACTGCATTGTGCTCTAGTTGAAATTTCCAGACACATATACAAGGGCAACCCCATATAAAGCATGTCACAGTAATCAAGCTTTGAGAAACTCAATGTATGGCCCACTGTGGTTAAGCTGTTGTGATCCAGGAACAGCAACAGATTACATGCTGGCCACAGAGGTCACTTGGCCCTCCAGTGACAGAGTGGATTAAGGAGAACATGAGGAACTGCCCACAAGGCTTCTGTCTTGCCAGGATTCAAGCTCAGTTTATTGGCCCTCGTGCATTCCACACTTAATCCAGCGTCGTTCCATGGCTTGCACAACCTCTCCTGAATGAGATGTAATGGAGAAATAGAATTGGGTATCAAATCTGCTGGCTAGCTTTGGTTTTCGCCCAAAAAGGGAGTAATATAGTCTTACTCCAGAGGTTGTTAGAAGAACTAAAATAAAATGAAGATTTTAAATAATCATTAGGAACACCAGATAAATGACGGTAGTAGTTATTTAGCAGTATAGGTGGACTATAGGACTGTGATGTCTTAGCTATCTAGCTCAGTTGGTAGAGCATGAAACTCTTAATCTCAAGGCCGTGGGTCTGAGTGCAATGTTGGCCAAAAGATTCCCACATTGCAAGGACTTGACCTAGATGACCCCTTTCAACTCTACAATTCTGTATAGTTATGTATCCTATATAATAATGTCCAAGTTGTCCCTGCGTCCAAGCTGTCCCGTGTGTCCCTGGGGTACTGCGCATGTGCCCCAGGGATACAGGGATTGGACAGCAGAGACTGCGCGCGCGCACTCTCCCCCCCCTCTGCCTCCTCCAACCGCCGCTCCCGCCGGACACCGCCTCACTGCAGGGCACGTCAGGGAAGCGAGGGTGGAGGCCGGCGAAGGCCTCCTCGCAACCCTCCCTGGCCCGTGAGAGGAGCGGCGGTTGGAGGAGGCAGGGGGGGGGAGAGTGCACGCGTCCTTCCTGTCGGGGGCTGGGGGAGTGGAAGGAAGGAGGAGAAAGCGCTCCTCCGTTCCTGTCCCCCTGCCGCCGACAGCAAGGACGGGTCCCAGGGTTCGGAGAAGTGCTGCACAAGCGCTTCTCCGAACCGTGGGATGTCTGCTTCCTGTCGGCGGCTGTGGGAGAGGAACGGAGGAGGAGAAAGCAGCGCTTTCTCCTCCTCCGTTCCTGTCCCCCTGCCGCCGACAGCAATGACAGGTCCCAGGGTTCAGAGAAGCGCTGTGCAAGCGCTTCTCCGAACCCTGGGAGGTCTCCTTGCGGTCGGCGGCTGCGGGAGAGGAACGGAGGAGGAGAAAGCAGCACTTTCTCCTCCTCCGTTCCTGTCCCCCTGCCGCCGACAGCAATGACAGGTCCCAGGGTTCGGAGAAGCGCTGCGCAAGCGCTTCTCCGAACCCTGGGAGGTCTCCTTGCGGTCGGCGGCTGCGGGAGAGGAACGGAGGAGGAGAAAGCAGTGCTTTCTCCTCCTCCGTTCCTGTCCCCTTGCCGACAGCAATGACAGGTCCCAGGGTTCGGAGAAGCGCTGCACAAGCGCTTCTCCGAACCCCAGGATGTTCTAGAGCCCGTTATTGAACGGGCTGAAATACACTAGTACAGTATAAAATACACAGTAGCTGGAAATTGGGTTTTGGGCTCTGAAAGCCATTGCCCACATGTTCTTCTGGCACTAGTATATTCTGTTTTCAACTAGCATATAGGGAATAGGGTCCAATTCCAATTCAGTGGCAGCAAGTGCAGCTTCACTGAAGACAATAGAGGTACACCTACTGGGCCTGAATTTAGTTCACAGTAGGACTCGTTGTAAAGAGTATTGCGCTCCTGATAGCTAGGGCAACACACTGTTTTTCCTGCATGACCTAAATGCAATCTCCAGTCACACAAATGAATGTCTGACTACTGAAACAATGTTCTTATTTCTTCTTGGGGAAACTGTTCTGAAAGCTACCTAATGAAGCTATGCATTCCCCTCCACACACACACACACACACACACTTTTAGGTTGACTGGAATAATTATGTAGTGCTCTGTATTGTAATGCTATTTGCTTCTCCAACTGGGCATGCACTAGATTTGCAAAAGGTCATCCCTATAGCTTTCAAACTAACACTGCCATTGGAGACAATCTATGGTTGTTGTGTGTGGGTTTTTTTTTTTAAAAAAGGTGTTTATTGATATGAAAGCAGAGTATGTTAAAACCTTTAAAAAAATAATAATAATAGAATAACAGAGCACATGTTTTGCCTCCAAAATAACCCAGGTTGAATTCCTGGTAGTTCCAGGGAAGGCTGGGAGAGATCTCTATCTCAAACCCTGGAAAGGCACTGCCATTCATTAAAGACAATACGAAGGCTATGTGCCTGGGAAATCCATTGTGAGTTGTTTTGTTGATTTCAGTTAGCATTTGGAGTTTCATTAGAACAGATTCAATAATGTTAATCTCTTCTTTCTGGTACCTCTAGAACTAAGCACATCATGAAGAGCAGCTAGAAGAAATGCAGAAAGACAAATACTGGACATGGATCATGTGGTTGAGATAATGTAAAACCTCAGAAATTAAGATTCCTAAAGCTATCACAGCTCAGTCAATAAACCATTGAAGTTGATGGACTTTGATTGGCTAGTCTGATCCTATGAGCCACGGGGCTAACACAATGGGTATTTCAGGGGCCAGACTATCTGTTCTGCAAATGAAATAAGTCTTTCTCAGAGAATGGTGGGAGTACTTTGCTGATGAACCACATGGACAGGAAAAGAACTCCGCAACCTGGAGAGAGTGATTCTTACATCTTGCATTAATATGTGTGGTGGACTTCCAAGAAGAAAAGCTTCCAGCCACAGATGGCCAATGATATGAACCCTACATCAGGAGTTGAGAAGCTTTGGTTCTCCAGATGTTGCCAAACTGCAACTCCCATCATCCATTGGCCACAATTGCCGGAGCTGATGGGAGTTGTAACTCAGCAACATCTGGAGAGCCAAAGTTCCCCTGTCTCTGCTCATGTCCCTGAAGGCCCTGGATCTCCAGGGCTCTACTTTATATGCACTAACTTATTTACAGATGGCTGGGAGACACACCAATATCCAGGGCAGGTGGCTTGTCAAAGTTGCTGACAGGTGTTGGGGGTCTTCTGCATCTAGTCTACCGGACACTTTTTCAACCTTAGATTTGTAATAGGCAGGATCTAGATGGGATAATGTGGGTGGTTTTAATCTGGTATGTGAGTGGATTTCAATAGTTAAATTCCAGAATGTGGCTTGACTTTATTGTTGAGCAAACTTAACATTCTTAAGCTTAGCCAGCTTCTCTATTAGAAGCATTATTGCACACCATAAACCATTGTTGTTTTATAAACAGAATATTTCTTTAACAGAAAGCATCAAAAAGTCTTGGGCTACAGATGCCATGTAATGAAAGAAATAATGATCGTGCATGAAGAAAATAACTTCAGTGTGTGGGGGGGAAATCAATGAAAGCTACATCAAAAAGACAATGAAGTCCGTTACTTTCTTATCAGTTAGCCCAAACACTTACCCATAACTAATTATTATTCCATACTAATAATGGGAAGCCTTTTCACAACAGAGTCCAGTCAGGCTCAGAAATGCTGCCATTGAACTAGGAACAATAATATTGATTGCTACATACATCAGCTCCAGCGAAACCTTGCACAGTTGGTTCAGTTAGCCAGCGCAATATTGGCAGCGCTAAGAGAAACCACAGATACTTCACACCGTGTGTTATCTGTTTAGGTTCATTGTGTTTTCTTTATGTGATTCCCCCCCCTTTCCCTCCTCCCCCCCCCCGTCAGAAGAAACTATTAGGAGAGAGACAGATTTCTCTAATGAGCCTAGAGGTAATGCAAAATTCATGCGGTTTCACCTGCAGCTTCACAGGGCAGAGTGGACAAACAACAACTACGGAAAGGCGGCGGGGGAGGCTTCTGATACTTTTCTTATCATTGCTGCAGCAGGTACCCCAGTTGCCACTGGGCATCGTGACCCACTTGTTCATTTTTAGGAAGAAGTGGATACTTTCCATGGGAGAAGCTCAAGCATTGGATTTGCTCCTTGGAGCATTAATAAAAGGGCTCAGTTAGCTTCATCTCATTATTTTACTATGAGTATTGACTTTGGCCTAGAGTCATGTATAGATAAAATGGTGCAAGGGCTTGTCCTAAGTGATTACTCAGAATTACAAATCATTTCAAGTGTAACTGAATACTGCAGTCTTGCTGGCACCCTGCCCCTTCCTTCTGCCCCCCCTTCCTCCCCCCCCATCACTTCTGCTCCTGTAATAAGACCAATAATCCAGTTTTGGTTGAAGAAGCAATTAGTCTTATTCACTGGGAAACGAATTTTAATTTCACCGGCACAATGGACGTACACTTGGATCTCATACAACATTATATCAACAAAGATTTCAAAAGGGGGGGGGATAGCCGAAAGGTGGGTCAATGAAACAGCAAAAACGTACATAACTATACATGTGTATTTTCTCTCAGAACCATAAACGCTACTAGACGTTGTGGTTTTTTCCCAGGTTTGTAATTGGCCAATCACATCTGATCATGTATAAAGGTTACTAGCTAAATGTATGGGCTTTAAAAAGAAACGAACAAGAAAGTGAGAAAGATAAATTTTTAGTAGCGGTGGGATTCTAAAAGCCCCCCTTTTTTAAGAGTAGAGAAAGAATCAATAAAATAAAGGGACACATAAAAGCACTAGATACTCTCAGCACATCCAAATAAAATAAAAATAAAATAGAAAGTATAAAGTTCATTTTATAAAGTGGTGGATAAGAGATGATGAGCATAGAGTCTTCTAAAGAAAATACCAGGCCTCCAGAGTGCATCTCCTGTTCTATATTTTAGTCATTTTCCCCTGAGCAAAACTCTAGCACTTATTCCTAGATTTGTTTTACATCTGGGTTTTGCAGGGATGCAAGAAAAAATATCGAAACAGTTTCAGTGCAAGCACCTATGAACAAGCTTATAATTTAGTATATGACCGTGTTAGATAGCCATCAAATTCCTATAAGGTCAAATTCCTATAAGCTATCAATTTCCTCCACTTTTGGATGCTAATAAACTGCAAAAGTGCCTTCCAACAGAGACCAATGCAGAAAACATGTAGGTATGCATTACAAACATAGAAGTACAGCCCTTTATGCACTTCAACAGATTTCCAATAAGGAAAGATTTGCAGGGAATATGTGCTCTTGGATTACACCAATGCATCACTCTAATGACTAGAATTAAAATGTGGATTTCTTGGGCTAAATCGGGGGTCTCCAACTTTTCTGGGCCCTTAACTCCTTTGGAATTTCCAAAAAGTATTGTGGACACCCCCACAACATTATTGCCATTGGGGATTTGCCTAGTGACAAATGTTGGAAGTGCTTATATTTTTGCATGCATTCTGAGTGAGTGGTTAAATAAGAGTTTGGATTTGATATCCCGCTTTATCACTACCCGAAGGAGTCTCAAAGCGGCTAACAATCTCCTTTCCCTTCCTCTCCCACAACAAACACTCTGTGAGGTGAGTGAGGCTGAGAGACTTCAGAGAAGTGTGACTAGCCCAAGGTCACCCAGCAGCTGCATGTGGAGGAGCGGAGACGCGAACCCGGTTCCCCAGATTACGAGTCTACCGCTCTTAACCACTACACCACACTGGTTAAAATGGTGTGTGTGAGAGAGGGGGGGGAGGGACACACACACACACTCAGATTTAGTCTCTGCTGTTCTTTCGTTTTGCCTTTTGGTACAGTGTACTTTTATGGTTTTTATATAGGCTATATGTTAAGGCACCTTGAATCAATGTGGGGAGTTATTCCATAAATAAGTAAAATATAGTTGCATGGATTTTTTTTAAAAAGTTTCCCTTTGATTTTAATTTATACAGCATTCTTTAAAAAGGAAACCAACGTAATTTAAACCAATTTTATCTGATATGTGCTGCTTTTTTTAAAAAAAACGTTTCAATCATAGGGAACATAGTTTGAAACATTATCCCTTTTGTTAAAAGTCTTAAAGATTTCTCCAGTTTGCTGACCTGTTTTTAACCTTTGATATGATTAGCTTCATTGTTTATGCTGCACATATGTACCAGGTTTTTGAGTCCTGGAAAAGAGGTTAATTTCAAAGTTTCTAGACAAACCTTTTATGTGAAACACATCTGGGTACTATAATTACTATAATTAGATGGAGTGCACAACAAGTCTGCAGTCCTACACACAGTTAGGGTATTTAAATTCCATTTTATCAATTCAATAGGATTTAAGTGGCATAACTGTGTGCAGAACTGCACTCTAAGTCATTTGTGACATGTGGCTACTTTGTATGTCAAGATGGATTTCTATTTATCATGACTATATCTGTAATCCTATACACACTTACCTGGGAGTAAGTGCCATTTAATTTATGGTGGAGTTGACATGCATAAAATTGAATTGTAGTCCAACTGTTACAAGGTTTGTGGCTGTGTTGAAGTACTTCTACAGCGATGTTTTCTAGGGTATCAAAGTGGATAGCAACCAGTGATTTAAGAAACATTTTTTTCTTCAGTGATATCAGTTTTCAAATTACCCAAATTAGGTGTCAAGAAGTTAAATAACTTGGCTTAAAATAGTTGACTGTATCATTTAGATCAGGCATCTCCAAACTTCGGCCCTCCAGATGTTTTGGACTACAATTCCCATCTTCCCCAACCACTGGTCCTCTTAGCTAGGGATCATGGGAGTTGTAAGCCAAAACATCTGGAGGGCCGCAGTTTGGGGATGCCTGATTTAGATATTTGGGGTGTATGGGGTGTTAGCAGTACCCCTGGGGTGGGGAGACATGCCATGTTCCTTCTGGAGTAGTTTGTTCACCTTTGGTCCTCACCCTGCACTCATCTTTTACCTATGGCTCCTAGAAGTTGTCAGTGTGTGACAGCAGCCACTTTCTGGGAACGGCTTTGCCTGGCTGGCTAGGTGACGGCAACCGATGAGTCTCAACCAATGACTTAGGGACTTCCCCTGCATCTCAGGCTCCAGCAGATTGAGAGGATGAGACTAATAGTGAGTTGAATGGTCAAGATCAAGAAGGTGGTTTCTGCATGTGCTGTAGAGGGAAGTGAGTGGCAGATCAGGCCCGTCAACCTTGGAAAGTAGCCCTTCTAGAAGAAGGAATTTTTTTATTCTAAACCTCTGCTGCCTTGCAGGATATCTTTGTGGTAAGAAAAGGCTAAGGAGAAAACGCTACACAAACCCAGAGCGGAGTCCCTAAGACAGTTAGATGGTTATTTATATGGTTCCTTCCAGCAAATTCTGCAGGCAAGCAGGTGCCAAACGTATTGCTCTGCTTTCCTTTGGATCACATCAGTGAGGCTGGGAGAGGTCTCTTGTTGTCTTGGCAACCCAGGACCTCCACACACCCTGCCCAGGCATGTGCCCCTGGGAGGTCACTTTAGTGCTGCTAGTGTAGTGGTTTGACTTCACCCCCAGAGGCGCACTCCATTGTCTCTCGAGATAGATGGATGCCAACAATATATATGTTTATATGCACATACACTGCTTATTTGCCGGAATGGTTTCTAAGTGTCAAACCAATTATGGCAATAAACCACACATAATTAAAATAAACAATATAATAATGTCATCAAAACATTAAAACATCCATAAATAAAACATACAACAAAATAAGCAACATAAGAATGAAAACAGTTAAAACAGCAATTAAAACAATTAGATCAGTGGTTTCAGGTCAGGAGATCAAGGGAAAACTTGTCTAAAGAAGGGCGATGTTAATTATAATGCAACTTGGAACTTTAAGAGGTGACTAGAGACATTTCTGGAGGATGAAGATATCAGTGGCTACTCATAATGGCTATATGCTGTGCCAAGCATCTGAGGCAGTATGCTTCTGAGTACCAGTTTTGGGGAACTTTGGTGGGAGAGTACTGTTACACTCAAATCATGCTTCTGGGCTTCCCAGTGGAATCTGGTTGGCCACTGGGAAGAGAATGCTAGGCTTGATAGGCCTTTGGTTCATCGGGGCTCTTAAGTTCTTATAATGAGTAGCTCTTCTAGACATGGTCTGGAAACATATGCTGAACATGTGACCATAAGGGTGGGTGGGGGACTTGAATCATACACTGTCCCCACCCCTGACCTCAGTATATTCCTTTTTTCTCTGTGAACAGTCTACAAATAAATATAAGCACAAACAGGAAGGTGACAGGGTTCTCACCCTCCATGCAGATCATGTGGAAGGGGCTACTATCAATTTAGTCTTAAAGCTAAATTCTCACTGCTCTATCAAAGATATTGAGTTAAAGTTTGTTTCAGGAGTATAAAATAGTGGTAAAAATCTGTGACTTTTGAGGTCAAGCATTATAAAGACTAGGGACCCAGGTGGCGCTGTGGTTAAACCACTGAGCCTAGGGCTTGCTGATCAGAAGGTCGGCGGTTCAAATCCCTGTGACGGGGTGAGCTCCCGTTGCTCGGTCCCAGCTCCTGCCAACCTAGCAGTTCGAAAGCACGTCAAAATGCAAGTAGATAAATAGGAACCGCTACAGCGGGAAGGTAAACGGCGTTTCCATGTGCTGCTCTGGTTTGCCAGAAGCGGCTTTGTCATGCTGGCCACATGACCTGGAAGCTATACGCCGGCTCCCTCGGCCAATAATGCGAGATGAGCGCGCAACCCCAGAGTCGGTCACGACTGGACCTAATGGTCAGGGGTCCCTTTACCTTTTTATTATAAAGACTATACCATAGCTCATAACATTACTGCCCAAATAATGGCTTGGATCCAGAGTTCCCATTATCAGAATCTGCTCATGGGCTACTACCACTGGAGAAAAAGGAGGAAGGTATAGCTTCTCCTGTGGTGTTTTGTATGTGTGTCTACAGTAGCCAGTCATGCTGCATGGTCAGAGAAGACTACAGACTGAAGTTCAAATATAACTGACTGCAAATACAGATTTACCAGCTTGGAGTGAGCAACTGGATTCTGAGGTGAGCTCCATTAATCATGAGAGTGGTCTTGCACTCTTGCACAATATTATGAGCTTATATTTTGAGCCTGATATGCGCTTCTCAGACTAAGTGCTCAGAAAAATGGTACTATGTTGTTGCATGATTTTGTGGATTCTCACAATTGACTTGAACTATTTACAGTGGGTATATAATTTGCAGAACAATACATTGGCTTATGCCTCCAACCATCAATTTTGCTGGTAATTTCCAGGAAACAAGCAGCCTCCAAGGGCAGGGGATTCCATACATCATATAGATGTGACCTTTAAAAAGGCAAGTCATTAGTTAACATAGGAGGGGGCACAACAACAGCTTTGCCTTGTGATACAATCCATTAAAATATTTGTTACACAAACCAATTGCACATGTGCAAGAATTAACTAAGCCATTTCAGAACACTTCAGCGTTTTCATAGAATTATAGAATTGTAGAGTTGCTTTTAACTTGAAGCCATTGGTTTGAATCCCACCCTCCAGAGCAGGGGAAAACAAGCTAGCTCCATCTTCTATGTGACAACTCTTTAGATCATTGAAGATACCTCTTCCAGTTGTTCACCCATCTCTAAACTGGAGACTGCGGGCAACTTCATATGCTCTCTGGTAGAATTCTTGACGACTTCAGAAGTAAAAACCAAAAAACCAAAAATAATGGTTTTTTAATCAGGACTAGTTAAAAGAGGTCAGGAACTCTCTGCTGCAAATATTGACATATATTACCTCAGTCGCATATACAAAGAACAATTTATTCTAAATTTCTAAGATAGATGTATGAAGATAAAGTCACATTTCCTTTTGTAGGATTGTGGGAGAGAAATGAGTTTTAGGCTGTAATCCTAACCCTACTTACCTGGCAGTAAACCCTTCTGAATTCATTGGAACTTACTTTGAGTAGACATGGCTAGGATTGCAGTGTTAGGCTGTAGTCTTATACACACTTACTTGGGAGCAAGCCTCATTAAACTCTGTTGGTTTACTTCAAAATAGGCATGAACAGAATTGCACTGTGTGTGTGTGTGTGTGTGTGTGTGTTTAATACATACACTTTAGTGGTTGTGAATCAAAGATTTCAGTTTGGAACCAAGGATCAACTTAATGCATGCACGGGCTAGATTTATTCCTAAATTAGTTCTTCAAAGGCTGCTTCTATCTGATCCCACCTTTCTGTACCTAATTCAGCAATTCTTTGTCATGCAGTCTATATTTCCTTACTTGGAAGAGCTATAGCACCATGAAATAGCTAGGAGAGGTTGCTTCAGGTGCAAAGTAACTATACCCATATATTAAGAAAACCTCTCTGTCTCTCCGTTGATTCAGGCTGATTGGAGAAAGAGAGGAAGATGCAGTGACAAGGTAATTTCTAATTAAATTTGAAATATCTATGTAGTGGCATAAAACACAGCTACCACCTTGTGCTCAAAAGCATCCTTTGAGTGGCCATTTCTTGCTAGCGTTCATCCTTAGTTAAATCTTCAGGTGGAGGATTTGCTGTTGAGTTTCCCTGTCCCTTTGCTAAAGGCACAGTAGGCATCTTTGTACTCTCCTTTGAAACTTAATAAGACTTTACAACTTCTATCATAACCCCATAATTGAATGTGTGTAATGATTCTTAGAGATGGGTGGTCTATAACTGGCACAGATGGCCAGTATGCTGGTGTCGTAAATGACCATTTTATAGATGGATAATGTACTAGAGTCATAATTCTTTATTGCGGATGGTTATTGCTCTCGATCATGACCCTTGGATATTGAGAGTCAGTTTTTAATATCACAACCATTTAGAGAGGTTAATGGACTAGGTTTTGCAGCTTTTGACCTTTGGATGCCGAGGAGAGGGAGGCTGCATTTGTGCTAGAAAACTATCTTTTTATTTATCTTAGATGTCATGGATTTAGCAGCTTATTTTTAGTCAAGACAAGCATTTCTGACAAAAGGGCAAATTATTGGACTTCAGCAAGTATATATATATATATATATAGAGAGAGAGAGAGAGAGAGAGAGAGAGAGAGAAAGGCGCATTTGTCATTGGTTCCGATTCCGAAGAGAAAAGATTTATCACAGGGAAGAAAGTAGCCTTTTCGTTTAAGTGCATGAGAGCCCTCGCTTCAGAAGCCATTTCTTTTGTGTTGTAAAACATGGCTACAAGTTGATGGCAGCCATTTTAGTGCTTCTTGCTAGCAGGAATGCTGGCATCAGGCCTGCCGTTTTAAACAGTAGATGAAACTGCAAAGTAAATTAAAAAGAAGCATCTTAATTGTGAGCATGAACTACTTTGGGGCAATTAAAAGCAGGGGAGATTTAAAAGCATGTAGTAAAATACTTGTTTAAGCTAGCAATGTCAGATGATTCTCATACGGAGAAAACACCTGTGCTTTTAATTGCTCTGAGACTCAGTCACTGCTCCTCTTACACTGCTCCTGTGGCAGTCCTTTCACCAGCCTCGCAGAGAGGCCAGGTTTTCCTGAGGAAAATCTCTCCCAATTTTCCTCAGTCTTCACCTTCTACCACAGGAATGCTCCCCGCCAAACGTCTGAGGACTGCTTCATACATGGCAAAGTTCCTACATGAGCATCTAGAGGAGGAAATGCAGAAATTTGCTTCGCGGCAGATGGGTCCTCTTCAGGTGTTCCCTCTCATATGGTTACTGTCAGGGGATTGTTGCGGCTACTCTTGAGTAAAGACTCTCCAGTCTGCTCTGTCTTTAAGAGCTTTATTGTGCATATTATTTACAGTGCAGAGAAATCAGGAAACATGATTGCCTAGTCCGATTCAGAACCCGGCAATGGCGCTTGTTTGCTTTTGCGCCAGCATAATAGTCCGGGCATCCCAAAACACCGCCCCCTTGCCCTGCATCTGGAACTAGGCGCCGGAAGGGACTCCGTTCCTTCTCCTGTCCCTTGGCTGGAGCGTTGCAGAGGCTCTGACACCATCCTGCGCTGCCCTTCCTCCTCTGGCCAGCTGGGTCGGTGTCGAGGCTCTGATACATCTGAGAGCCCCCTCTCCACTCCACTCCTCATTTCCTCCTCCTGACTTGCTGCTCGCGCTGTCACTGGGCAAAGTGCTGGTCAGGATGACTGGGGGAGGGTCCCTGTAGGGAGTCCCCCTGACAGTTACCATAATGTGAGAAAGGAGAGTGGTGGAGAGTGTGTACTCTCTGGCCCCTCCCTTGTATCACCAGCGCTGCCGTGCTCCACATATAGGCCTAACTCAAACAGGCAACCCTCTTGATTTAGAAACCTGATTTTCCAGAGTTTTAAATTCTGTGAGGAGCCTCACACCACAACAGGCTCCCTGCTGCAGGCTTTCAGCCCCTGACATTGTATTTATTTATTATTTTCATTTATATGCCACTTACTATCTAAATTCTAAAAGATCTTGAAGCAGTTTACAGCAGGTAAATACATAATAAGTACATAATAACGCCAATGTCAAAATACATTAAACAGTATCCGTATGCCTACATGTCACAAAAGAAAATCATATGAAATTTCAAACAAGACAACGTCCACACAACCACAGCCCACCTCCCTCACCATCCACATCACACAGCCATTCAAACCATTCACTACCTCAAGCGATACCTCTATCAACCACTCATACATATATCAATCGGAAACATGTGGTAATTGCATGTGGGGAAGAATGCCTGATGAGGGCTGTGATTGCCTTCGTGGAAAATTAGATCCATGCCGGAACATTCACATATGTAAAACGGGGGGGGGGGGGGGGACAGTCCTCATTCTATCCCTCTTGGTTTGCACTTGGCTCAGTTTTATATATGCTTCTCTCAGGAGGAACCAATCAGCCAAAAAGAACCACCTGTGGTTAGGGAGCTGACATATTCTTAGCCAGATGCTACAGGCACTTAACACAGCGCACTCAGGCACAAGGGAGTCCACTATGGTGACCCCGGAGTACTTTACGGGAGTGATTGTTTTCTAAGGCAGAAAGTCTCATCTTCTGTCATTATTACAACATGCATGTTCCCTGTCCAGGTGATGACCTTACATGCAGCTGTACTGCAGCACACTTTCTTTGATCATAGTACTGAGTAACCTGCATTCTATCATACGAGAAACTGTGACTAGATCGTCTTTTGTTACAATCTGCAGCTTCGTCTAATTTTTGTCAAGAACTAGCCCGTAATACACCTAAAAATATGTTTCATTCAATTAGTTAAAATCCTAAATGGAGGAGTCAATTCCTAACCATTAAGGAGATTGCAACACACACGTGTGTGTACACACACCAAAAACAAACACTTATATTTTATATAACCTTCCAAACAATCAGATGCATGGATCTCATGCACAAAGTATCAGAACAGTTAAGGTACCTCCAATTTTGTACATATGTAGTACTATAGGTATATGGCGTTTATTGACCTGACTAAGGCTTTCGACACTGCAAATCATAATGCCCTGTGGACTGTCCTTCTGAAAATCGGCTGCCCAGATAAATTTGTGAACAACCTTCGGCTCATAGCTGCCAAGTTATCCCTTTTTTACAGGGATTTTCCCTTATGCTGAATAGGCTTCCTCGCGAGAAAAGTGAAAACTTGGCAGCTATGCTTCGGCTCCTCCATGATAACATGTCAACAACAATCGCAGATAACAATGGATTTCAAAGTGGGATCAGGTGTTAAACAGGGCTGTGTTATTGCCCCAACTCTATTTATTATTTTCATTGCCATGATCCTATACTTTGTCAAAGGGAAACTCCCCACCGGAGTAGAAAACATATACTGAACAGATGGAAAGCTCTTTAATCTGAGTAGGCTGTAAGCAAAGAGTAAGGTTACCATAACTTCCATGACAACGTAGTGTATGCACACTCAGAGGATGACCTCCAAACCATCCTAAATATCTTCACAGATGTTTACGAAAAGCTTGGCCTATTGGTCAACATCCAAAAAACCAAAGTGCTGCACCAACAAGCACAAAACAACCCCTCTGCAATGCCACGAATCCAATTCAATGGTGTAACATTGGAAAGCGTCAATCACTTCTCCTACCTGGGCAGTTTCTTTCCACAAGGGTCGACATTGATGCCGAAATCCAGCATCACCTGAGCTCTGCAAGTGCAGCTTTCTCTCGATTGAAGTGCAGAGTGTTTGAGGACCGGGACATTCACAGGGAAACCAAAATGCTTGCTTACAAAGCTATTGTACTACCAACCTTACTGTATGCTTGTGAAACATGGACCACTTATAAGCGCCATCTCCAACTCCTCGAAAGATTCCATCAAAGGTGTCTATGAAAATTTTTACATATCACTTGCGAAGACAGGCAAACTAATGTATTGGAAGAAGCAAAGATCACCAGTGCTGAAGCAATGATTCTTCAACATCAACTTTATTGGACTGGTCATGTTGTTTGGATGCCTGATTATCGTCTTCCAAAGCAACTACTCTATTCCAAACTTAAAATGGAAAGTGTAATGCTGATGGTCCACAAAAGAGGTTTAAAGATTCTCTCAAGGCAAATCTAAAAAAAAAATGCCAGACCTGCCAAGCCTGAAAATGTATTATGAGGCAGCCTGTTTGTGTTGGTTAAAAGAATGGATTACATTGGATAATGCAAACACCCTGGACTTAGTAGGTTATGACAAAGTTTGGCCGGCATGCATGTCTTTGGTATGGGAAAGTGAAACTTTATAAAAGTTTTATGAACCATATCCTTAGGAAAAATCTGTATAGAATTTGGAAGAAATATAAAGGTCTGCTGGAAAGGAAAACACTTTTATGGCTATCTCCTATCGAGACTATTACAGTTTAGAGAGTTAATATGTTTGGAGAGTGGGCAACTTACAGGGAATTCCTGCACTTTACGGGGGGGGGGGGCTAAACAGAAATAAATGGAAAATGTAAGGAGCCATGTGTCAGATTGGTTACAATACCATCAGTTACATGAAATGTTTAAATTAGATAGAAAAAAATGTTTTGTTTTGTTTTTGGACCAAAGCTCACAATTTGAAAAAGAACATCTATGAAACAAAGAGAAACTTTTGCCTAAAATGTATAGACTGGGAAACAAAAGACAAGCTTGTTAAAGGCTCAATGACACACTGGGCAATGGATATAGGACACAATATAGATTTTAACCTCTGGGGAAAATTCTGGAAAAGTGACTTGAAGTTTACAGGATGTTATTCTTTGAAGGAAAACTACTGAACAGGATTCACAGATGGTATTTAACTCTAAGTAGGCTTGCTAAGATGTATAAGACTGAATCAGATAAGTGCTGGAGATACAAAGAGGTGGAGGGAATGTTCTTTCATATGTGGTGGATATATGTGCCTGCCTTCTTCAAAAACAGCAAGCTAGCAATGAGAGGCACTTCTACCACTTTCACAATATCAGAATTTTGTAAAAGATGCTGTCCTTATGCTCTAATGGTACACAAGTTTCCAGTGTGACATCACATATGGCTTCTGCTATCACTTGCTGCAGTGATGAATGCTACAAATGTTTTCGTCATTATTTTCCCAACCATAAACATTACTTATGGTGATGGTAGCTAAGGATATCATCCCCATTCTCTGGCACCTGATGAAACCAAACTATAACACTCAATCCCAGTTTTTCTTATTACATTTTATTCTTA
Source organism: Zootoca vivipara (assembly GCF_963506605.1). NCBI lineage: Eukaryota > Metazoa > Chordata > Lepidosauria > Squamata > Lacertidae > Zootoca > Zootoca vivipara. The sequence continues at coordinate 38,297,927 of NC_083276.1, forward strand.
ATAGTGAGGCAAGACAGAGAGAGGCTCTACTTCAGCTCATCTGTGGTCCATTATCTTATTTTATATCTAGCTTAACTCTGTTTACAATACAATATGTGCATATCCATTAGCCAGAAATACTGCTGATGTGGAGTAATTGTCCTTCACAAAATATATTTTGGAAAGCAGTCAACAGCGTTTGTCATCTGAGATCATGGGTGTTTCCTGAAATATAATAAGCAAGTCATCCGCAAATTCCCATACCACATTGGGAGTTACCAAAGAGGTATGCTTCCCACAAGCCCAAGCGGTAGGGACTCCTTATGTGGTTGGTTTAGTTGTAAAATAAAACAGTGGTGACTTATTATTTCCTGGTTATATATGTTAATTTATAGAGCAACCACTAGTTATGCACTGGATTGCCCCCAAAGGACAGTTGTTAGCCCCTCTCCCCAAGTCTGCATCCCAATTTCAGCTACCTTCGCTTAAAACCCCCAGCTCTGCCTTCTGCAACAAACTGTTTCTCTGCCATGCTCGCTAACTGAAGTCTGTGACATGGGAACAGCTGGAGACCAATTTCCACCCATTAAGAAATACGAATCCCTTTTGAGATGCCAAGTTAGGCAAGACTTTGTTGATAGATGGGTCCATCCACTATAATCAAGACCGCCAAATTCATAGACCATATTATGATAATCTAACCTCAGCCAGGGAAAGAGAGAGAACCATTGGCATAAAACCACCAGGAACACTTCCTGCACAAATCCCACAGGAATGAATGGGATTTGGCAAGAACTCAAGATTCTTTTTCTGCAGCTTCTATTTTTTCCAATAGGTCTTGCATGAGAAAACATCCTAGTGGATTGTAATTAAGAGATTTATAGTGCTTGGCTTTAAGTCCTTTCCCACCTTTTCCTTCCCTTCCCTTTTATTTTGCTTAGCACATGGACAATTTGATTAACAGTAGCATGTAGAAGAAATACAATAGCATGTAGAAAGAGAAATAGCCAAGTCATTAATGGCTAGGTTTCCTTATTAAGTTTCCTGGTTCTCTCATTTAAATTATACAGAAAAGAATGATTGTCTTTAGCTTTTCTGCTTAGCCCTCCTCGATCTACTCTATCCTGAAATTATAATGCATTTAAATTTGTATTTTAATGTTATGTGTTATACGACTTATATTATTTGTCATGAAACATTGTTTTGGTTTGAGCATTGCTTAAAGGTTTGCGTCGTCCCTGTTCCTGCCTCTCTCTCCCCTCTGCTTCTCTTTCACCCTCTTCCTTTGTTTAACATTTCGTTTGTCTGGCGCTCTTTTTATTCTGTGCGATATGTTTTCATCCTCGCAATAAATGCCTTCATGTGGAGCAGTTCGACTAAGAGAGAATGTTATTAGACTGTGCTCTCAGGCAGTGCACCTTCACACGATCAATACAAATATGGGGCTCTGCTCATTCCCTCTTTGCTTAAATTCCCTGCAAAAGTGCAAGGGAAGCAGCAGAGGGTATCATCAATCATGGGCCACGGTGACATACGCCGAAGCCCGACCAACGCCAAGATGTTTTAATAAGGCATCCATTAAAAACCTCAAATAAATTGCAATTTAAAAACAGAACATGATACAGACCAAGTTTTCCTCATCCATCTTCCCGCGTGTCATGTAATGTAATTGCATTGTTAATTTATCCAAGAACTTTCTCCATACACTGTTTCATCGGCACTGCTTAATTTCCCCAAAGACCATTTGTGTGTGTGTGTGTGTGTGTGTGTGTCTGTGCATGCGCATGTGCACAAGTGTGCCTGCTTCTGCTTCAGGGGGTAGAGTAATGTTTCTGCTTAGCATGGCATTAGCCAGAGAGCTAATCAAAGATTTGAAATGTCTGACACTTTGTCAATGGACCATTCGGCTATGTGTTGTTGCCTTACCAACTGGAGTCTAGAGCCTACTCCCCCTTCGTCTTCCCCTATGGCTATTGGTTTATGCCCCTCAAGAGTGGGATCACTCAGAGTGCCTGTGGATCCCATCGATACGTATTGACAAAAGGGTTTAGGGACCATTTAAGATCGCAAAGCAATGGCACTCAAAACAAGACAATACTGATTTCTGCTCCCAAGCTTAGGACTTGTGCATGAAGTTTTGACAGGGGTGAGGAAAGTGAGAAGCTTTAAATCAATAGCAGGGAATGAAAAAGTGTTGCTATAGAATAATGTCAAAGTGATTACACTTACTCTCCCCCTCCATGCTTTCTTTCTTTTTTTAAGGGCTGGAAGGAGAGATACAGGCAGGGGTTCATATGGATTTCTTTGTCTTCCGCGCATAAATCTAAAAATAAGCAATGCAATTCTTCATGTAGTGTTGCATCAGCAGATTTTTCACTTTTATTTATTCTTCTGGGTTTTTTTCTTAATCAATTCTTTATCTCTTTCTGCTATGGAAGAAACAGTTGAGAGGCATAAAACAAGATTTTCCATGTCCATTCAGTTAAAATCTGCACTGCTGCTCTAGCAGTAATGCCATCCAGGTATTGGTTTAAATCTAATAAATGTCCTCTCAAGAGCCTCTTGGAGCCAAAAGATATGCAGACAAAGGAACTAGGATTTCACACACACCCAGATGAAACAGCTATTAATAAATCAGACAATAATAGTAGGTATCAAGGAGCAATAAACAAAGGCAATTAAATCCAACATCACCAATTTGATACCTTCCAGAACAGTCAGCCTCCTCCAGTACTGTTGCTCCAGAGGTCAAATTTTACTTCACTGCATTCACTTGTGTAGAAGGGGTCAATTCTGTGTCAGAACATGGCCAAGAAAGGCATTAAACCCCCCCCACACACAAAATGCCAATCTCTGTACAAAGCTGCCTTGTATGGAATCAGACCAGGGATCACCTAATGTAGCACTCTCTCTTTTGGCGGAAGTTCCCCAAAATTCCAGGCAGAGGCATTTGCTAAACCTTCTACCTGAGACCATTTAAGGTGGGAGATCAGGGATTGAAGAAGGAACTGTCTGTGTGGAAAGCATGTGCTCTTCCAAAGAGCTATAGCCACTGTCTGAAGGATGGAAAGGAGAACATAAGAAAAAACCCTGCTGGATAAGATCACGGACTTGCCTAGTGATCCAGCATTCTGTTCCCAAAGTGGCCAACAAGATGCCTATGGGAAACCCACAAGCAGGACGTGATTGGAGAAGCATCCTTTTGCTTATATTCCTCAGCAGCTCGTATTCAGAGGCAGTACGTATACTGCTTCTGAAACTGAAACACATTGCCAAGCCACCCTGGCTAAGTGTTGTTATTAAAACATGGTTAGTGTGTGAGAAAGAGGACTAGAAACAATATCACAAGAACTACTGTTCACAGTACAGTGGAACCTCGGTTTATGAACACCTCGGTTTATGAATTTTCGGTTTATGAACGCCGCGGACCCATCTGGAACGGATTAATTCACTTTCCATTACTTTTAATGGGAAAGTTCGCTTCAGTTTATGAATGCTTCAGTTTATGAACAGACTTCCGGAACCAATTACACCCATGTTTCAGTTTATGAACGCTTCAGTTTAAGTACTTCACGGACCGGTCTGGAACGGATTAATCCACTTTCCATTACTTTCAATGGAAAAGTTCGCTTCAGTTTATGAACGGTTACTCCGCGGACCGTCTGGAACGGATTAATCCACTTTCCATTACTTTCAATGGGAAAGTTCGCTTCAGTTTATGAATGCTTCAGTTTATGAACAGACTTCCGGAACCAATTGTGTTCATAAACCGAGGTACCACTGTAGTCTTTCTGTAGAGGGAGTAAAAGATAATACCGGTATGTAGGCTGGAACTAGTGGTAGGGGGGGAATGCATTTGTGGAAATAGAATTCCTGGGTGAATAATTGAGCACTAACTAAGGAGAATCAGCTTAGTGGTATAGCATGAGGGGTCAGTGTCCTGCTGTGCTATTTTATGAATGCCCTTACAACTCTCGAGAGTTGAACCAAAATCTGGTAGGTAGAACTGCTCCTCTCTCTGCAGCACTGTGATGTCAAAAGCAGTATCATTCAGGAGCAATTAGGTCATTTTCATGTGTTAAGTGTGCTGAATCAATCTGCTTGGGTAACTATTAGCCACATGGGATTTACACTGCATTTTCAATCTCTTGTTGGAAGCCGCCCAGAGTGGCTGGGTAAACCCAGCCAGATGGGCGGGGGATAAGTAATAAATTGTTGTTGTTGTTGTTGTTGTTGTTGTTGTTGTCGCACTGAGCCCTGAATTCTACTAGTACAAGTGAGCTACTGGCAGCAGGATTATTGAAGATGGCATAGCCCAACTCAGCAACTGGAGAGAAAACCCCCACAATTGGTTTCCAACAGATTGCCACCCACTTTTTCCAGTTTGGAATTAGATATTGGTTCAAAGTGCTCTCTAAAGCAGTCTTCCATTTATTTATATGAGTTTTACATCTGTTCCAGGATCAAAGTAAACTAGTCACAATACAAATAGCTATTAATCTGTGATTTAAGTTTAAAATTTTAGTGTACTGTATAGACTTTGAACAAAAAAGAACACATGATCATGTATGTATGTATGTATGTATGTATGGAAAACAGGGGGGTGGGGATTGTTTTCTAAGTCTGGGGAATTTAAATGATGAGGCACTTACAATGGATGGCAGCTTGCCCTGTTAACCTTGGCCATTCTTTAAAAATATTTATTTGTTTTATTTTTTTGATTGCCTCTTTCTGGGCTCTTTCTTAAACTGATTTACAATTCTTGCATCCCTTGCTGCTTTCAGCAGTGTGTTCCTTAATTTAACCCCCTGTTATGTAATTAAAGGCTGCTTGAATTACTTATTGGCTTAAGCTCTCTTCTTAACTCCAGCCTGTGACCTCGTGTTCTTGAGATACTAAAATTGTCCTAGACGTACCATGAATAACCTTGTTTTGACCACTAAATTACCAGTGCCTGAATTCAATTTGAGGCTTAAATCTATAGGCGAAAACCTTCTCTGTGTTTACATTTGAGCACAATGCATGACCTTTAAAAATCCCCTAATGTTGGTATTCTCCCAGTGAGGGAGAACCATATGTCACCGCTATGTGTGTATAAATAAAGATGTACATTTGCATAGATATATAAATTGCTTCACAACTCTATTTCCCTCCCAACTTTCACTTTCTTAAATGGTTTATTCATCTATAAGGTTTCCATATTTGCTAGTTATAAATACCCTTTCCCATCGTTCCTAAACCCTAACAGATCCAACAGGATTCTCCTGGGCATAATGCTCCTTTAGTCCCTGCTATTTTGAAAACAATTCCCGGAATATGTACAAGTGAGCTGATATGTCTCTCCACAACGATATTTTCAAGACAACCTCGAGAGAAAACTATTCAAATTTTGAGGCATAAATCTGAGCTCCTGACCAACCTTCCATTCGCAAGTTGCCTGCACCAACTCTCATGCTAATTCTCTACTGTACCTGCACTTTTATGAAAGCTATATTTTATCTGTTTGGCTATTTGCAGTTGCGCGAGAACAGAAAAAGGAATATTAGCACCACTCACTTTTTATAGTGGGAGTCATAGTACTTGGCTGACCCCTTTTCCTGGCCCTATTGAATTTCCTATACAAAGGAAATGAAAATGTTTTATATTTAATACTGGGAGTACATAAACAAGAGATTTACTTATTGCATGGAGTGCTGTTACTGTTTTCTGCTTTTCAGACAAGAGGTTCAGGAAAATGTCTGTGGTGGCTTAATGTGAGCTTAGGGGACCAAAACAAATTATACAACAAGCAAAGCAGGAGCCAGTGGGAGGAGAATGCAGTACACCATTGCTCATTTTCTTTATAGTAAATGATTGGGTGGGTTCTTGTGTTTCCTACTAAAATTGACAACATTTCTACAGTTCCTTGCTCCTGGCCCTTTGCACCTGTTAATTCCACAGCCTCCGAGTGTCCGTATTTTCCAGGGACAGTCTCAGATTTACAGAAGCCATCCCAGTTTCTGTTTTGACCCTGGAATGTCCCACTTTTCCTTAGGACATCCCTGTTTTCATTGGAGAAATGTTGGAGGGTGTGGAGTTATCACAACCCTGAGTCATCTGAAGGCAGCCCTATATAGGGAAGTTTTTTAATGCTTAATGTTTTAGTATGTTTTTATACATGTTGGAAGCTGCCCAGAATGGCTGGGGCAACCCAGTCAGATAGGTGGGGTACAATTATTATTATTATTATTATTATTATTATTATTATTATTATTATTATTATTTCTTTATTGGAGGGTATGTAATTCAGAATATAGAAGTAGAGCAAAGCCTTTTCTGACATAGTGATACAGTGATGAGATGGGGGAGGAGAGCTTCACCTGTTCAATTGATATGCCCAGAATTCGGAGCACTGTGAACACAGAAGCCTGCAGAAGAGAACTTTCCCATGTTCTCCATCACCCCCTGCAGCATTCAGTTCTCCCCCAAAAAAACGTCTCTGGGGAATTAGGGGGCCCTCGTGTACACTGTGGGTTGTGTTGCCAGGGGCAACAGTCCCATACCAGAAGGCAACCAAAACCATTTCTGAAATACCTGCTGGTTTTCTCAGTACCTGGTTCTCCTTCCCTTCCTTATTTTTAACAGATAATTAAAGGGAACATTGCAAATGAAAAAAAAAGACCATGTTAAATACAATTATTGCTTTCATTGCAAAGCATCATATTTCTAACTTTTCTGGTCCTCTTTGTTTCCAGATATCGAAAAAAACAAAAGTTCATGCATCCCCATTTGGTCATATATGTATATGACCATATATCTATAACCACTAAGTACACCCACAATAAAGCTACGAACATGAGTTTGACCAAACTGCGGGAGGCAGTGGAAGACAGGAGTGCCTGGCGTGCTATGGTCCATGGGGTCACGAAGAGTCGGACACGACTAAACGACTAAACAACAACAACACCCACAATAACAGCACACTGCTTCACATACTTCAGGAAACAAGTCAAAATAGCAGTAATGTAATTAAGTGGTTTGGAAAATAAATAGCGAAGCAAGCAAAATACTAGCAATGTGCTCCTTCAGAAGCAGACGTTACCAACTTGCATGGGTTCCAGTATTAAATCCTTCCAAGTGGCACTAAATGTACATTCTAAAGTTGACAGGCATATGTCAAGAATGCTTTGATGGTGTTTCCTGCTTGGCAGGGGGTTGGACTGGATGGCCCTTGTGGTCTTTTCCAACTCTATGATTCTATGACTCCTAGCCTGTATCAGTTTGAGTGGCCACGCTATCGGTGGGACGAGCCAAATTTCAGCAGGTATACATCTCTCCGTTTTTCTTCTCTATCCAGAGGAAATCACAGTTTCTGCCTGCAATAGGAACATAAGAATAGCCTGATGGACCAGGCCAATGACCCATTTAGTCCAACATCCTGTTCTCACAATGACCAACCAGATGCCTGTGGGAAACCAGGGGGTAGAACAAGAGCCCTCTTCCCTCCTGTGGTTTATGACGACTGGTATTCCGAAGCCTTACTGATTCCGGCTGTGCAGGTCGCTGCTAAGTGTCTCTGAAAATGTTTGTGTAGAAGAATGGCAATGCTTCTGTCAGAAAAAGGATGGCAGCCTAGTACAGTGACCAATCAAATAAGTTCCAGTGAAGTAATTTCATTTGTCTCACCACATACTAGCTTCCTGCCACACCAGTAATAGTGCATTGAAAAGATTATTCATAAGCCGCTTTTGTACAATAAAATAAAATAAAAAATTCTAATAAATGGTGCCGGATTTCATGGGGCAATAGATAAACATAAGTAACTTCTTTTGAATGATTTAATTAATAAAAATACTGGAGAACTTAGCCATGGTGGACTTTTCTATCTCCCACCCCAGCCCACATTTTCCTTTAAGAGAATCAATAAAGATTAGGAAAGGACCCAAGAAATTATCAGAGGCTCCTTAAAGTTGATAAAAAGTTAAAACCACACTTTTAAATGCTCCATCTTTATTTTATGGTGTGTTTATTGCCTTTTTCTTCCTGTGGATAGCTTCATCTTTTGATGTAGCAGATGGACAAGGTGCTTTCTTCACCCTTTCCTCGTCTCTCCAGTCATTGTGCCTTTTCTTCATGTCTTGAACTGGAATACAAATGCTATTTGTGCTATAGTTATTGCAAACTGCAAAATATTGAAACCTTTTAAAATAGTTTTTCTAACGCATGATTAAAAGGCCAGATTATTTCTCTTATTCATTACATGCCTTTCAAAATTAGATCAAAAAATCAGCCAAGCCGTACCTTAGTAGTGTATGAAGTTCCCTGACCTATGCTATAGAACAGGGGTGGCCAACTCCCAAGAGATTGTGATCTACTCACAGAGTTAAAAACTGGCAGTGATCTACCCCCATTTTTAGGGGTTCAGGTCAAAGTTGTTGAGCTTTTTATTTTTAGGAAGGAAAGCCCTGTTTTGGGGGGTTCAGGTCTAAGTTTTTGAGCCTTTTTTAAGGGGAGCCAAAGTTCTTGAGCTTCTTTGGGGAAACCCAGTGATCTACCACAGACGTCCGGTGATCTACCAGTAGATCATGATCTACCTGTTGGACATGCCTGCTATAGAAGGCTACTAGCCCAAAGATGGCTAGTATGAGCAGGTCTAGGTAGGCAGGACAGAGCAATAAGGCTCCACGAGAAGATGTTTCTATTCATGTATGCCCTTTGATACCTTAAGAAAAAGAAGAAGGAGTAAAGAAAAGTCTTTGAGGGATCCAGTACATGGCAACTGAGCACAGTGGTTTCCTCTGAAACTTCTGGTCACTGAAAATATAGGATTCAATGTCAGCTATGAAGCCCAAAGTTGAAGTCATGACTTTACCTGCCAGCTGGTTTTGCTGCTGCTTCTCCATTTATCCTCGGATCCTCCTGTAAATCAGGGATAGCCAGCTTGGTGTTCTCCAGATGCTGCTGAACTAAAACACCCCTTGGTCAGCATGGCCAATCATCAGGGATGATGGGAGTTGCAGCCCAATAGGCAAAAGGTAAAGGACCCCCTGGACAGGTAAGTCCAGTCAAAGATGACTATGGGGTGTGGTGTTCATCTTGCTTCATACCAAGGGAGCTGGCATTTGTCCACAGCTTTCTGGGTCATGTGGCCGCTTCTGGTGCTACAGAACGCTTTGATAGAAGCCAGAGCACATGGGAACTCTGTTTACCTTCCTGCCACAGTGGTACCTATTTATCTACTTGCACTGACTCACTTTTGAACTGCTAGGTTGACAGAAGCTGGGACAGAGCAATGGGAGCTCACCACTGTCATGTGGACTCAAACCACCGACCTTCCGATCGGCAAGCCCAAGAGGCCACAGCGCCATCTGTGTCCCAATAACACCTGGAGGCCTACAGGTTTCCAATCCCTGCTGTAAAGGTATCAGCATAGCTGCCAAGTCTCCCGTATTCCCCGGGAAATCCCCGTTTTTCCAGCTGTTCCTAGCTGAAAAAACGGATTTTTTTTGTTTTTCCCCAGTGGCGGCCATTTTGGAACTGGGCGGAGCATGCTCAGAAGCGACTTTTGATGCTGCTCTGCCCAGTTCCAAAATGGCTGCAGTGCGACTTCTGGCGCGACGGCCATTTTGGAACTGGGCAAAGCAGCATCAAAAGTCACTTCTGAGCACGCTCCGCCCAGTTTCAAAATGGCGACAGCGCTACTTCCGGTCTGCTACTTCCGGCCCGGTCCCTTATTTCTCCGACAGCAACTTGGCAGGTATGGGTATCAGCCTTAGATGAAAACCTCCAAGTGTCTCTGTTATGACTTCTACGTTCTGCTATATTTCTACCCTGCAAGGACCTTAGAATGGTTTATGTATGACTTCTATAAGAGTTGCTGTAGCACAGTGCTTAACACCAGGAAATCTGCTATTTATTCAATAGGAGACCTATGCAGGCTACTTCCTGCCGACCTCAGTCCCCTCATCTGTTATATGGGAGATGCTAATACTTGGAAGTGCTACATTAAAGGTGCAATATTGTTAATATAATTCTTATGATTGCAGGTGGTCTTAAACTGGGCACTGCTGATGGCCAGATCCCCATGGTGTCAGCGGTTAAGTTCACACCTGCAGACGCAGACTTAGGGTAGGTGCAACCTGTTTTCCTGCACTGTGCATCGAACTCAGAGGATGCCACAGGATGTACTACAACAATATACAACGGAAGGCGAGAGGAAGGGGGTGCTGAATTAAGGTATCGCACAGGGTCCCACTGCAATTTGAAAGCCCAAAGTCTGCTATTTAGCACCAATCCTGCCTTGCTTTCACAATCTGGAACTGGCCGCAGAACTGCTTTATTCTGCTGAATATCATCCTGTATGTTCTGACCTTAGTGGAATTCGTCTTGGAATCTCCCCTCTAAAAAAAACCTTTCTAGGACTGAAAGAACTGCATAACTATTTCTGTGGACCCAAAACCATAAGGGAAACATAAGGCCATAAGGGAAACCAAAGACTGGATTGGACCAAATCCTATTTCACCATGGTGCCCAACCATTTTTGAAATTAAAGTGACTTTCAAAAGTAGTTTGTGATGGGGCAAAGAACAAAATGGAGGGGGGGGAATCCCACTGGATTTCCCCAAGCTTTGGGTATGCCTAAAGTCCCATTGAATAATTTTAAAGGAAACCTGAGGTAGATTTAAAATAAAGATAAAAAATGAAGTGCCTCTTTTAAGCCCACACATTGCTTGCAGCTCAGCTGGGGCATATCTCACTATTCTGAAACCATGACCACCTGTCACAACCTCTTCACATATTATGCTTTTACACATCATATAGAAAAACTCTGTGCTTGCAGGAAAATTGCGTGTTTAGACCTTTAAACCTCCCCTTAAATAAATTCACACAATTTTTGGTTTGGTTTTTGGCAGAATTTAGACCAAAACTTTATTGATTACAGCAAGTGAGTGGTTGCATAGGCTCTGGTTCGACTAGCTCCCTGCACCGTTGCAGGTAGCGCTGACCCAGGGCACCAGCATAGGTCAGCCTAGGGTGAACACCTGGAATGGCAGAAAGCCAAGGACATGCTATGTCCACCCCCCAGATGTCCCCCTGGACTCAGGCATGGGCACAACCCCTCGGAGGGTTGACCAAACCATTGAGTCCCTGGATTCCTTTAACGGAATACCCCTTCACATAGGGATGGCGAGACCGTTCCCCCATCCCTATCACCTGAACCAGAGCCTATCCGCAACCTTACAAGTTATGATGATTTGCTACACGGCAGGCGAAACCCAAATGGCACTAGCCATTCAGCCAAGTGGGGAAAATCCTGCCGTGCCCCTGTCCCAACGACAGGCGACACACGACGGCATAGCAAGGTCAAGCGCAAGCCCTAAATATAGGGAGAGGTGGGTGGGTGTTCCAATGCACTGACCAAGAGAGAAAGCTCAGGGTCACGTGCATTGGCATATAAAGGTCCCTTGATCCATTTGGCTAGTGTTCCATTGGTCAGATTAAACCCAGCATCAAGGGACCTACCAATCGGGTGTTGTGGGTATCCAATCGTACCCACCCACAACACAAGGGTTTGGTTGCCAGGTCTCACCGCAACATGTGCCCTCTTTGAGGGAGGACACGATTAAACACACATGCCCCACACTTCCTATGTGATTTTTTAAATTATTATTATTTGGTGAATGTTGCCCTCCTCTAATAAGTCAGGGATATGGAACCTGTGGCTTCCAATTCCCATCTGCTTCAAACAACATGGCCTGAATGTTGGATGTTGTGGATGTTCCCCATGCCTGCTATTTAATTTAATTTCTGTGTAGGAAATATGTCATCTGTGAAGAGGCCCTTGGTGCCTGTACAAACCCATATAACATCAGGGAAACAGTCTAAGTCTGGCAAACAAAAAACAAAAAAAACCTTTACTAAGGTTGAGTGTACTTTTGGGTTTCCATTTGGAATTGGGGATTCATTAAGTTATCTCAAAATGTAAAATGAGTATTGAACTTTGTGTGTGTGTAATCTTTCATACGTACACAAAATCTTTCTGTTTCGAAAAGGACATAACCTCAGTGTGTCAGATAGTGGTGTAGTACAGGAAACCTATCCCTTGAACACAGAATTTAGACTTTCCACTCACAGCAAATTAGTTTCTCTGATTATACTGCGTCTGCAGAGGAAACAGACATAAATATTTTGTCTGACATGAGAGACAGTTTGGAAAGAAGTTAAGGAAAATAAAGGTTGCTTGTCCTGGAGATTCTTGGATGTTACTCTAGACCTCCTGTGCAGTTAGAGAAAGAAGATATGGATATATTTAACAGATAAAATGAGGCTTGTAAAGAAGCCAGGTTTTAATCATGAGGGAGTATTTTCTAGAGTGATTGAGATAATACCCATGCCAAAACGAAGAAAGGGAACACGTTCCTAAAGAAAACAGAGACCATAACAGTGAAGTCAGAATTCAAAAATAAGTTCAATAATGGGCAGGCATCTAAAAAAACCACAAAAAACAGAGTAAGTTTGGGAAAGCATATGGATCTTAAAAATAAAACCTACTCATATTATTAGGAAATTTCCTACTGCCCTCAATGAGTTTGGGATTAGGCCTCTTTTTTGTCTGTATATGATGCATGCATGTAGCCCAGAGTACATCTGGCTGAATAATGAATTTAATGAATGCTGCCAAATGACTGAGACACTAGCAGCCTGCCTTGCCATAGGGACATTGACAATCCCCATCAATAATCTGTCTGATCTCTACTGGATGTCACAACAGAGAGGATGTTGCTGCTTCTCCTCTACCTTCATAAATATCAGACAAAGCAGGACTACATTTAAAAACATCTCTCTGTTGACTGAAATACTTTATTTATTTTGTTAGAAACTTATGTTCTATATCAGGCTGGATCACCTCTTGCTTGTGCTTTGCTTTTGATGAAAACACTGCTTACTTTTCAAGGGATTGCAGAGTATTTGTACCACCATGAGGAATCAACCTGTGGAGAATGAAAGCCAAAAGTGATCCATTCTCTTCAAACACTTTGTTACCCATCATCTGTGTACCAAGGTGACTTTGAAAGTCACACATGGTGAGTGATAGATAAGCTTTAGTGGACTGATAGATCAAAACACACACACACACACACACACACACACACACAGAGAGAGAGAGAGAGAGAGAGAGAGAGAGAGAGAGAGAGAGAGAGAGAGTTGATCTATCCTTCAAAAATCCTATATTTAAAAGCATACTTTTACTCAAATATAACCTGCTGAAGTTGTGATTATACAGATGTGTTACAAGGCCAAAGTCTGCTCTATATGACCCCACATTTTGCCACTCTTAGCAATTGCCATTGTCTGCCAAACTCATCAATATGGCTCCTGCAATTTACTGAGAAATCTGTGTTGTGTAATATATGTGTCTCTTTTAATTTGAAGGCCAGCATGCGGTTTACAGCATAAATAGTGGCTAGGTCTGGGGGACAAGGTTAGACATGGGTATCTTCTGACATAAAAAGATAGCCACCTAACTGAAAACCAGTTTGACTGTAAACACACAGGCCATGTCTCCTACCATCTTCAAACACCTAAACCAGGTTTATGGGGGACCTTGAGGCAGATGAAGCATGACCAGTCAAATGCAGACACATTTAAGGAAATGCCTGGTTGCTTGAAAAATAGGTCTGTTTATTTACAGACTATGCAGTGTTGGTGGCAGAGGTGAAGAAGAAAGGATGGTCTTGTGGAGCTGTTCTGGGTGGTTATATAACTCTTGTTGGAAGTGTATACATGGACAATGAAGAGAAAAATAACACTTCTGCTTTGGTGTTGTCCTTATAGGGGCATAAGGAGAACGCATAAAATGCAGCCTAACTCATACTTGGAGGCATCCTGCCATCAGGATATTAAACTGATTTTGTGCAAGGAAACACTACTGTTAGGCTGCAACTGTCTTTAATTGCATTGAGGTGACAACATACTGGGTAATGAGTTGTAGATGTGTTTACGATGAGTTGACAATGTGTTGGATAAATGTTCTCCTAAGTTGTAGATCTATTTACAGTGGGGGATGGGGGTGGGGGGAAGATGTTCATTAGTTGTCGATTTGTTTGTTTACATTGTTTTTGATGTGATCATTTTTATGAGACAATTTGCAGCCTGACGAAGGAGGATTGTTTGTGTGTTTTAATGATTTACTGTTGGAACTTTTCTGAGAAAGTACTTAACTGCTTCATCTGTCAGTTTCCACTGAAAACGATGCCAGTCACAATAGTTTTATTAGCACAGCATGGGCCATTTGTAGGAACATTACACAGCTAAAAATCCTAATACTTTCCTGTTCGGTGAGTTGTCATTTGGCTGGCTCTAGCAAGCAGAGATTCTTCTGCTCAGTATAAGCAAATACCTTTTAAGGTTATAACTTGAGCACAAGAGCTCCACGCTAAGATCTATAAAGCACCACATGGACTATCGCTGGCAATTATTCTTTCGTAGCCTCTCCAAGAATGTCAGAAGTTAACAACAGCCATTCCCATCAACTACTGCTACTATTTTAATCAAACTTTTAAAAAATTACCATCAGCGTGAGCTTAGTTACATAATGGAATGAAACTCAATATGCACTGGAGAGCAATGAAGAGGTCTCGCTACAATACCCCTTTCAGTAGTTCCTAGTAACTCAGTGTAATCTCTGTGACATTTGCGCTACAGTAATAACTGGAAACCCTCCAATATAGGCACAAGCCAAAATAAATATTTTCCATTGCTTGTTTTGGTGACATCACAATTTACATATTATGATCACATTCCCCATTTCCCTAGAATAATACGATTTCCGAAGCTGTCTAGCTTTTGTAATTAATTTCATAGCATCACGTTACACTTTGAGGGCTTGCTTTTCAGTTTTCATCATTACTCTTTCCCTTGGCCAATGCTAAATTCTGTAGAGTTTTCTTAGGCTTGTGGACTTGTTGTACATTACTTATGGAAACATCCTTAGTCTTAAAAGCATCTGCTACAACTCTTGTTTCTTTGGGAGATAAATGGGACATTACATTGTTACTGGGGTAGAAAACCATGTACATATTTTCAGTTTATTAACCACTGGGGAATTGGTTGATTAGTTGGTAGCCAACTCCATCTTTGAAAGAGACAACTGGGAGAATGGGTGGTTAATATCTTTCCTCTTGCAGAGGCCTTGGAGAATAACAGAGGCAATGCAATTCACTTGCATTGCTTCTGATTCCCCCAGTGCCTGGTGTAAAGTGATAAAAAAAGTCCAGACCTATGGCACCAAGATGCCACCTGCTATGATGCATAAGTGCATCATCTTTAAAACAATGCTTCATGCTTTGGAAAACTTGCGAAGAAGATTCAAAACAAGTTATAAGCCGGGGGAACTTGTTTTGTAGCAAGGGGAAGCTGTGAAGTAACACACCCCACACATGCAAATAAACAAGGAATCAAACAAGCAAAGACTTTGCCATGTTGTTTTTTTTAATGCAGTTTTGAACTGTGTTCTATAGTGAATATTGCATTTACCCCCTTTTTGTACAGTTTAGAAAACTTGCAGATACAGGTGGACTCAGAAGGAAGGGAAGGTAACCTCTTTCTCCCAGCAAGAAGTTAGAGATGGGGCTGTTTCCTCGTCTCTGCTTGATGCATAGAGAGCTCAGAGCCTCTCACTTTGTGCTAGGCATGACTGGAGGTGGTTGGCCTCCAGGATGAAATGTAACATCACGGCAGCTGACTTGGTTCACAAAAACCTCAATACCGAGGATACTGTAGGAAACACAGAGCACAGTGCACTTCACAAGTGTGTGACTTACACTGGCTTCACACTTTCATGCTCAGCACCATAGCATTTACTGGTGACTTGCACATGTCAATGAAGCGTCACAGATATCACAGTGTCAATCACATTTCTGTAACACCTTGCATCACTTCAAGTACCTATCCAATGGAGGCAGTATCAAAGGAATGATTTGGGCTTCAATCCTATGCTCACTTACTCGAGAGTAAGATTTACTTCTGAGCAAATATGCATAGGAGCAGCTTGCATGGCATCAAGTGATATGCATGTAACCTCGCCACAGGACAGCATGTTAAGAATGTCACAAAAACCATTGGCTGGGAAGGTGTTTCACTGCACGCCAATCAGTCCTCCTGCATGGCTAGAAACTTTAGGCACCAATATGATACCTGCTATGATAAGTACATGCATCATATTTTCAAAGTCTTTCTTTTTTGTAAGCAGATTTAATCAGTCGATTAATTAACCAAACTCATAAGCTTAATCAGTTAATATTCATATTATTGAGTAGCAGCCTTAGCAATTAGCATTCTTGAGAGATGAAGGGACATATTTCTCGTAGCTGTAATGAAGCTGGCTGCACTTTGCTGTAGATTTTGATGTCATCTGAGATGTTTATGCAGCTGAAATTATGTACTGGTAAAATAATGTCACAAAGAAAGCAGGGCATCTTTCTTCAGATCTGGGGGTGCTGCTGCACAAAGTCTGCTGCTGAAGAGATGGGGAAATACTTGATTTAGTGGGGAAATTCCTAGGATATGTCAGAAACCGGAACTCTGTCTTTGAATTATTCCAATCTCAGGGAGCTCTGGTGAAGGAGGTTGAGGAATTAATATTCTGTGTGGTTTTACAGACTTAAACCACAATTACGAAAGAATCACAATGATGTTACCAGTGAAACCTCTAGAGCAAATATTAATAATAGGTCCTTCAAGGGTTTTTCTGAAAATCTGGAGACTGAACATGTAGTTTCTCCCTTCTGAATGTGACTGGGATTGCTGGGTTAAATTAATTCAGGGAAAAGAATGTAAGACTTTTGTTTGCTTATTTGTTCATTAGAATCAAATTGAAACATTTACATGTGGAGTCTTAGAAAATGCAATTGCAAATCATTAGGAGACATATTGCAGAAACTATATTCTAATGTAATTCTGCAGCACTGGTCTCTATTGAGACCAATGTCCATTATCTCAGTCTGAAATATTACCCATTCCCCTTCTTTTGTGTTAAATGCCCTTTCTCACTGTGAAACACCTTGCCCTTTTTGTTTTCTACCCTTAGAGCATGAGGTGGCACTTCCGATTACTCCAAATGAAACACCGAGCTACATAACCAGCTGGAAGTCAAGTTCGGGCTTCATTCCCACTGTCTTCCAGATGCAACCATTACAATTCATGTTTAGTAATGCCAACAAAAGATGGTTTTGTGGTAGGACAGTTGGGGGGTGGGTTCAGTTTTCCAAAGTGTAAATGGCAGGCGTTCATACAAAAACCCAATAATAAATAATTGGGGAGAGAGACATTCACCTCCCACTGTTTTGGACACCTTCCCCAAGGGGACAAATTGTCATACTGACTATAGCTTCACAGTTGATGCCGAACTGTCGGCCACTTTATTGACTTCAGCCTGGAAACTAGCTAAGCACATGTTTTCCCCGTGGATGTCAAAGAGTCCCTTATTTTCATTCATGACCAACTTAACACCATTTTTATAAATGTAACTTTCGTGTTATTTTCATTGAATGAAAAGCTCTGTTGCCACCCAAGGGGGTTGGAAAGAATGGCAAGAGATGCCTACTGCCCAAAATACAGTTTAAACTCTCTGACTTCCATCTTCCAAAGAAGGATTTATTTATTCTTGGTCACTGAAGTGTCTGATGCTGGAACTGGTGTTCATCTAGCCAGATACTTTCCAAGTGAAAACACATGAAATTTAAACCAGCTTTTCACATGGATCTTTTTTTTATGATGACCCTTTCGCAAGCCAGAAAAAGCAGGCACTTATAAATGTATAAAGTGATGGATTAGATTGTAATGCAGTCTGGATGCATATGGAGGTGGTCTTTGCCCTTCAGTGCAAATCCTTTTTTTATGATAAAAAGGAATCCATTGGAATAAACAATGTGTTGTCCAGGCATCAACTAACACTGTACATATTATACAGTTGTGTTCACTCAGAAGCAGGAATTTATTTTATTCCTAATCTGAATAATTAATTCTCAAGGCTGCTTTTAGTGACGATTTATGGTTCTGTGTCTGAGTTTCTAATGGAAAAAAAAACTGGTAAAGTATTGGTAAAGAAAAAACCTTCCACATTTTATTGACATGATGTTACAAACCCGTGTTCATCATGTTGTGAAACTGTGGCAAAATCAACCATACCAGGTACAGCTGGTAAAAGGTGTTTCTAGGTACTACTGAGGCTGCCTGGGTCTCCAGTGACAAAGCTAGATACAGAAGCAACCCTGGACTGCATATTTGCTCCTTCAAGGGGAGAGCAACCCAAAAAGGGAAGCCAATTGACCAGTTTCTCAGACATTTCTCAGACACCTGGCTTGAGAGCAGTACATGTGAAAAGGATCTAGGAGTCTTGGTAGACCACAAACTTGACATGAGTCAGCAGTGTGATGCAGCAGCCAATGCAATTATGGGCTGCATCAATAGGAGTATAGCATCTAGATCAAGGGAAGTAATAGTACCACTGTATTCTGCTCTGGTCAGACCTCACCTGGAGTACTGTGTCCAGTTCTGGGCACCACAGTTCAAGAAGGATACTGACGAGCTGGAACATGTCCAGAAGAGGGCAACCAAAAGGTCAAAGGCCTGGAAACGATGCCTTATGAGGAACGGCTTAGGGAGATGGATATGTTTAGCCTGGAGAAGAGAAGGTTAAGGGGTGATATGATAGCCATGTTCAAATATATGAAAGGATGTCATATGGAGGAGGGAGAAAGGTTGTTTTCTGCTGCTCCAGAGAAGCGGACACAGAGCAATGGATTCAAACTTCAAGAAAAGAAGATTCCACCTAAACATTAGGAAGAACTTCCTGACAGTAAGAGCTGTTCGGCAGTGGAATTTTCTACCAAGGAGTGTGGTGGAGTCTCCTTCTTTGGAGGCCTTTAAGCAGAGGCTTGACAGGCATATGTCAAGAATGCTTTGATGGTGTTTCCTGCTTGGCAGGGGGTTGGACTGGATGGCCCTTGTGCTCTCTTCCAACTCTATGATTCTATGATTAAAACTTCTCACCCACAATGCCTCTGTTTTGCAAGGATTCAACCCCCATGCTACTTCCAGGCATTGGCCCACATGATCTCTCCTGATTCAGTGATTATGGAGAAATAGAGCATTATACTGATCGAAACTTGCCCCCAAATTCTAAATGACCACTCCCAGTGACTATACATATATATATATATATATATCTTCCAACATTTCTCCAATGAAAACAGGGACGCCCATTTCATAATGATAATTAAAAAAATTATACCCCACACAGCTTCCAACAGATATAAAAACATAATAAAATATTGAACATTAAAAAAAAAAATTAAAAACTGTACAGGATTGCCTTCAAATAGCTTGGGGGTTGGATAACTCTGTACCTCCCAACATTTCTCCTATGAAAATAAGGACATCCTAAGGAAACATTAAAAAAAAAACAAGATCATGGCCACTGGTCCCGTCACCTCCTGGCAAATAGAAGGGGAAGAAATGGAGGCAGTGAGAGATTTTACTTTCTTGGTTTCCATGATCACTGCAGATGGTGACAGCAGTCGCGAAATTAAAAGATTCCTGCTTCTTGGGAGAAAAGCAATGACAAACCTAGACAGCATCTTAAAAAGCAGAGACATCACCTTGCCGACAAAGGTCCGTATAGTTAAAGCTATGGTTTTCCCAGTAGTGATGTATGGAAGTGAGAGCTGGACCATAAAGAAGACTGATCGCTGAAGAATAGATGCTTTTGAATTATGGTGCTGGAGGAGACTCTTGAGAGTCCCATGGACTGCAAGAAGATCAAACCTATCCATTCTGAAGGAAATCAGCCCTGAGTGCTCACTGGAAGGACAGATCGTGAAGCTGAGGCTCCAATACTTTGGCCACCTCATGAGAAGAGAAGACTCCCTGGAAAAGACCCTGATGTTGGGAAAGATGGAGGGCACAAGGAGAAGGGGATGACAGAAGACAAGATGGTTGGACAGTGTTCTCGAAGCTACCAACATGAGTTTGACCAAACTGCGGGAGACAGTGGAAGACAGGAGTGCCTGGCGTGCTCTGGTCCATGGGGTCACGAAGAGTCGGACACGACTAAACAACTAAACAACAACAACAAGGAAAAGCGGGACATTCCAAGATCAAATCAGAAACCAGAATGGAAAATGTATGTATGTATGTATGCAACACTGCATAGCATAGCATAGCATATCATCACTCCATAGCCTAACTGCCAGAGATTGAAAAACCAATGTCCCAATGCTTCTTTCTGTACTCAGTCCTATAGGTAGGACTGGAACCACAAAGCAAAAAAAGGTAAAAAGGTAAGGGTCCACTGGATGGTTAAATCCAGTCAAATTTGACTATGGGGTGTGGTGCTCCTCTCTGCTTTGAGGCCAAGGGAGCTGG
Organism: Zootoca vivipara; assembly: GCF_963506605.1. Taxonomy (NCBI): domain Eukaryota; kingdom Metazoa; phylum Chordata; class Lepidosauria; order Squamata; family Lacertidae; genus Zootoca; species Zootoca vivipara. The sequence continues at coordinate 38,318,312 of NC_083276.1, forward strand.
GATTTGTCTGCAGACAGCTTTTCCAGGTCATGTGGCCAGTATGACTAAACCACTTCTGGTGCAACGGGGCGCTGTGATGAATGCCAGAGGGCACGGAAACATCATTTACCTTCCTGCCACAGTGGTACCTATTTGTCTACTCACTCTGGTATGCTCTCAAACTGCTAGGTTGGCAGGAGCTGGGACAGAGCAACGTGAGCTCACCACCATTGAGTGGATTCGAACCACCGACCTTACGATTGGCAAGACCGAGAAGCTTGGGGACCCCAATTCCCATTGGCACAGAGCTGGTCCATGAAAGTAGCACAGCAATGTTGCACTCCCCATGTCTTGCTCTGTATAAAGGTCATCCATCAGGTAGAGTGCTGTGAATATAAAATTAGAAAATGGTAGATAATTAAGGCATTATTATCTCAAAACACCATTGTTCTCAGAGTAATGTCATAGAATGAGCATAGATTGCTTCCTGGATATTTCCAATTTGACACCAAATAATGGGCACTCTAAATCAATATCTCAAAATTCTTGAAAAGGGCATGCTTTTTTCTATCTGATGATTTAATTGTTGCCATGCACTTAAAAAAAAATTAGGCCCCTGAAATCTGTCAATGTATAACAGGTGATATTCAAGCTGTCTGTTCACTATCACTTTCACTGGATGCCAACGGGATATTTTGTTCAGTTATCTAATTGAGCTGCACTACTAATTACTGTTGTCTGTAGCATCATGCTTAACTGACAACTTAAATGTAAATGTAAACCAGAATTTCATATGATATTAGAGAAACATTTGGAGTAGGGCTGTGCATGCAGTGAAACACCAACCAAAGGGTAATTCATGGGTAATAAAATTACCTGCATTTCAGATATCTCCGGTCTAGGGTAACAGTTTTCTTTGAAAATTGTGTGCTGCCAAATGCCCACATTACTTTCATTTCCAAAAAAAAGTTTCTGGCTCAGTTTCCATCTGAAAATATAGGATATGCAATGGAGCTCAGTCATAAAACATTAATACCACATGTCAAAGTAAGTGGTCTTTGGATGAACTTTAAAGGTTTTCTTCTGCTAAACCTATAGAAGTGAAGGAAACAGAAATATGCCATATAATATAAAGCAAAAGAATTGAGAAACATGTGAGAGTTAGGCTTGTGGTTTTGACTTCTTTTGGTCACAGTCAACACACACACACACACACACACACACACCTAGAGATGGATGGAACAGATCTGAATTAGGTCATGACTGCTCCCAAGATGCCATATTTCCAATGCTTGCCTCCAGAGCTGACTTTGTTGGTTTCCTGTCCTAGGGAAACAAAAGAAGGGAAAAGTTATTCAAGGTTCCCAAAATAGGGAGATTTCTCAGTTGCATGCAGGTGCCCTGTGATATCATCTCTCTCTCTCTCTCTCTCTCTCTCTCTCTCTTGTATTTTGTTTTTTTAAAGCCTTTTGAAGCATATAAACCAACTGAAAGTGTTCGCAATCACCTGTCAGTACTTGCTATCACAAAGATTTCTAAAAATTGGTTGCAAAATAGATCCTGTCACTGGATGGTGACTCCCATCCATTGGATCATTGCACTTACTGGAAGGGAGAGAGGTGCAGTGCAGTGGCAGGGGTGCTGGATTGGTCCTGCCACCGCACCCTCAGTGTACCAACATCCCCAATGTCTCACCTCTCTGGTAAGCACAGCAGTGTTGCTGATGGGAAGGCCAAGCCTGCCCTCCCTCCCTCCTCACCCTGTCCTGCTATATACAAAATACACATGCACACAGTCACGACAATGGCTCGTTAATGCACAGGACATTACAGATTTACAGAGAGATGTTTTTCTGTTCTGTTGTGCACTTTGCTACATTTTGAACATTCTAAACAGTTTTAATGAAATATGCTTTGTTATTATTCTGTTATTGCACCACAGCGAAAACTGTTCATTTCCTCATTGAGACGGCAATTATTTTCTCACTTGAATGTTTTTGATCTACTGATTTTTCCAGGGTATTATTAACGAAGCCAGTGAGCTAAATATGACAGGCCAAGCTTGTTTTCTTCCCATGCTCAGTTATTCAACAACTGCTGACTCCTAGTTGAATGTGTGAATTATGCCCATGAACAGGTATGGTGTTCGCAGTACAGTAATGCAAATGTTCTGCCTGCGATTTTTGCGTGTTTCGTTTCATTCACACATGGGATGAACAATTGTTACTGCAGTTGTCAGGCTATGATATGTTTGGAATGTGAGGCAGCTCTTCAATCTTAATCTTAAGCATAAGCCGTACTGAAATCAACAGGATTCGCTCTCAGCGAATGTGTTTATATTGGGTTGTACCAGTTGCACATTTGCTTGGATCGCTGTTATTTTATCCATCACATTGTGGAATAGTTCAATAGCGCTCAGGTATTCTGAAGGCATGGCAATCAAATGTGTCTAGCAAGCTTGGGATGGTATTTGCCAATTGCTGAAGTGGACCTCCAGTTGTCAGCCGCCATCAGCCATATCCCATTTTTTCAGAATAAATTTGGTGGCAGGGGTTGGGGGGGGGGCTCCATTAAATTCACATTTGACTTGACAAGTAGCAATCGTTTTACATTTCCCTGATGGCAACTGTTGATGTCTAGCTTTGTAACAAGAGAGGAAAAAAATTATTTCACTCAAAAGCAACCCCCTTTTGCCGGAGTGGTATCTAAGACTAAAAAAACCCCAAAGAGATTCTTACAACACAGGTTAAACTAGCAATCCGAGGAAAATCAAGGATTTTGCTTTGCAGGATTTTAAATTTTATTTTGTTTTAAGTCCAGATATTCATGGTAAAACAGATTGTGGGACACCTTTACTATGAAGCCTGGGAGTTCATAGTTGACTACTTTATAGGCAAACCTACAAAATGGTCTCTCTCCATAAGTGATCTAATTTCTGAATGAACACGAATAAGATATAAACTTCGCTCAATCTCCCTTCCAGGCAGTTGCCACTGGATTGCCTTCACCAACCACACCATGTTACTTCCATAATATCCTTCAAATCATTCTCTTTAACCTCCTGCTTCTTTGAAATTATTAACTTTTCCTTCCTTCCTTCCATTACCTAATAAGGATATCATGCTGTGTGCCATTAGGCACATACAAATCCAATCCACATGTGGAATCACTGAGTAGCCCATTAACTTGTACTTCAGTCAAAATATGGGCATGCAACTCCTTTCTCTCTTCTATCTCTATGAACATTTTTCGTGTTCATGCTTCACTTCGAGATTACAAATCAGGAAATGGGGGAAGGAGCATCCATGAAGAAATAGTGGGATCAGAAGGGAGACGCCCTTACTGATGTTAGCCAATAGCTTCCATGCCTATGCAGAACGTCTGTTTTACATTTACTATCCATCTTGCCTTTTCAACTTGTCAGGAATCTGAGAGGGCTGTGTAAAGACTTGGTGTGGTTTGTAGAACTTGAGGCTGCTGACGATGTAACCCTATGCAAGTCCTCCTGAGTTCAATGGAAGAATCCCAACTCCACTTACCTGGGAGTAAGCCCCATTGAATTTGATGGTTAAGATTGTGCTATTTAGCTTGGCCAAGGGGAAACACCAAGGTTCACAGAAGTACCAAAAAAAAAAAAAATCTTAATAAAACCCCAGATGGTAGGGTAGGAACAAAAAACAACAGACCAATGAGGTCCCAGCATGCTCATGGCTGCACAACACTGATTGGCTATTGGGGTTGGAATGCAGTAGAGGATAGGGCATAGATGGCTGCCTGGAAGCCCAAACAAGAGCAGCTACTTCCTTTTGTTGGTGGTCCAACTTATTATAACCTAACATAATCAACCTTTCAGTGTGGCGGTGCCTACATTTTGGGACCTTCTGCCTATTGACATCAAGTAGGAGCCTTTACTGAACTCTTTTCAGTGCCTGCTTAAAACAGTTTTGTTAAGGCAAGTTTACCCAGACATGGAGGTGTTTGCGTTATAGTCATTTTTGCTGTGAATTTTCAAGTGTTTACTTGATAATTTAAATATTTCTTGTGAATCAAGTGGTGTAGACATGTTGTCGAAGAACACAAATACAGTGGTACCTCCATCATTCTGCCCAGACACTGAGGTCCAGCACCGAGGGCCTTCTGGCGGTTCCCTCGTTGCGAGAAGCCAAGTTGCAGGGAACTAGGCAGAGAGCCTTCTCGGGGGTGGCGCCTGCCCTGTGGAACACCCTCCCACCAGATGTCAAAGAGGAAAACAACTACCAGACTTTTAGAAGACATCTGAAGGCAGCCCTGTTCAGGGAGGCTTTTAATGTTTAATAGATTATTGTGTTTTATTTTTCTGTTGGAAGCCGCCCAGGGTGGCTGGGGAAGCCCGGCCAGATGGGCGGGGTATAATTATTATTATTATTATTATTACCTCACGTTAAGAACTTAATTTGTTCTGGAGGTCCGTTTTTAACCTGAAACTGTTCTTACCCTGAGGTACCACTTTAGCTGCCGCCGCGCGATTTCTGTTCTCATCTTGAGGTAAAGTTCTTAACCTGAAGTACTATTTCTGGGTTAGCAGAGTCTGTAACCTGAAGTGTCTGTGACCCGAGGTACCGCTGTAAATAGTAAGTGTGCATGGGATTGCAGCATTCTTGAGAAACCATTGCTGCAACGTGGAGTTATCTGGGTGTGTCTTTTTTAATTCTTTATTTAAGCAATTATACAATTTAACAGCTTCTTGGGACAGTTTACAAAAAATTAAAATGAAAACAAATCATTTTACAACAAAGATGTTAAATATGAAAGTTTGTATCCAGAAAGAAAAAGTTTTTTTTTCCTTTTCAGAGAAGGCTTCCGAGAAAACTTTTGGTAAGGACCATTGCTCAGGAGTAGGACATATGCTCAGCATGCAGAAGGACCCTGGTTTACTCCCTGGCATCTTCAGGCAAAGCTGGGGGAAACTCCATGTCTGAAACCCTAAAAAACTGCTGCCGGTAATGACAATTCTGAGTTGAATAAACAGATGGTCCTATTCAGTATAAGGCAACTTCCGGAGGGATCCTGCAGGTTTGAGGGCCACCTCCATGAAAGAGTCCCCCCCCCCGTCCCCTTGCTGCTGTGTCTAGGTCACATACTGTACTGTATTGTATGATAAATATATCTTTGGTTTGTCAAAAGCATGCATTTTCATGTAAATGCTTTCAGTCATTGCTCAGCCCAAATGGCTTGTGCGAGCCAGACTTACCATTCACTTCACATATTCTGAAGTGATAATATTCTAACGTATTAGTTCAGTTGGGTCCTGAATGGTTCATCAGACTTCATTTTCCAGTGACTCAGTGCTTATGGCGTGTGCTCAATTGTTTTAAATCATGACTAAAAAAGTGTAAAGCTGGTCTCTGACTGACTTCACGAGTCCAGAAGAATTCTCTGCTTCACTGAATTCAATAAGCGGCATGTATATTTATTTTCTAGGTCTATTATTTTTTTAACCTTTTGAGTGTTTTAGAATTGTAGGGTTGGGAGAAGGAGCTGGTCTGAAATGCCAATTTTCAGTTTGGGAACTCTGTAGCAGAAGAAACTTCTTTTTCATGAAAATGTGAAATTTGCCCAGTAATTATAGCTTTGTAATTCAGATGACTGTAAAATTGCACCTGCTCTTTCAAGACTATTGTGGAAGGATAGAATGGGGCGGGAGGGTGGGGGGGCAGGGAGAGAAATATATTTTGTTGGGGCTGTGACATTCAGTCAGTAAGAAAAGTGAAAAAGACAGAAGGGAGAATTCTACTGTTTCCAGACATTCTTCCACTGTACAGAATCCTCACTAAAACATCCATCGCCCTCCCTAGACACAAAGTACTGAAAGGCCTTTAGAGTTCTCAGTCATGGGAACACGATCCTCCCCCCCCCCAAGTAAAAGTTGCCATTTTGCAATACGAAAAGCTATGGCCATCTGAAGGGAGGGCTGACATTTCAGGCCATTTGAAATGAGTTATATTTACTATTTCTTTCCATGCCTGTGGTCCAAATACATTACCCTGCCAAGGTCTTTCTCTTGTGACAGTGAGTTCTGCTCAACGCACTTGGGTAACATTCCAAGCAAGACCAAGTCGGATGTGGCGAGTTTTCTTTACACTTTGATCTTCGACTCTCCCCCGCTGTGAGCTACGAATTACAATTTCAAGAAAAGAAAAGAAATGGTTTATTCTACTGTAGGGGGGGGGGAAACCACCCTGCCTTTCACTTCTATTAAAACTGTCAAAAATGCCCAAAGGGAACAAAACACATGCCCCTCCACACCATTACGAAACAATGCGAAGTTGCTGTCAGCTTCAGTGTAGGTGTAGCATGATCAACGGAGTTTCATTCCTCTCTGCTTCTCAAGTATGCCAACACTGCCTTTCTGTGGCATCCATCTAATGGATGGCAATTGCTTTTAAAGGATGGAATAGCCAGGGACTTAATTAAAAGGCTGGGAGTTAGCCAAGGAGGGGGGGGGGGACCCAAACTAAACAACCTAAAAAGAATCCCATGGGGGGGGGGGGAATCCATACATTATTACAAAGAAAACATTCAGCAGGCAAAAGTGACCCTTTAAATTTTCCCTTCGTTTTAAAGCAAGTTTATTGCAAGATAAAGGTTTGGTATCTTATGTAAAAATTGTGCTTCAGCCAACGGCACCTACGGCATAACAAAGCAAAATATATTTGACTGCCTAATATTGATTTTACATGAAAGCCCATCAGTTAGTGAAATGTAAAAACCAATAAAGCATCAGCCATAGCTGGGCTGGATATCTCTAGACACAATTTATTTTTACATTTAAACCAATTATTGGGCTTGTTGCATTTAAAAATGTGTACCCATATATCCTTACAAGGACTTTTTTATTCAATGAGATCAATTGGATTGATCTCCATATTCCATATTAAACACCGATCTTAAATTACAACTGACACGTTTTGAAGGCCACCATTCAAGTATCTAAGCGGAAATAAATCCCACGAAGCTTTCTCTACAGATTTTGCTGCCCAAACACAAATACAAATATTGATTACATTTTAACACACAATTTACAGGCTATTTCAATGCTAATTCCTGACTAAGATTTGTTCAATAACAATGGGAATGTATGGAAACAAAATCCTGCCTGAGTGCCATGCTTTTGCTCACCCATGTGACATGGCCATTGGTCCAATCAGAAGCATTATGTGAATTGGGCAAATTAGACACAGACACAGCACTGGCTCCATACCATAGCCTGCAAATCAGAAACCAATTTGAGATACAACAACCCTGAGCCTCTCTTTCTTAGAGCAAGTTTCTGCCCTAGCTACTAATAACCATGATTTCCAGTTACTTGCCTGTGAGTAAGCCCCATGGAAAATAGTGGGAATTACTTCTGAGTGGTCTCAGCAACTCTTTCCAGGAGGTCTTGCCCCAATGAAGCACTTGTGAGGACTGAGGGCTTCTCCCCTGGTTCCTTCTCCAGATACCGCTATGCTAGTGGTTTTCAACCAGTGTGCCGTGGCACCCTGGGGTGCCTTGAATGATGGTCAGGGGTGCCGCAGGCAACAATGGCCTCTATCCCTCTTTCTATCCCTTCCTTCTCTGATGTCCTCTCAAGTCTCTGCCTCCCAAAGACTTGCACAGCTGTTTACTGCAGCAGCCCTGGCTACAAGCTCCGCAAGTGAATGGTGCCTCTGAGAGGCATTTCTCTTTGGGGTGGGGACGGAGAGGCAGCTCAGAGACCAGGGGCAGCAGCAGCAACTGCCTGAAGGACTCCCAAGGAGAAGGGAGAGGAGAGAAGGCTGAGGGAACACTACACAAGGGAGGGTGTTCAAAAAAGGGTGAGGGGCTGCCAGCTCTGCAGGCGAGGGATGGCATAACTGGGCTCCTGGGCGCCACAGGGGTGCCACAGAAAGAATGTGGTTGGTTAAGGGAACTGTGGACTGAAAAAGGTTGAAAACCTCTGCGTTATGCAATGGCCACTAGTACAGTCATACCTCGGTTTAAGTACGCCTCGGTTTGAGTATTTTCAGTTTAAGTACTCTGCGGAACTGTCTGGAATGGATTAATCCACTTTCCATTACTTTCAATGGGAAAGTTCGCTTCAGGTTAAGTACACTTTAGTTTAAGTACTCTGCGGACCGTCTAGAACAGATTAATCCACTTTCCATTACCAGTACTTTCAATGGGAAAGTTCACTTCAGGTTAAGTACGGACTTCTGGAATCAATTACACTCATACCTCAGGTTAAGTACGCTTCAGGATGAGTACTCTGCAGACCCTTCTGGAACAGATTAATCCACTTTCCATTACTTTCAATGGGAAAGTTCACTTCAGGTTAAGTACACTTCAGGTTAAGTACGGACTTCTGGAATCAATTACACTCATACCTCAGGTTAAGTACGCTTCAGGATGAGTACTCTGCAGACCCTTCTGGAACAGATTAATCCACTTTCCATTACTTTCAATGGGAAAGTTCACTTCAGGTTAAGTACGCTTCAGGTTAAGTACAGACTTCCGGAACCAATTGTGTTTGTAAACCGAGGTACCACTGTAAGGCCAATGTCCACTTCTGCCCAGTCTCTGGTCAGCAGTGGTCTTACTGCTCTGCACCACCACACTGGTCTCTGCTAGGACTCCATCATGTGCACAAATGCAGATAGAAAAATATTGTAGTATTATAAAACTTTTGGGTGGGTGTTAGGGCTGAAAGGTGATTTAAAGGCATGTAGCCAACGAAGTCATTGCATGGGCAGAAAACTTTGAAACGGGTCCGAATTTAGGTTTGATGAGGCCCTAAGCTACTGAAGGTAATGGTGCCCTTTCCCTTTGTCAACAACAAATTGTCGCTGTTTATTGTGTTGAATATATGCTATATGGCAATTTATGGACCTAATAGGTGTCTAAAGCCATTTGCACATAACAAAATATGTATTTCATCAAAGTAATTGTTGAACTCAAATACAATTAAGAAGAAGTATATTAATAATGAAATACAATTAAGAAGTATATTTGAGAGTGGGGCCCTAAGCTATAGCTTGTTTAACTTGTACGTATATCCGGCACTGCTTTGACAGGTGGAAACTTCCTCTTCTCCTCTCTTGTGTGCCTTTGCATCTTCCTCATATCTGCCCAACCCCACAGAGCCAATTTCTTTTGGACGGAGAGGAAGGAGGAGGAGGATGTTTGAATCTGTGAAAGTTGTTCTGCTCATGTGACAACTTGGTTGAATTCAACTCTAATGTCATTTTGCTTGTGCAACCATTTCATTTGATCCAACCTTAAATTATCCGAAGGGATCCACAGGCATGCGCTGCAGCAATCAAGTGAGCAGCAAAAATAACCAAGGTGGAGATTTTTAAAATATTTTTTTAAATTTTTTTCCAAATACTGTGAATAGCATGTATCATAGCACAGATGAGGATGGCTGCTTGGATTTAGGGAACATTATTTTTGGCTGAGGAAACATTCCAATGGGATAGATTAATCTATGTAAACCACACACACAGCTCAGCCGAAACTGCTGCTCAGCATTCTAAATTGCCAGCTCCATCTTCCTTCAGTACAGAAATGCACATTTCTTCCTATAATAAAGATATTTTATAATAGCAATAAGACAACTCCAGTGTGTGTGGTTATCATGAGATAATCATACCCTGGGGGGATTACAGATACTTGGCTGTGGCTCATAACACCCCATGTGTGTGTTTATCTCATGATAACCCTTCTCTCTTTTGTATCTTATTGCCTAATTATCCTCTGCTAATGCAAAATACTAATTTTTTGTCTGGAACAATATGTGCAAGAATCCACTACTAACAATCACTGGAGGGCATTGACAAACAATGCTGCCATTACTTTATACCCACTTCCAATAAGAGAATTTACACACAGGAGAAACCACAACTCAGAGATTATTCTAAATTAATTAAAATCCCTCTGAGCTTTTTAAAAAGCTTCTGTGAAAGTATGCTGAAGAGATCTGAGTCAATATTTCTCCAAAATCTTCAGAGGCTCCCTTCTATGTCGTATACTTGATAGTTTATTGCATTTTCTTTCTCTATGTTTTCTTTCTTCTTCTTTTAAAATATTTATTTAATGCATGATCCAATTGCTTTGGAGATTGCAGTTGGAAAAATATTCTAGAGAAATTAATTCATTGTGAATGAGGATTTTTCCCGATTAATTTAACTGAATTGCACGTCCAGGGGTAGGATGGTTTTGCAAGGATGAGGAACCGTCTTATCCCAAATACCATGGGAGCACTCCATATTTGGAATAAAGGAAGTGGCTGTAAACAATGCCATCTTTTGATGCATCTAGTCCAATATGGCTGGCAGAAGCTCTCCAAGATCATAGGCAGAGGTCTTTCTCATAACCTGCTTTCTGATGGTTTAAATTGGAGACATCAAGATTCATGTGCTCTGAGTTGTGGTCCCTCATATTTCTCATATACAGTGGTACCTCTACTTACGGATTTAATGTGTTCCAAACGCACATTCGTAAGTGGAAAGAAATTGTAAGTCGAATCCCATAGGAATGCATTGGGAGAAAAAATTCGTAAGTAGAAGCAACCCTATCTAAAAATTCGTAAGTAGAAAAAATCCTATCCAAACTGCATCCAAGATGGCGGACGGAGCTCCATTCGTAAGTAGAAACATTCGTAAGTAGAGTTATTCGTAAGTAGAGGTACCACTGCATACCCAAAATTTGCTTTTTATGATATTGTGTGGTCATATAAGGTGTTGGGGAGGTGCAAGAGACATGCACCACCAGGTCTCACACTGATACAATATTTCCTCACACCAGATCCAGCTCTTCCACTTCATGCCATGAGCAGTACTGAGCTCCACTAAATAGCAAATGTTATGAAAGACAGTTCTACCTTGTCTGTACTCCCATAAATTTTTTGAAGGTCTTTCAACTGCTCTTCATTCTTCTTCACAGCCTCAGTCATCCACCATGACAGCCCATACTAAGCATATCAAAGGTAGATTTCTACATTTAAGGGATCGTTAGGAAAGGGATCAAAAATAAAACGGTCAACATATCATAATCAAAGGGTATTGCCAAGGTGATCTCTTCATATGCTGGGTTTTTCTTATGTTTGCAGGAGACATATTTAGTTCCTATAGCATTGTAGAACTGGCAAAGTGAATATTGTTCTCTGTGTTGTGAAAGTTGTGAAGGAAGGTGCGTTCCCAAAACCGATGGCTTCTGCTAGGTCAGACTATATTCTTGCAGCGACATTAACACATATCTCTCTGGTTAATAAAATCCATTGTTTAGCTATAGCTGTAGAGATGTTGAGCCCTCTCTAGACCACCAAAAGCAGTATTTATTGAATCTGTGGGTGACTTAGGAGGGTCACACCTGATGTCCCCACCCCCACCCCAGTCACCATTTGTATACAGTATCTACGTGCATACACATTCTTGCAGCCTTCCTGTGTGTACATCAACACGCTCTGCTTGGAGGCAGAGGGCTTTTCTAATAGATCCAGTCACTATGTGCACTTTCAAGAGGGCTTTGAAAAACTTTGGGCTTGCTTCTTTCTATACTTAAGGGCCATTTCTTCAACTCTGTTTAACACACCCCTGTGCATGTACAACAACACTTTAATGTTTCCCAGCTTCTTACCAGTCATCTCTTTTGAAGGCTGCATGTTTCTCTCTCTTAACCACTGCCTACAGATCTCGTTTAACAGCCCTTTGATTATTTAAGATGCTACCACTACCCCCAAATTCTGACTGCATGGTGCCAGTGGAAGAGAATCGCCTCAACTCAATCTCCTCTCAAGTTCCTAATTCTGCTGCCAGAACATCTGCTGTCTTGCCCAAGGCATTTTGGCTGAGATTCCTACTGTATATCCTTCAGAGAAGCAAATCCTCATATGCAAAGTTATTTTCTAAATTTGTATCATAATGTTTTCTGGGGAGTGCAAGAGTAGTCTTTAACAGTGCGGTCCTATACATTTCCACTTGGGCATAAGCCCCACATGGGCATAAGCTCCCCAATGAGTCCCAAGTAAGTGGGGAAAGGATTGCAGCCTTTGGCTCACAGAAGTAATATTTGGCAGGCGGAACAGAACTTTTGCAGTAAGTCACTCAGTTGAGTATCCCAGCTGAGCTGAACCCAGATTTTCCTGTCTAAAGCCAGCACTTTATAAACTCTACCACAGCTGTTCTCTGAGAACCCTGTATGCAGTAAAATCCTCATAGGGCACAACCTAAATTTTGAGCTGGTATCACTTTGCTGATGAGTGCCTAATCCTGGCACAAACGTGGCCATGTATTTTTCAGTCACTGCATCATCATCAGCTTCGTTATTAAAATGCATTATCTGTTCTTCACCAGGATGTCCCATGGTAGGTTACAACAATCAAAAGTTAAGAATTAAAAACAGTTAAAGCAGAGGACCAGAAAGGAATCTACCAAGTAATTTGTAAGGTAAAGGTAAAGGGACCCCTGACCATTAGGTCCAGTCGTGACCGACTCTGAGGTTGCGGCGCTCATCTCACATTATTGGCCGAGGGAGCCGGCGTACAGCTTCCAGGTCATGTGGCCAGCATGACAAAGCAGCACACGGAAACACCGTTTACCTTCCCCCCAGAGCAGTACCTATTTATCTACTTGCACTTTGTGCTTTCGAACTGCTAGGTTGGCAGGAGCTGGGACCAAGCAACGGGAGCTCACCCTGTCGCGGGGATTCAAACTGCCAACCTTCTGACCGGCAAGCCCTAGGCTCTGTGGTTTAACCCACAGCGCCACCCACGTCTCAAGTACTGTAATTTGTATTAAGTATTAAATATAGAAAAGTGTGCATGTAAAGTATAGCACTTTTCTGTAATTATTATTATTATTATTATTATTATTATTATTATTATTATTTACATTTACATTTACATTGTATTTATTAAATTTATACAGCACCCTCCATCTGAAGATCTCAGGGTGGTTCACAAGATAAAAAGTACAGGATAAAAGCACAAAATAAATAGTTAAAACAGAACCATAACCCCCTCCCCTCTCCCACAAACACATTGTAAAGGCCATGGAATATGAATTTTAGAATATTAATTCATTTTTACAAAATTTATATACTACTTGATTGTTTTTTTAAAAAAAAACCCAAAAGCATCTGAGCCGTTTACAACAATCTAAAACAAATCATTTAAAATTATCAATAAGAATACTTAAAATGTATATTAAAAATATTTGAAAATTAGCTAAAAATAATAAAACATGCCTGGATGAGCTTGCCTCAATAAACCTGTTTGTATTATTTCCCGATTTGAACTATAAAGTGGTGATTTTCTTGAGTCAAAATGAGAGTAACCCTAAAAAATTTTTTTTTGGGGGGGGGAGCACTGCCTATAACAGTGCCAGTTTGCAGATCAAAGCAGGCATATGGGCAAATATGGGGTAAGGCGAACTGGTAAGGCGAACTGGCAAGCGTTATCTGTTTGTCATCCTTATGACCCCAGCAGCTCGCAGGTGCTTACATTGCTTGTAGCTTTTCATCTAAAGAGGACAGGATTTTGTTGACAGAAGAAAAGAATGGTTCAAGAGCAGAAAGGCAAACTCTCTCAACTCTCTCACACACAGACACATTATGGCAACAGAAGTTAATGAAGAGCAAGAGTTTATTTTGTCTACGTCTCCTTATTCCACTAGCAATTGTTGCAGTTATTGCCGGAAAACACTTTTATGGCCTGGTAAGCATTCAATAAGCCAGTGATCAAAGGGAGGAAAATGAGACTCGGTTTTGAAATCTAAATGAAATCACATTACTGTAACACTATTAAAACATTTGTTTGTTTATTTGTTTGTTTGTTCGTTCTTTGGGGTTTCTCTCACTGCTTCACAGGAAAGAACTCCTTCTTATATACTGTACATTGAAATTCCCATTGAGTCATTTTGATGGCACAATTCTCCCACACAATATAAGTATCCCATACAGTATTGCAAACTGCTGAGAAAACATTATTAAGTTGCAATTATTATTGGGGCAGTAATTCTGCAGTCAACTGAGCTAATAGATGTGATGATGCATGGATGGAATCTGTCCCACACGCAAGTCCCCATTCCGTTTTGCTGACATCATGGCCCAGAGTTCCAGAGCAGAATGGCACTGAGTGTGCAGTCCTCATGCTTCTACTGCTGCCTCGTGATAGGGGTGTCTGGTCTTCCTCCCCTTTGATCATAACTCAGCAATATATAAAATCACCAGCAGACCAAGAGCCTTCAATGTTGGAACTGCTGTTTTGCACATGAGAGGAATCCATTCCTATGCGAACAATGCATTTTTTTATTAACCCCCCCCCCCCCCCGCTAGACTAATAGCTAGCTAAATAAATAAATAAATTTGCCCTAAGGGGTGCCCAAACTTTTTTCAAAGAGGGCCAGATTTGATGAAGTGAACATGTGTGAGGGCCAACCAAAGCTGTTGAGCTTTTTTAGGATCAAAGTTGTTGAGAGCTTCTTTTTTTGCGATTTTACCCCAAAGTTGTTCAGCTTTTTTTTAAGGATTGAACTTGTTGAGCTTTGGACATCAACAAAGGAGATCTGTTTCCATTGCAGCACCCATCAATTCCCCATGGAACAAGTTTAATACATCTTTCGCTGCTCATGGGATATGCATCTAAGTTACCAATTGTTACATGGATCAGGTCCATCGTGTTCAGAGGTGGAAATTTTAGGCATCAAAAACAACGATGTACTCCTAGTCACTGAGGTCACCTGGACCTCTAGTGACAAAGTATGCACCTGCTCTTTTGGAGGGAGCATGCAATGAACTAATTATCTAGACTTGAGAACCACTCACCCACAGTACCGCCATCTTAGCAGGTTTCAGAATCAATTTATTGACCCTCATCCAGCCCACCAGTGAGTCCAGGCACCAGTCTAGGGCTTGCACAGCCTATCCTGATTCAGAGGTTACAAAGTAGAGCTGGGGATGATGACACCTTGTCCCAAACCTCCTAATGTCCACTCCCAACAGCTTCACGGTGGTCTTACGTGGCATTTTGGGCAAGATGGTACCCTGTGGCACCTCACAACACAATTGTCACAGGATCGAAAGTGAAATGGGTTAAGATAATTAGTGAAATGGGTTAAGATAATTTGTTTCACTGAGTAGTACATCCAAAAATATAGTTACTTATACCGTAATTGCTTCCAAGGTCTGTGCCGCGCTGCTGCTGCAGGAAACCCAAAGTGATAGGAAAAATGAAGTGTACAACTCAACAAACTTTTATTATGCAAAGATAATATGCAAATCTATCCTTCCTGTGTCAACATGGATGTGTTGTGCATCCTTCTCAAGAAAGTACAGGCACCTTATTTTGCTTCTCCTGTTTGATTTGAATAGGTATTTTCCATTTATACTTGTCATTTCAGCACAGTTCAGAAGCATTAACATGACAACAAATGCATTTTAATAAAAGCAATCACAATGAATTAAAGTATCACTTTAAAACTCTTCTTCGTGTCATTAAATGTCTCGAGTTAAAGCTTCTTTTATTTTCATCTTTGTTGTCGTGGCGGTAGTGGATCCCCCTCCCCAAAAAGTGCTTTATGTTTAGAGAACTTCATTCAACAGCAAATGGAAAAGGGAGGAAATCTGTAACTATAGGTAATATTAGCTGTGTGAGGGGGAAATGCCTAAACAGACATTGTGTCTCTCTCCTGACTCCCCAGTTTAATTTGTGTTTGCCTTTTATTTGCTACATTTATGGCCTGTCTTTCCTCCAATGAGTTCAAGGCAATGCTGATCAGAAGGTCGGCGGTTCGAATCCCTGCAACGGGGTGAGCTCCCGTTGCTCAGTCCCAGCTCCTGCCCACCTAGCAGTTCGAAAGCACATCAAAAGTGCAAGTAGATAAATAGGGACCGCTCCGGCGGGAAGGTAAACGGCGTTTCTGTGCGCTGCTCTGGTTCGCCAGAAGCAGCTTTGTCATGCTGGCCACATGACCCGGAAGCTGTCTGCGGACAAACGCCGGCTCCCTCGGCCTATAGAGCAAGATGAGCGCCGCAACCCCAGAGTCGGACACGGTTGGACCTGATGGTCAGGGGCCCCTTTAAAGACAACCCTGTGAAGTACATACATACATACATACATACATACATACATACATACATACATACATACCCTGCTCATCTGGCTGGGTTTCCCCAGCCACTCTGGGTGGCTCCCAACAGAATAAAAAACCGATAAAATATCAAACATTAAAAACTTCCCTAAACAAGGCTGCCTTCAGATGTCTTCTAAAGGTCAGATAGTTGTTTATTTCCTTGACATCTGATGGGAGAGTGTCCACAGGGCACGTGCCACTACCAAGAAGGCCCTCTGCCTGGTTCCGTGTAGCTTCACTTCTCACAGTGAGGGAACTGGCAGAAGGAACCTCAGAGCTGGACCTCAGTGCCTGTGCAGGACGATGGGGGTGGAGATGCTCCTTCAGGTATACAGGACCGAGGCCATTTAGTGCTTTAAAGGTCAGCACCAATACTTTGAATTGTGCTTGGAAATGTACTGGGAGCCAATCTTTCAGGACTGGTGTTATATGGTCTCGGTGACCACTCCCAGTCACCAGTCTAGCTGCCACAAGAGATAGCAGCTGGCTCAGTATGCTTCATGGCTGACTGAGAGGATATAAACCCAGGCATTTGAGGTCTTAGTCTGGCACTCTAACCAAAGTTGATGGGCATTGCCATTCAAATGGTGGTCATCCGCTGCATCATGTGATCGATTATGCGGGGTGGGGCTTACCTGCCCCCCTTCAATATTTTATTCAAGTTGGCAACCCTGCTAACCACTGCATGTCACTGACAATCTGCTGGCACTTCTCACAGCTCTTGACACAGCAGGTCTTTGAAAATGAGAAGCTCGCAGTCCTAATTTGGGTGGGAGTCTGGAAGAAGGGGGACTGTGGAATTCTCTCTTTCCCCACCTCCATCTCTAGGGATACTAAAAATCAGGTGGAGTGATGGAGAGCAGAAAGTAAGGAACCATACCCAGAGACAGTCATTATTAGCTCTGAGTGAAAGAAAAGGTGTGGAATGTCTTGATTGGTCTCTCATGTTGCAAGGGGAATTCCCTTGCTTGAAGGACAAAGGAGATAGGAGCAAAGCAGGAGGCCTGTGTTAGTCAGTTGGCCCATAACATGTTAGACTTGGGCCCACCAGCTGTTGTTGACACTGCACCATACTTTGACCATTGTGGTCAGCAGAGTGTGCACAGCTCCAGCAGAGTCTTCCAGCAGAACACCAGAGTTTTCCTGCTTTCCAGTAGTCAGTGTTCCCCAGAGTTCCTGGTAATTTCACTCATATCAAGGCTATGTGATAAACAGGTATACAGAATGTCAGAGGGTCGTCGTGGCTACTCTAGAGTAACTCCACCTGAGTCCAGTTTGTCTTCAAAGATGTTTATTGTGCTACTTATTTACAGTGTAGAGACAGCTTAAAACATGACCTCTCATCCCGAATCAGAATCTGGCAATGGCGTACGCCCTTTCCTATTCCAGCAAAGTAGTTGGGGCACCCCAAAACGCCGCCCCCTTGACCTGCGCTGCAGCGCTCTCCTTACTTCTTGCGCCGGAAGGAGCGATGCCCTTTCAGCTTCCTCCCTGAGCGGTCGGTGCCCTGGCTCTCCAACATCCCTGAGCACCTCCGCCCCCGAGCTTTCCCATTGTTCCTCCCTCTGCTTTCTCTCCTCCTCCGAGTCTCCCCCTCCCCCTCTGGCTGCTTCAGAACCACTGCTGCTCTCTGTACTTGACGAGGTGGACGTCAGGATGATGGGGGCTGGCTCCCTGTAGGGAGTCACCCTTACACAGAAGCTATTATTTTGCCCAGGAACCAAACCTATGGAATTATGATTTTCTTAAGAAGAACGTTATGATTTTATTTTGTCTGTCTCATAGGCTCTCATAATTTTTACAGCATATTTCTGAGGGGAGGGCAGGAGGAGAGAAATGCAATGTGGGTGGAAACAGAGAACATGATTTACAACACAATATCATGCAGATCTATTCAGGAATTAGTCCCACTAATTTCAGTGGGACTTACTCCTAGGTAATGTTTGCAGCTGCAGTATTATTACTTCTGACATGGAAGCAATACTGGCACAATTGCAAAATCAATTTCATAATAGTAAGAGCTACCTTCTCATGATGCGGGAGGCAGTGGAAGACAGGAGTGCCTAGTGTGCTCTGGTCCATGGCGTCACGAAGAGTCGGACATGACTAAACAACTAAACAACAACAACAACACCTTCTCATGAAATTCTGAATGAATGATCCCCCTCATTGGATATAAAAGTGAACATTAATAGCATATGTATTGGTCAGATTTTTCTGTACTCTGAATATTGAATGTCACATACTTGTGCTAGAAAACACTGGGTTTATTCCATTTCCTACAGCATCATGTCTTGAGCTAGAGTAAAATACATAGTGTAATTTTATGCAATCTCATAAATATGTATTTTATTACTTCAATGTTATTGTTATTTTTTAAAAATGAACTTGATATTTCAAAACTCAAAATAATGTTTTTGGCTACTGGAACATGATACGAAAAAGTAGAACTGTTCCAGGAAAAAAACGGGGGCATATGGTTACTTCATTACACCTGTCATTGCTAAACTCATCATTTCTTATATGTTCCAGGTATTTGGATATTCCTATAATCCATGTAAGTCAAAATAAGTGTTCTGCCTCAGGATCAGAATCAAAGTCAAAGGCTATAGACTTTCAGTGCTAAGGGATACTTTAAATGAGATAAATTTCCTACATGGAAAGCACTTGTGTATGCGAGGGAAGCATTAAAACCATGTGCATATTGCCTATTTCGAGTGTGTGTGTGTGTGTATTATCTATTTCACTGTGTGTCCACATCATACATGTTGAAATTCTGTCTGATTTGTGTGCTCTTTCAACTAGATTATTAATAGCGCTACCAAAATATTTCCAGCACAGATTAATTCAAAATGAGCCACAATCTTTTCAAAACTAAACTGCTCACAAACTGATCCACTAAATTGTTGAAGTCAGTGCCATAATTACATTCTAGGGTACTAAAGTAGCTTGTTGATGTACTTTCATCACATTCATTCATCATATTTGAGAAATCCTCGAAAATTGATGAGATTCCACAGCGTTGGAGACCACCCTGCCAACTTTCAAAAAGTAGTGAAGGAAGGATCCATGGTACCATAAAATGGTTAGTTTGACTTAGATACCAGGGAAATTATTCAAGCAGATTTTAAAGATGTCAATATAAGTACCTTGATAATAATGCAGCGATTAACAAATCTTAGTAGATTGTGGGAATGCTGTGGATTTAATATATCTTGATTTCAGGAAACCCTTTGAAAAAGTCCCCCCTGATATTTTGGTTAGCAAATTGATTAAACACAGTCTACAAAAGCAGTAAACTGTTTGAATGCAGGTGGCTCCACAACTGTTAGTGGAACCATACTCAAATAATATTCATCAATAGTTCCTCCTCAAACTTGAGGGATGTTTCAAGTGAGGTACCACAGGACTTTATCCTGGATCCAATACTCTTCATCTTTGTTATCAATAATTTAGATGAAGGAATGGGGGGAACCCCAATCAAAACGGCATGAGACATAACATTGGAAGGGGTAGCTAATGCCTCAGAAAAGTAGAATAAGATTCAAAATGACCTTGGTAGGCTGAAATTTGCAAAATGAAATTCAGGAAACAAATGCAAAATTCTGCATTTGGGCAAAAAAAGGGGGGGTAGAACATTATCGGATGTGAATGTCTGGCTTGGCAATAAAATGAGTGAAAGGATTTCAAATTTGTTGTCAATGTAGCTGCGCTAAAAGGTTAATGCAATTTAATCTGCATATAGAGCACCATCTGGAATAATGTGGCCTGTTCTGGGTTTCACACTTTAAACAAGTGGAAGACAAATTGGGATGGATTCAGAAGAGGACAACAAAGATGGAAAATGGGATGGGAAACAAGTCCTATCAGGGAAGTCCTATGAGTAAATGTATGTTAGTCTGAAGAAGGGAAGACTCAGAGGGGAGATGGTAGAATTCTTCAAATACCTGAAAAGCTGTGACATAGAAAAGAATAAAGCTACACCAGAGGGCATGACGATGAGCTCGTCCACACTTCCGCTTGTGATGGGCCTGGAGGTATAAAAAAAAAAAGGTAGAGGATCCCTGGACTGGTCCAGTCAGAGGCAACTATGGGGTGCAGCGCTCATCTCACTTTAGGCCAACGGAGCTGGTGTTTGTCCTCACCCAGCTTTCCGAGTCATGTGGCCAACATGACTAAACTGCTTCTGGTGCGATGGAACACAGTGACGAATGCCAGAGCGCACAGAAATGCCATTTACCTTCCTGCCACAGTGGTACCTATTTACAGTGGTACCTCGGGTTACAGACGCTTCAGGTTACAGACGCTTCAGGTTACAGACTCTGCTAACCCAAGAAATAGTACCTCGGGTTAAGAACTTTGCTTCAGGATGAGAACAGAAATTGTGTGGAGGCAGTGCGGCAGCAGCAGGAGACCCCATTAGCTAAAGTGGTACCTCAGGTTAAGAACAGTTTCAGGTTAAGAACGGACCTCCAGAGCGAATTAACTTCTTAACCCGAGGCACCACTGTATCTGTTTCCACTGGCATGCTTTCGAACTGCTAGGTTGGCAGGAACTGAGACAGAGCAAAGGGAGCTCACCCCGTTGCGCAGATTCAAACTGCCGACCTTCTGATCAGCAAGCACAAGAGGTTCAGCGGTTTAGACCACAGAGCCACCTGCTCCTGGAAAGCACAAGTCTGAGCAGTTTTCCTATTGACCAACACTTTCTAGGTACAGGTCCAAGCAGTTTTCTCCTTGGCCTGCTCCTTTCCATGGTTAAATCTGCTCTTTAGAGATAGCTCGGGGAAAACCCAAATTGCGATTTGCTCTGATTGCACTAAATAACATTTTTTTTCCTGGGGGGAAGCAAAGAGACAAGAGGAAGTGCTGATATGCCCTATATCTAACAGGCTTAAATTACAGTTAAACATTAGGAGGAACTTAATGGTCACAGCCATTTGATACTGAAACTAACTACCCAGAGGAAGGTCTTCAAAAGCATCTAGAAAAGCATATGTGAGAGATGCTCTAGCTCTGGGTATCTTGCACCGGATAGGAGCCCACAAGACCCTCTCCAAGGTTGAAGTTATATAGTTTTATTCCAAATCTATGATTCTGTGCACTAATGGAAGACCAGCAAATTGGCAAGTTTTTTTAAAAGAAATGTGATTGGACCATCCCATGACAACTGCCTTACCATTTGCACCCTTTATTTCTCTCACTTTTATCTCTTCATCACTGGTTTTCCAAAAGTGTGTTCTCCCTCCCCCTCGCCCCCCCAAATCAAACAACCTAAACTGCTGTCTCCGAGAGCACGAGGCATCACAGAATAATGTAAAGAGTATTCTAATCCCAGAGGAAAGCCTTCTTTAAGTGAAGTGCTTGGAGTCGAAATCTTGAAAATCTTGGGGAGTGGAATTTCTTATTGTCAGAACTCTCAATACTAAAAAAAGGGGGGGGAAAGAGCAGCCACTGATACTGAAAGCATTAAATAAAAATTACCAACAAGCTGTCTTACCTGTGTGCACTCAAGTGAAAGGAAGGGCAAACAAGAGCAGGTACTGCTTCTACATCAGTCAAAATGCTGACAGCTACAGTGTAATGTCTGACAAGGCTGACGTGCTGTACTCCCAAAGATATTTCTGAGTGAATTGAGAAAAGACAAATAAATTAGTGATAGTAGCTCTCCTGTCAATGTCCTTTTTGTGTGTGCATGTGTGTGAGAGATCTTCTCACGCTGTTAATTAGCGTTGTCTGGTGAATTCACAGATACACTCACTTAGCCGAAATAAAAGGAAGAATCAATTATTTTGAATTTTACAAAAATGATATAGGAGACAGAATCACACACACACCCAAAAAAACAGCGGTGTGGTGTTTTGTTTCATTTCTAAGCAGCAATTAGCATAATATCTCTTCAATTTGTACACACTTTCCATGTCTCCCGCACCCTGCAACCGACAATAGTCTTTGGTGTGTCGAATTGGAAACGGCTAAGAATGGAAGTGAGAGGGTAAATGTGTGAATATGCAAACCACCAGTGTCCAGGACAATTAATCTATCTAGGGCAGTGTCCAGCTCTACTGAGAACGGGCCAGTATCAGGGGCTGGATTTGGAGGCACTCTTCATCTTGTCCGGGGGCCAGCAGCCCTTTTCAGCCTGAGGGCTACCTTCTCTTGGGGTAATTCCAAGGGGATTGGTTGCCGATGGTGGATGAGGTCAGCCAGAAGTTAATAATAAAGAGGGCAGGACAATGGATGCGACCCTTAGCTTTGTACAGTAGGCTGCATTCCAGCCATGGAAAAGTCAGAGGTTCCTACACACACGCCTCTCCATCCTCCATCCAGGTGAACAAGAGCCTTTCTCCAGCTAAGGACACATTGCAGCCAGGCAAAAGCACTTGGAGAGGGTGTGGGATTGGAGTCAGTGGAGGGTGTGGCCAGGCATATCCTGTGGAGCATCTCAAGGGCAACACAGAGCAGCCTGAGGTTCCCTACCACTCTTCTAGCGGAAAGCTTCTTTCACTCATGGAAGGACGGGGTCTGGCAGTGGAAGACTGATGTGTGATGTCACTCCCAACTAGGGATGGAAAGGGGAAATGGATTCGTTTAAGACTGAATCTCTCAAATGTTGATGTTTCGCAAGCAAATGGGAAGCAAAACAGACAACCTTTGAAATTTGCACTTATCTGAATTTTAGGATTTAGTCCTCCAAGCAATATTTTTTTTAAAAAGAGCATATATGTTCATAAAAATGAATATATTAGTCAAAGTAACATACAAAATGCGTTATATTATGATAAATTGCATGCAAAAATGTGTACATTTGTCAAAACTACATGCAGAAATATGTTGATTAGATAAATTTACACTAAAATGCTGGATTCTCATGATGAACCCTCTAAAAAAAACATTCACAAATTTCTGCAGAGGTGTAGAGAACATAATATTGTACAGTGGAACCTCGGTTTATGAACACCTCGGTTTATGAATTTTTGGTTTACGAACGCCGTGGACCCATCTGGAACGGATTAATTCACTTTCCATTACTTTCAATGGGAAAGTTCGCTTCAGTTTATGAACGCTTCAGTTTATGAACAGACTTCCGGAACCAATTGTGTTCATAAACCGAGGTACCACTGTAATTAGAAATATGAGGCACTGGGAGAAACAGAAGTCATATTCTTCCATCCTTTCTCCCAAATCTGTATGCACAGGCCCTTGTATACAAGCTCATCTTCGACATGTTTTTATAGCCAGAGTTTATGCACTACACCAGAGGGCCACGACCTGAGACCCTCCAGATGTTCTGTACTACAACTCCCATCAGCCCCAGCCAGCATAGCCAGTGATCAGGGATGGTGGGAGGTGTAGTCCAGCAACATCTGGAGGGCCACAGGTTGTGCATCCCTGCTTCTGTTTTGTTTAATTTTTTCTTAGTGAAGGGCCATGGCTCAGTGGTAGAGCACATTCTTTGCATTCCAAAGGTCCCAGTTTCAATTCCTATCTGGTAGGACTGGTGTTGTGCGCTTTTCAACTGGAGAAGTCTCTGGTCGGAAATCTTCCAGAGCCACTGTCAGTCAATGAGACAACACTAGATGGTACTGACACACATCTTACATACAGCTGCAGTTCCTGTTGATACTCAGTAAGATAAGCAACAACCCCTGCCGAAAATTGCTGAGATGCTTCTCCCATCTCAAGAAAGCAGAATTCAGTTGGGCCCTGTTTTCACAGTTTGGTGATGTTTTCAGGAAGCATGGCTGGAGGATGGATTTTGGCACAGCCTTCATAATTTTTGCTTAGTTTCTCAACCTCTTTTTGTTTGCCTTATACATGATCATATCCATAACGGGTCATTTGTTGTAGCTCTTTCACTCATAATTATAACACCACAGAAACATAAATAAAGTATGTTCTGTATTGCTTACCCCACAAATTTAATACCTAGACATTTTAAAGTTGAATACTACTTGCAGCCTCATGCTCAGCATTGCTCAGGAATGCTGAGAGTTGAAATCATTGGTTAAAATCAGTGCAGTGAAAAATCCTGTCTGCCATCTTCATTCAAAAGGGTATCCAGCTGTATTCAAATATAGACAAGCTCTACAATCTCAGGAACCATCATGCAAAATTTGGTTATGATACGTTGAGAGGTGTTCAAATGCATACCAAAGAGATAAAGCACTTTCTGAAATATATACAGTCGTAGAAACGATAGCAAAAAGTGATGATTTATTTCCTGACAATATTGACAAATAACTGTTAACAGATCTGTAGGCCTTGGTTGTTATATTATGAAAATTCAACTTCAAAACTCCTGCATAAGTGTGTGTGTGTGTGTGTGTGTGTGTCCTCATCCTCCCTATGAGGCGGTTTACAGCAGTAATCATAATTCTCAGATTGAGAAGATGTGATTCTTTTCGGTAACTGCGTGTGAAAGCACCACATTGTCAACTGGACTGAAATGTGTAATTGAAAGTTAAAACATTCCCCAAACTTTTCACGCTTTTCAAAACTCTGTGTGAGTGATGAAAATAAACTTTGTGGGGTTCTGATCTTTGATGTGGCGAGGGAGATGTACGAAAATGTCAAGCGAAATAAATGGAGCCTTATTCTACCAAGAGTGAAATGGTTGCAGGTGCTTTGTCAGCATGGGATTAAAACATTCATAAAGAAGTTAGTATGGAAAAAAATGGTTTATTGGTAACAAGTTATGCTTGGGGATTAAGAGGTTACATTACAACAGGGCAGTCTTTCAGCACAAGACAGAGAAATAGTTGTGTGTGGGAGTTGCAATTAAAAAATATGTGCATACACCTAGATTTTACAGGCATCTTGGGTGTCCAGCAGTGAGCTGGGCTTATGGTCTTCAGCGCGCAATGGCTTTGGGCCAATACTGTGAAATCCCAAGAAATCTACATGTGTTCACATGCATTGTCTATAACTACTTAGGCCTTCCTTTCTCTTGGAATTCTTTCCAAATGCCATATTCCATAAATACTAAATGTGTGCCCACCCTTCAATACCTTTCCCATAGATTTGCCAGCATGTTGCCATTGCAAAAGAATTTAGGGTGCAAAATTGATCCATGGCGGGGGAGCAGGTGATCCAAGCAGGGTGGTAGTACAAAGTCATCACTGTCATCATGTTCATTGACTTGCCATTTCTCTACAAATTTGTCGTTTGTAGCATATAAAAATGAGTAGCGATTATAATCCAAAACGTATAATCACATAGCACAATTACAGTTAAATATCAATAACATTATATCAATAAATCAATTGTTGTTGTGCCTTGGGAGACAACGGAAGAGTGCATCTTTGGGGGTAAAGTCAAACCGTTGGAGAGTTACAGCGCCTGCTCTCATGGAAGGATACAATGATTTTGTGGCGCTTAGGTGGGCATCCTATCTTGTTGAGCAGTGTGAACAGTCAGTGGGGTGTAGAGTCAGTGTGGTGTAGTGGTTAAGAGCGGTGGACTCGTAATCTGGTGAACCTGGTTTGCTTCCCCGCTCCTCCACATGCAGCTGCTGGGTGACCTTGGGCTAGTCACACTTCTCTGAAGTCTCTTAGCCTCACTCACCTCACAGAGTGTTTGTTGTGGGGGAGGAAGGGAAAGGTGACTGCCGCTTTGAGACTCCTTAGGGTAGTGATAAAGCAGGACATCAAATCTAAACTCTTCTTCTTTTTTGGCTGGCAAGGTCAAATGCTTTCATCAGATCTATAAAGGTGATATACAAGGGGTGTCTCTGTTTTTGACATTTCTCCTCAAGGTGGCACAATGAGAAAATCATGTCAACTGTTGACCTCTGAGCTCTAAAACTGCATTGCGACTCAGGATTAACCCGGTAAGCAAGTGACTGTAATCTGTTGAGAACTACATAGGTGAAGGCTTTCCCCATCGTACTCAGCAGGGCCATGGAGAGTCTATGGTACCGTAGTTATTTCATGGTGGGCACCTTTGTTCTTGTAAACGGTCACAATGCCGGAGTCATGCATGTCTTGTGGCATGGATCCTTTGTTCAAGCACTGCAAGAAGATGTCATGGAGGTGCATCATCATGAGGGAAGAATTGGCACTTGCTTCAGGCACTTCTGTTGGGATTCTGTCCTGTCCTGAGGCTTCCCCACATGCCTGAGAGTTTATGCTCTTCCTTACCTTGTCGAGCTCCTCTAAGACAGGCAGAGTATGAATGCTGTCCATTGCTGCGTCAAATACCATGTATTCCTGTGAGTACAGTTCTTGCCCACTGCTTTATCTGCTTACTGCAATTTCTCCAGACAAGGTTTTTAGTGGTGCAGTTTTCCCGAGTGTTGGTTCAAAAGCAATTGGTTTTCAGATGCATACTGACCCTAACAGAGAAGCATAAATAGTCTTATTCCCCCAAAGTTTATCTAAACCTACTTTAAAGCTACCCAAATTGCCGGCCATCACTGTGTCTTGTGAGATTGAATTCCGAAGTTTAACTATGCACTTTGTGAAGAAATGCTTGCTTTTGTCTGTCCTGAATCTTCCAATATTCAGCTTCAATGGATGACCCCAAGTTCTAGTACTATGAGAGAAGTCTTCGCCACCCACAGTCTCCACTGCACACATATTTTCAGACACCTCTGTCATGTCTTCCCTGAGATGCTCTGGAAGTGAAGGGGAACAACAACGACATCATCTATTCTGATGATTATTATGCAAGAAACACTTTTCAGATTAATTTCATTGGATCGTGCCTGATGCAAAAGAATACCGATTGAATTGTGTTTATACCAGGACAAAGAAGCAAGAGCAAATCCACCTCTGAAAATCTAAAGGCCAGCAGTTAATTCAGATTCAATATTGACCCCAAGGGAGAGGTTTGAAAAACACAAAAGCTGACTCAATAGTTTGGGACTTTTAGATGGTCTTAAAAAGTTATGGAGATGTGAGAGGTAAGTCTGCCATTATAGCTTGTCATTGTGAGGCTGGCTACCTGTGTGACCCCATTGAATTAATTGCAATTTACTTCTAGGTAAGTTTGGCCAAGATTGCAGTCTTAGCTGGTTCTAATAAAGGTAGAAACGAACAGATACATATTACCTGCACAGGCTGGGATAGCCAAGATAAGCCCCGAGTCTGCTGATTTTCAATAGCATTAATCTGTCTGACGTAAAATGAAAAGTTCCCTTGTGAGAAGATCCACATTCCTATTTAAATGAGCACCTTTTTTTTTCAAAGACACTATTTTTAATTATTCTCCAAAGCAACCTTCATTTTTAGGGTCTCCATATGTACTCCATTACAATGTGATGCCACTTTTAAAGTATATGGCGCATCAGGGGCATATTGGTGGGCTGAAAAAGGTATCCACAAATTTGCCACTTGCCTTGTTATTTATGTTTCCTTTTTAAAAAAGAAAGAAAGAGGGGGGAGCAAAAAAGCAAAGCACTTGTAGTGCTGAGGTCATCTTTACCTCATGTTCCTTAACACTAGCAAAACTAGAAAAAGCAAAACAATAGCAACATCCCCACACATAGCGCATATATAAAAGACAGTTTCCGCAGAAGTCTTAAATATTTGATGAAATCCAGCCAATTTGGCTTTGTATAGGATAACCATATTAATTAGCTGGCTTAGTCATGTTAATATGGTAATTCTAGCAATATTTCACCCTAGTCATCATTAGATTAAGCCTCCTTCATCTTCTAGTTAACTTGCAATTATGGTCTTTAATATCTGACATTCGCTTGGATTTTGGTCAATCCATACAATGCCAATATTTAATGATAAGGTCCCTGGGTTAATCAGCTGGAAAATATTCCCAGAAGTTCCAACTAATCAAATTTGCTCTTGCAATTCAGCGAGTACATTGCCATGTTAAGTTTCAGAACAGATGTCTGAGGCAGGAGAGGCTTCCTTACAGCAGAACTCAAATCTCACCCTCTTGCTCCGTAATGACATAGGTTATTAAAACACACTATTTTGGTGCTGCTGGTGGTGACCTAATTAAGGCACTCAATCAAAAAGAATCAAAGCACACACGCCACGTCCCTGCTTTCTATGAGTGTTCTCGAATCGAAACATAACACTGATGAAAGCACAGCATGAAGGATGGCTAAAAAGTATGATCTCAGCTGAGAAATTGGCCCTAAGCACTTGTTAATGAAGGCAAATAGGATTTTGCACGCCAACATATAAACTTAGCAAGTGTAGATTCTATTTGATTGCCATTTTCAGCAAGGTAAAGCAGACTGATATAATTATCAGCCTGGTATTATTGTCTCATGCCTTTGCTAATCCTTTTTGTGGCGTAGGAGGCCTGGGAATTAGCGCATGGGCTGTTGCTATCCCCGCAACCCGTAGCTGACTGTTTTGCAGTTATACAGACTCCCCAGCTGTGCTTGAGAAGAAAACCTCGGATCAGAAAGAAAGAGCAAAGTGCCATCTGATAGTTCAGTCAGGGTGAAAGCAAATGCGGATGAGAATCCATCTTGAATTTCTGCGTCCGCATTACAGGTTGGATGTGTGCATGAAAGACTTGTATGATGGTGGTAGATCCAAACCACAAGTTTAAAGCAGATTCAATGCACATCTAAAGCTCAGGACTTCCCCCAAAGAATCCCAAGGACTGCAGTTTCCCCCTCACAGAGCTACAAGTCCCAGCACCCTTAACAAACTACAGGGAAGTTTGAAATAGTGGGTGCACGGTTATATCCATGCTGCATGAAAATTCAGGAAAATTCAGGGGAAAGATGCCAAATGTAATGCATTTTGGGATGTCAGGGCAAAGTTTGCCCACCCCCCATATGGGCAAGGAGGAATTGTGATGCCATTACAACCTGCCAGCAGAAACGTATATTAAATGAGTCTCACATAAAAAAAAAGCTTGCATTGTAAAGCCTTGAAACACAAGCGATGTCACACACACAAATGATTGTGCCAAGATATTGCCCATTTCAGATTCAACGGTTGGAAATGTAAGCATAGATTACAGAAAAATAACTTCATCCCTTCTATTGTACATCTGTAAACAGTTATGTAAGCTGCTGCATTTAAAGTAGAAGATTTAGGTCACAACTGAACTTTGTTGTCTAGTTTAATATAATCTTTTCAAATCTGAGAACTTTTAAGCATTATAAGATCCCTCCTTTTGTTTTTCAGTGCAAACCTTCTATACAAAATTAATTCTGTTTGGGAAATGGATGAAACCCTCATCATTAGTAAAATAAACCTCAGAAGAGACAAACTTGTAAATGCACCGTAGCTTAAAAACCATATTGCTGCTGGTTCCTGAAAAGGACTCTTATAAGATCTGAGGCCTATTAAAAAACAGAAATGTTTGACATCTGTTGGTGCATTGCATGAATGCAAGACAGAGATATATTAATACCATATGCGAAGGAATATGATTCAAAAATTCTAGCTTTGCTGGTATTTCCCAAAATAGATTGCCATGCTTCTTGAATAAATAAAATCAAAGATAAATATATACATTTTTAAATACACATTGAAAAATCAAGGTTTTTTTCTTTTTAAAAATGCAACAACATATGTAATGTGCTATAAAAATTATTTCTGTGTGTAAAAAAATAGAGAGGAAAAATACAAAGCTGAGCCAAAAAGCAACATGTGATGAAAGAGCTATTAAACTGCAATGAAGTTCTTACACAAATAAAGGGAAGGTAACTGTAAAATAAAGGCTTTTATATGTGCAAATATTAATTCTGCATCTCTTATGTATAGAGCTTCATCTGCAAGCAGTTTATGGACTATGGTAACTTTATACACCTTTACTCCTGTTCTTTTCTGAATAATTACAAAGTAGCTTCCAAAAATAGAAAGGTTCTCTTCAAATACTTTGCAGACCTTGTGATCCTACTGGATCAGGCCAATAGCCCATCTAGTCCAGCATCCTGTCCTCACAGGGACCAAGCAGATGCCTCAGCAACTACCTGTAATTCCCAGCAACATGTTTTGGGCCCAGGGCTGACCAGTCGGCCTGTCCATGAGGCAGACTGAGGCAGCCGCCTCAGGCAGTAGAATCCAAGAGGGCGGCTGTATCATGGTCACCCCCACCCACCACCACAAATGGAGAAGTGAGAAGAAGCTTTGGCAGCAGCTACTAGCAAGATCTTGCAAGAGCCAGCAAACTCTTGTGGCATCTTCCCGGAAGCCGCTGCCTCTTTTTCTTGCTTCTATGGAGTCGCCACGGGCACCCCACCCACCACCAGAGAAGTAGCTGTAGCTTCCAGGTTCTGGCGAGATCTTACAGGGCTCTCGTGAGATCTCACTGGAACCTGGAAGCTACTGCCACAGCCACATGATTCCCGTGTGGCAGCAGTTGGGGATCAACAACAGGGGTAGCTCCTTCCCATTTTGCTTCAGGCGGTGAAATGGGATGTATGACTCGCCTCTGACACCTATTCCTAGCTTGAAGCCATCTAAAGCCTTACTCTCCATGAATGTGTCGAATCCTCTTTTGAAATGAGCTAAATTGGTGGCCATCACTACTTCCTGTGGGAGTGAATTATTTTAGTCTCTTCTGAATCCTTCAACATTCAGCTTCATTGGATGACCTTGAGTTCTAGACTTTTGAGCAGCCCAGGAATGCCTGGGCAAGTAAGTCTTTAGTAACCAGTGAAATACCAGCACATGTCTCACCTGCTGGATCTCTCAGGTGAACCATTCCACAGAATGCATAGAGGTTTTTTTTTGTTTTTGTTATTTTAGCAAGACGGCACTGCTTACGACCTTCAATCATCTTGAATAGCTGATTCAGTCACAGCTGACATAATTATTTCAGGGCACCACCCAACAATCATGTAAAAGCAACTAGAAAGGATGGCCACCCTATGTCAGCAATGAAAAGCACTAGAACCGGTCCTTTTCATGAAAAACTCATCGGGAAAAATATAGACCTTTTACTGGGACAAAAGGAATGGAGTGGCATGGGGTGGGGTGGGGGAGAGCGGAGTGGAATGGAGGAGAATGAGTAGTGGCTTCCTATCACAGTAATCTTGGTACATATTTAAAATAGTCATTGATGAGTACAAAAATAATCCCAAGAGCACCGGATTTTATAGAGCAGTGGGTTTTAACTCTAAGGGACTGAATAACTGGACTGTAAATTTTGTTTTCAGAAGCGAGTCGTAACTAAAGTCTTGCCTAATTAAGAGCTAAGGCTGGGAAGTTTTAATTATTGTAATTGATTTTGCAATTTGATTTCTTTCTGGTGAAAGGGAATGGTTTAAAAGCATTAAAAGCCACTACTGTCTCCGTGTGCTTCCTCCAACTGGAAGTAATAGGCTTATGCATTTAACTAGGAATGTAGGGGGACATCTTCAGATATAACTCCAGTGGGCCATGGTATATGGAGAGCTGCAGCACACAGAGGCTCACTTACTGGCTATGGTCCAATCAGCATTCACAATAAATCTGCTGTTCGCTTGCCCATCATTGTCCCTAGGCAGCAGGAAATTCAGGCAACCAAGGCAGCTTTCCCTAAGACAGAAGAGGCCTACCTCTTTTGAAGCGAAGTGAAGTGAAGTGAAGACACTGCAGGGGATTGCGAGGGTTGAACTACAACACCTGGTGATCTCTGGAAGGAACTGGTGCACTGGCATTTCTTCCCAGGGATCACGGGGATTCTAGTTTAACCCTCCATGACCCTAGCAGAGAAAGATGCTGGTTGTGTCTCCAGTCTTGAAAGGAGTCTTTTCTCCCCCAGGAGGGGGTGGCAAGTAGAGCTGGAATGCTAAAAAACATTGAGATAGGGTTGTCGTATTTAAAAAGTGAACACCTGGACAGAAAAGTTGTTGAACTTTTTTCAGTTTTGGCCAAAGTTGCAAAGAAATTGAGCTATTTCTGAGGAAAACTGGAAAAAAATGACACTGCGAACACGGGCTGCCATACATCTGGATTTTCCAGGACATCAAGCCGATTTCTGTCCGGACACTGCTTGCAACTGCAGTATTCAATATATGTCTGGGAAATTCTGGCCTATGGCAACCCTAAACTCAAAACAACAAGAAGTTATTCAAATATATTAATGTTAATATATTGATGAACATGTACCATCCAGGACAGATGCAGTCTTTCTACACAGTCCTGTAACATAATGGATACTGGGGATCTGTAGCTGCATCTATTTTCTCCCCACACTGTTCACTATGCAGTATTTCCACAGGTGTAAATATAAACACAGCATCAACCTCTATCTCACAGTCTTTAAGAAAATTCATGACTGTCTTAGTAATGTATTGTGTCACATCCAGAATGGGATTGACAGATGCGACTCACAATTTGGCAAAGTACATTATGTTAATTTCAAATGTATACTGCAAAGTCTGTCCATTAAAAACAAATGTGTGTTCTAAGCACTATGGGTGCCCTAAAATAATAATAATAATAATAATAATAATAATAATAATAATAATAATAATAAATCTGTTCTCTACTAACTACCTTACAAGATTTGAGTTTCTTCTAGGGACCTCTGCCTAGCTCTCTGGTTGTTTACCTTGAGGTTGTTTGCTAATAGTCTCAAGATGCAATGCTCTTGTTCAGCAAACCACCTTTTAATATTCAAGTTTCTAGTTCTCATGGTGACCTTAAGACTGTCTCGTTTTTTTCTTTGTAGCACATTCTGCTTTGCCCAAAACATTATCAAATGATTTGAGAACGTCTATTGTGGATGAATTACACAGAATTTTAATTTTGCATTAAAAACAAAGTTGTATTTTTGTCAGCGAAGCTCAGATGCTGACAGGGAGAGAACAGTTAGCAACAGAAAGCAGAGAGGATGGGGACAGCAGCCGTAATCTGACCTCTGAACAAAGGGGAGGGGAAAAACAGGGCCAAAGGGACAGACAGCTGGGTGAGAGCTCCGATAGTGAGCCAGACATTGGAATGCAGGAAACATTCTCTCCCAAATCTCGCAGGATCTCAAAAGTGGCAGAGACGCACAAAAGATCCCGGAAGAGAAGGTGGGGGCTTCCGGTGGGGAAGGAGCTCAACTCCATCTTCTGGGGAGGATGATGAGTAGAGGAGCTCCGTCCTAGTTTTTTGTTTTAGCAATAAATCTGAAATAATTAACAGCCAGAGTCGTCTCACGTTTGTGGGAGAGACCAAACCGTAACAATTTTGGTTTCTATTATAAGTATTTGCATATGGCCTTTATTCCCTCCCCCCCCCCCGCTATTTATGGGCAGATAAATTTTCTTGAATTTCTCCAGGGAGAAGACAGCTTTCTCAGGGATCGGGCTCAGCATTACCACCGGCAATGAGCACAGCTTCTTCCTTTCCCCCCCAATGTCTTCTTTGTTGGTGCTGCCTCTACAAGCGTGCTGGCACCTGAGCTGTCGTTTTGCACCCTCTACACTGCCCCAGGCCTAGCAACAGAGCTCAGTGGTAGAGCCTCTGCCTCACATGCAGAAGGTCCCAAATTCAATCTCGGGGGGGGGGCTGGGAGAGAGCCCTGCCTGAATCCCCAGAGAGTTCCTGCCAGTCAGTGTAGCCAATACTAAGCTAGATGGACTGGTGGTCTCACTCAGCGTAAGGCAGTTTCCAGTGTTCCTATTATTCCATGGCAGTAGGGAGGGGGAATGGAAGCTTCCACAAAAATGTGGCGGGAAAATCTTAGGTGAAAATTCTGTGAAGTTATCTTCATTTTCTATGGGAGCAAGGCAAAGTGTGTGGGGGAACTCATAACTTTTCTCAGAAAGATGTCTTCTGAATAAATTTCTGCTCAGCTCTGCTTTTTGTCTTGTTCATAGAAACCAGATTCCCAGCTCCTCATTTTATGTTGGGGTGCTACACAACTGCAAATGCAAGTTTCAATCCTTGACAATATGCTTAATCCTCAGGTGATATGCACTACATTTTAATAGCCTTTTAGTGAGTTCTGGAATGCCCAGTTAAAGCTGGAAGTGTTTTTATATAACACTCACAGTTAACATTAGCCGTGTGGGTGGACATATGGCTTTCTGATGTTTGTAGACATTATGGAAAGTCACACTTTCTTCAAACATATTTTACTTCTTGTTTTATATTTAAAAAATGGGTAGGCTTGAACCTCATACATATTTTGATGCTACCTTAATTATGTTCTCTCCAGAGAAGAAAAATCTCTGGAATGATTCCTTTCATTATTAGAATGAAAAGGAGTTTGTGATAAAGCATTTATATGAACAGAAAGCACCTAGGACATGATAATGCAGTATCACTGAAATCTCCTCGGACTGAGGGGGAAATGCAAAGTTCAAAATCTAAATCATTGTTAAGTGCTAGATTGAACCAATACACCTGCCTCTTACGAGTACCATTTAACCTGTGCTCCAATACTTTCTCACCTCTTTTCAAACAGACCTAAAACCATCCCACTTCTTTTCAACAACTCTGTCCTTTTATGAAATGGGGGGAGGGGAATTGCTGGCTCCCCCTCTCCACACACACCATGCTCCTCTACCTACACATGCCCTGTACCACCCCCAAACCTATTCTGGACTTTCCCCCAGAACAGATATAGGGAAGCACAGGGAGAGGAGAGCATGAGATCCTTCCATTATAGAAGGAGAAATCATTGCACTGGTGAATCTATCTGCTTAGTGCTATGTTGAAAAGATGGAACAGAGCTCGTTGCAACTCCAGAATTGCTGGAAGCTTGTTAGAAATGCTTGTGGGTTGAGGAAGAGCCTTGCCACCCAGTACCTAAGAACTTTGCTTGCTACTTAGTAGAATGGAAGCAAGTTGAAAGTGGAGCCTGGTTGGCTTGGGTTGCAATAAGTTGCCTCCCTTCTACAACTCAGATGTGGCCTGTGGTTTGCCCGACTTTCATTCATTTCTATATTCATTCCCAGCAGAAGCCTACTACTCATGGCATGGTGCTGGATGCTAATAATTGACTTCTTTGAATGATCTATAGATGGTTTTGAGTTCCTGCCAAAGATAATACATCTATTGAAGCCGGGGAGGGGAGGGAGGAGTGAGCCTGATGGGAAGAGTATCCTCATTTCCCATAAATGACGGATCAATCCATTATATTTGTGATAATCAATGCCATGGATCCTATTCATGTCAAGGTAGGGTGGGGGAAACTTGGTGAAGAAGCAAATCATTATTAATTCATTCATTGCAATAGCATTAATCATGATGAGCTAATGTGATATTAATGTGGCTGTAATATGTTCTTCCATTGGAATTTCACTGTAATATCAGAATTAACTAATGTACCATTGTTTTAAAGAGTGACTAAATTGATAAATAACACTGAAAGCTTTTTAAATGGGGCTAGACATGACTCTACCTACTCGTAGCTGGACTGCGAGATGAAAGGAGCCCATTTACCTCCCACCCCTTTACTTGTGGGTATGCTAAACTGCAATTTTGCAACGTTCATGAGTTATTGCCCCACCAAAACAGCCAATCAGGTTGTCGCACAGCGCAGCTCTCTTCCAGGAAATATTGATATGGTATATTATCACTTCTGGGAATGGCATAATAAGCCACAATGATGCCTTCTATTGTCTGCTGCAGTCTGGAGAGTCCAGCACACACTCAGACCACTCAGCATCCTCAGACTTGTTGCCCATGGGAGATATACAAAAATGACTTCTGAAAGGAGAAGCTGGACTAAAAGCTCCTTCAAAATAGGTGGTGTCTTTGTTTGTTTGTAAGGCATCAAATTTCACGCTAATGCTCCTTTCTATGAATTTCTTTTTCCGGCCCCAATTACTATGCTGTGAGAGGGCTTGCGGTCAGAGGCAGTGGGTGAGGACACATGCGGAAACTTGTACATAGGTCTTTGGATAGCAAACATTTTAAAATATTTAGTTCTTTGTTGAGGGAATGCAGGCGGGATAAAAGCATTTTGCAGGTCACACTGACGTATTGCAGATATTAATATTGTGCAGCGCAAAGCAACTGGATGCATAAAAGCTGACTCCCTTTTGAATAAAAATTGGCCAGACCCATAATTGTGATTCAAAGCTTTACTGACCAGAACTTCTTCAAAAACAGGTACAAAACAATCCATGATTCATCCAGAAGGTTGTATAAAGGACATCCTATGCCCTTTTAAAATGTGAGGGTTTGGGGGGGGTATTGGGTTGTTGTTTTTATTTTGATTGTATGTTTTGTGGTTTTATATTTTGATTTTGTTCTGTGAACCTCCCTGAGACCTTCGGGTATAGGGCGGTATATAAATCCAAGAAATAAATAAAGCATATGCACATTAAAGCAAATGTTCTTCCTCTTAAATATATAATATAAATATGATCAGAGCAAAAATCAAAACTCTGTTTCTCCCAAACCCTGCATTAGCTTGCATCCAGCCTAAGGCTATGCAGCTCCTGGAGAGACTTCATTACTGGGCCACTGCTTATGATGAGATCTTCCAACAGCAGCAAAATAGCAGCACACGGCATGCCAGCATTGCATGAGCATGCTAGTATTGAAGGTGGGAGAGAGAAAGTGGGAAGATAAATCCAGGCGAGCCTGGAGAAGAGACAATAGCTTACTTCAAATATTAGAATGGCTGTCACATAGACTTGTTTCCTGTTGCTACATAACAGGGCCAGTCAACCTTTCTCAACCTGAGGGCCACATTCCCTTCTGGGTAGCCTTCTGAGGGCCATGTGCCATTGGTGGAGGGGGGAGCGAGAGGAACAAGTGGGCCAGAAAGTCAAGTTTTCTGTTTAGGCTGGTTTCTATACATACTCACACACTCCTTTCTTCCATCTTTGTGTCCATCCAGGCGAGCAAGAAGAACTCTCAGAGTTTAAGGATACACAATAGCTAGGCAAAAACTCTCAAGATGCAAAGCAAGGCCAGTGAGGGGTGTTGCATAGGGACGATTCTAAGCCACAAATAGAGAGGCCTGGAGGTCTACATGTGGCCCTTGGGCCTGAGGTCGTTTCCTGTCCTCCCTCTCAGGAAGCTTGGACCTATAAACCTGACTGTAACAATTGCTCAACAGTGGAACAGATCACCTCAGAAGGTGCAGTCACTTCTTCAGTAGAGGTTGTTAAGCAGAGGTGGGGTGGCCTATCCAGAGATGCTGTAGTAGAGGGTTTCCTGTGCCAGCAGGAAGTTGGGCCAGATTTTTAGCAAAGTAGCTAAAAATTTCAATGTAAAAATTTACAAGCAGCGGTTGCTAAAGAGCTGGGGAGCTGCCTGGACCTGTCCTGACTATTTCTCTGCAGGTTGCAGCACTACTCGTTGGCTGCAAACGGCTGCATGACGACAGCCTTACTTTTTATTATACCTTAAGACAGCCTGGTTGCACAGTTAAACAACTTACAAGTGTGCATGCACACAAAAGCTCATACCTATGACAAACTTAGTTGGTCTCTAAGGTGCTACTGGAAGGAATTTTTTATTTAGTTAAACAACTTGTTAACGTTGTGGTAAACAGTTCAATAACTAGAGAATGCACTTTGATTACAAAACATTCAAAGAATAAACATATACAATAGTCAAAAAATGACTTCAGATCGTGAAAATTACCCATAATAATAGAAAATGGGAAAGTAAGAATTATAATTGGAGACTATTTTGGGCAATTGGAACCATATGAAAACATAAGAAAGAGCTTTCCAATAAATGCTGAATGTTGTACATATTGTGGAAATGTGGAAAACTGGAGACTGGAAAATGAGAAAAGCAGAAGTGTTGAAATTGCTATATTTCCCCATTCCTGTTCCCGGATCTCCTTACCATTCTAGTTTGAGGAACATGGGGCTGGATCCAGTTCCTCCACCTCCCAAATTTTGTGTATCAAAGATATCATATGAGATTTTTGAGCTGGTCTCAGGTACATCAGCAGGGACCATGCATACAGCCCAGAATGCTGAATGAACACATTCCAAGACTGGAAGCCATGAATGTGCTATACCCTTCATCACAGGTTGCAATCTAGTTGGGAATGTGTGTGAATGCATCATACTTGCTGGGCTGACATGTATATATTTAAAGAGCCATCACACTTGTTCTCTTGCTGCTACTATTACAAGTTAACACCATATCCAGAATCTCTTATAAGCTGGATAGCCATCTGTCATGGATGCTTTAGCTGAGACTCCTGTATTGCAGGGGGTTGTACTAGATGATCCTTGGGTCCCTTCCAACTCTAAGAGTCTATGATTCTATAAATGTGCAGTAAGGCTAGATTTGACCTTGATATTGGCCTTCTCCTGCTGTTTGAAACATGTCACTTGCAACAGTAATGTACATAATACACATAAAAAAACCTTTCGAACCTCTTTCACGACCGTACAAGTTAATACCTTATACTGTATTCATTGGGGGTAGGATGGAGGGCAATGCATTAAAATTATGTGCAACCAATATATAAATTATGTCTAATGACTTGCATACTAAGGCTACCTCAAGAACCTTTCCTTTTTACATTTGCAATTCTGTGTATGATGCTAGTCTGTACCTGGAAAAACGTTTTGATAAAATTCAAATTTTAAAGTAAAATATATGCTGTAACATAACAATTCTCACCTGCACTTTATGGTGCAACATCTCTCCAAAGAATCCATTGTTCTGTTTATTCCATCATTCCTTTTCTGGCTCAGGTTTATTCCAAAATATTTGCAAGCTTTATTGCAATGGACATTTCCATCCTTCCCTTATTCTGTACTCATGGAGCAATCCTATTGCCACTGACTTGGGAGTAAGTTTCATAAGTAAGTGACCAGAATTAGATGAAGAGGGTTGGCATGAGTGGAGCCTCATCAGACACTGACTAAGTGTTCTTTGGTGTGGTGTGGGGTTAAAAGATGTGCAGTGAGTGATGTCAGCCATAGCATATGGTCTTCCATATGCCCTGTTTCCCGGCACCACCACCATCAGCTGCCAATGGTAGTCATCTGGGAGCACCACCCCAAGCTGTGGAGCATTGGACTTGGGGCCCAAAGACCAGCCCTAACCAACCCACTGCTCACTGGTACAATTTGCGCTTGTACTCATGCTGCTGTGTCTTGCTCACACATACACAGCTGGGCCAGCGCAAAATTCTTTCCCAATGCCTCATGTGCTACAAACTTTCAGACAAAAACCTGGTACACCACTGGGCTAAGCCTAACCAGAGGTGGATTTAGAGCAGCCAGGCTGGTTTTCCCGCACTGGGCACCAAGCCGAAGTGGGCGATGAAGGGCGTCACTGTCAGTTTGCATTTCTTAGTGCAGAAAGAATTGATCTGATGTGTAGAGATCTTTCCTATTCTAATTAATCCAAGAGGGTTCTGGAAGCTTCTCTGTGTGAAAGAAACAAGCAGAAGGTTCATGATGTTTGGGTTATACCTTCAGAGAAGCTGAGTACAGCTGACTTAAGCTGGTTCTGTTATCTCTTTCAGTCAAGGTCATGCTGATTATAAAAATAGGGCAGAAGGAGCCTAGGTTTCATTTTCTCTTTCTATCTCTTTTCCTGCTGGTGTGGTGTTCTGTACATAGTATGCTATACAGTAGTGTTAAGGTTTAGATTTATTATAAGGTATTGTAAGTTTAATTTAAGTCTGCTGCAACTGGATTTCTTATGGACAGTGCCAATCCTGAATGTATTGGATTTGTGACCATTATGCTCATTTGCCTTCAGTAGCAGTAAAGCTCTGCTGGATGAAATACAATTGCCTCTGGTCTATTTCTGGGAATCTGCAAGTGACTCTGCTAACTATACATCTGGATCAATATTGAGTAGAATTTCCATGACAGTCACAACTGTGTCCCGCTGTCCATGGAGGTGCAGGTCAATTCTGTGTCCAGGGCAGCTGTCTACCAGCTCCATCTGGTATGCAGGCTGAGACCCTACCTGCCCGCAGACTGTCTCACCAGAGTAGTGCATGCTCTGGTTATCTCCCACTTGGACTACTGCAATGCGCTCTACGTGGGGCTACCTTTGAAGGTGACCCGGAAACTGCAATTAATCCAGAATGCGGCAGCCAGACGGGTAACTGGGAGCGGCCACCGGGACCGCGTAACACCGGTCCTGAGAGATCTACATTGGCTCCCAGTACGTTTCCGAGCACAATTCAAAGTGTTGGTGCTGATCTTTAAAGCCCTAAACGGCCTCGGTCCAGTATACCCGAAGGAGCGTCTCCACCCCCATCGTTCAGCCCAGACACTGAGATCCAGTGCCGAGGGCCTTCTGCCATTTCCCTCACTGTGAGAAAAAGAGCTACAGGGAACCAGGCAGAGAGCCTTCTCGGTAGTGGCACCCGCCCTGTGGAACACCCTCCCATCAGAGGTCAGAGAGATAAACAACTACCTGGCATTTATAAAATACCTAAAGGCAGCCCTGTTTAGGGAAGTTTTTAATGTTTGATGCTGTACTGTTTTTAATATTCGGTTGGAAGCCGTCCAGAGTGGCTGGGGAGACCCGGCCAGATGGGCTGGGTATAAGCACTAAAGTCCACCGGTGCACTAAAGTCCACCCGTGGCCAAACCATCACTACATATTAGTACATAGGCCAGGCATCCCCAAACTTCGGCCCTCCAGATGTTTTGGACTTCAATTCCCATCTTCCCCGACCACTGGTCCTGTTAGCTAGGGATCTTGGGAGTTGTAGGCCAAAACATCTGGAGGGCCACAGTTTGGGGGTGCCTGACATAGGCTCTTGGAGAGAAACCTGTGGCTGCTTCTATCCTTCCTTGTTGTTCTGTTCTGCTATGCTGTGATAAACCATAGTTTGCCATAGCA
Organism: Zootoca vivipara; assembly: GCF_963506605.1. NCBI lineage: Eukaryota > Metazoa > Chordata > Lepidosauria > Squamata > Lacertidae > Zootoca > Zootoca vivipara. The sequence continues at coordinate 38,359,069 of NC_083276.1, forward strand.
AAGTCGTATGAACCCCAGACTTTTGGTTTAGGTCTCCCCAGACTAATCACAAGCTGCAACCTCAGTGATACACTAAGACAAACTATGCCTTAGTTTAGTGAAATGCAGCAGCCAAACAACCGCAGAGCAGTGAAGTGGCTGCAATCCCATTTCCCAGAACCTACATACTCGTGTGTTCGTGCTAAGCCATGGTTTGGCTTATCTTGATGCGCAAACCAGACTGGTGGGACACAATGGGAGAAGCAAGCATTCTGATAGCCCTTGTTTTGTTTAAGCCAAAAGCATTAATCTTTTCACATTAAATAGATTAACTTCCTTCTTTTCTTGCAGCGCCAGAGGACAACATCTCAGATAATAATAAATACTATGCAACAATGACGGCAGCGCTGATAATTTGTTTAACTACACAGGCAGACTATTTAGTAAAAAATATAGATTTTAGCCTGAAAAACTGCAGTCAGAATCTGCAGCTGGTTTGCCGTTGTAAATCATAGGCATCTCGTATCTTAACGATGCCTTGAATTTTCTCAGCAAATGGATTGGGACTTTGCTGTATATTATATTTTATATTCTCTTTAAGGAGCCATGCAAGAATGTAGCATTCCTGAAAGCACTCAGTAAACTTCCAGATCTCCTGGTGATACCCAGAAACACAGGCTTTTGTGTTTGGCATTGTTTTTGTTTTAAGAAATGGAAAAATAATTATAAAGCATATTGTGCTAATAAATCAAAAAAGGCGCTTGAAATAATCTCATAAAATGTTATGGTTTAAATAATGCCCTTCATCAGTATTCTTTGTTTAACATTTTATGTTTATTGATAAATGAAGATGCATTTAAATAATTCAAACAAAACATTAGCTGCAAGCAAGGAATTAATAATTGATAGGACTGGAAGGGGTTTTTTCACTTGGGAAATAGATAATATTAGCTTAATGTGGGGCTGCAGGAACAGAGGAAATGTAATGGATCTGCCTTTTTTAAAGTGATGATGGTTATTGTGGTCTAAAAGTTGCTACAAAGGCAAAAGCGGGACAGCTCTGTAGCTGCAATAGATTTCACTCATAGGAGCTGACAGTGCAAATTGTGGTTTGATGGACCAGATTTATACATGGGAGGAGATCTAATGAACTTGGCATATTCTAAAGGGGGAAAAATAAACACCATTAAACTGAAATCTGTTCATTTTAAAGAGAAAAAAAATCCCATAGGGTTATGGAGCATTCAAAAATTTGGTTTGTTTTTTTTAAAATGTATCTTATCTATTTTATGCATTTTTCCATTTATTACTATTTTTAATTAAAGAAATAGAAAAAAGGCAGTAAAGCAGAGGGTGGAAGATTATTTAAATCAGGGATAACGAATGTGGTGCCCTCCAGATGTTGTTGGACTATGACTCCCATCCAGCAAAGCCAAGGATCAGGGATGATGGGAGCTGTAGTCCAACAACATCCAGAGGCCACCCCGTTGGCTACCCTTGGTTTAAATATTTTGCCTTCAAAATGTACAGAGTCATCCTATCCTCAAGTTACAATGCTAGGCAGAATGAGATTGCTCCTAACCCTAAGGCTATGCCAATTGGAGCTCGACAGGGGTGATGTACGGCTGCATGGCAATATCCTTGCAGGGGCAGGAAGCTACATACTTATGCGTGTCCGGATGTGATGAAGCCAATATGCAAAATAGAGGGCATCTTATTGAACCATATGCCAGATACATTGACTCGCAATCATACATAGGCACCTCTCACCATCCCTTTTCCCTAGTCAGAGATTGTACCAGGTCATCTTGTACTCAAAGCATGTGCTTTTCCACTGAGCCACAGATCCCCATAAGATATCTTTGGTACTAGCCGGCTTTCTACCACAAGAGTAGAGGCTCTATAGCTGTCCCATGTAGGGGGCAATCCCAGTCACTGAGCTGTAGGACAGTGGAACAGTAGAGAGAAAAGAGAGCAGAGGGATGAATATTTTCACAGTTATGGACTCACCATTCCAATGGTTTATATATGAGACCTAGGCCAATGGTAGAACAGGTTGCTGGACTAGGGCCATGTTCACACCATACACTTAAAGGACTATGATACCATACTAAGCAGTCACTGCTTTCCCCCAGAGAATTATGGGAGTTGTAGTTTGCTAAGGGAGTTCCGTGGGGTCACGAAGAGTCGGACACGACTAAACGACTAAACAACAACAACAACAACAAGGGAGTTCCAATTCCCCTCACAAAGCTAGATTTCCCAGAGCTCTCTGTGAAGAGGGATTGACTGTTAAACCAAAAATGTGAATGTGGCCCAGACGGGTCTTACCCAATTGAGCTCTTTTGCAATCCTTACAGTCTCCAGTACCTGCTCTTCATGGAATCGCACTTCAAGAGGCACAATACAGGCAGATTGGAAGCTGGATTGAGCAACATGAGTGAAGAAAGCAGCTTTGTTTTCCAGCCGCACCAGCACTCGACATGACATTTTAGAGAGACTTGTCTGCCTTGACAGTAGGCACATATGCCTGCTATTTTGTTTTAAAATACTTGTAGTGCTTTTAATAACACCATTACAGCTGTTCACTAAATGATGCCTCAAGACAGAGGCATTGCAATGAAAAGAGAGTCTCAGCAAGGGAACATTTCTGCCTGTATCTCTTTCGGTTGCCAAGAAGCATAGACGGAACATATGGTCACTTTGTAAAGGTGAGTTGAACATGCAAAACGAAAACCGAAAAAAACCCCACCAAGCAGCAATTGCAGCCAATATTTGTCAGTTTGAAACTCCCCTTTTCAAAGCATAATTTAGTTTAATGTGACCCTTGTTAATTTGAGTTATAGTTTTATTAATATACAGAACAGCCCCGCTCTGTGACTGGGAAAACAATTTTAAAAATAAATGCCTAGAATGATGTGCTGCCAATTCCTGCCCGCCCCCAAACACATACTCCCCCCGATTTGTCTGAAACTATCATTTAAAAATTAATGTTTAATTTTGTAGCAGAAGAAGAATCGAACACTATTAACAGCTAGTTTGTGTGGACAGGAGAAGTTATAAGTTAGGCTAAAAATCCCACTGTTGATGTGTCTATGCATGTCTTTGCTTGATTTATCTGTTTATTGATCTGCCTCGGAAGAGCCTTTCCCCCAAGGGAAACAGCAGGGCAGCATCAGCTGAGAGGGGATCTCTATGCTTAGTTTTTCTGGAGCTCACCAAGAAAGGCTAAGGGCTGGGTCAGAGAGGAAAGGAAAGGTTACAAGCAAGGAGAGGGAAGTTGGACTGCAAAGGAACTCAAGATACCACGCCAACCAATTTTTGCAAGGTGTGTGGTTTCTGGTAAAATAGATGGGTTTGTAGCCAGCCCAGTTCCTAATGTTAAGGATAATACAGGAGGCTGCAAACTGCTAAAACAATGTCAAAAACAATTTTATTTTCAAACTACAGATGGGACACCATTGCAGCTGCTACTCCTTTTATTTTGCAAAATGTTGTACTTGTTCCCTCCAGCGTGTACAGTGGTGCAATTTGGTAATTTTAGACTCTGGACTTAGGCAGCAATCCTAACTTCACTTTTCTGAGAGTAAGCTCAGGTTAGGACTGCACTGTGAATGGTCTTACAGGTGACAAGTGAGGGGAAAATTTAGGTGGCAATATGTTTTACTTCACTAACTTCAAAATGTGATCCTGCATTTGAGACCCCTCCTGCTTAGTCTTCTGGGTTGAACCCAAATGCCTATCCAGATAGTCCTACAAAACATCCATGGGCATTTAATTTTATCTAGCCCCATGTCATAGGGACACGGGTGGCGCTGTGGTCTAAACCACAGAGCCTAGGGCTTGCCAATCAGAAGGTTGGCGGTTCAAATCCCCACGACGGGATGAGCTCCCATTGCTCGGTCCCAGCTCCTGCGCACCTAGCAGTTTGAAAGCACATCAAAGTGCAAGTAGATAAATAGGTATTTCTCTAGCGGGAAGGTAAACGGTGTTTCCATGCGCTGCTCTGGTTCGCCAGAAGTGGCTCCCTTGGCCTATAGAGTGAGATGAGCACGCAACCCCAGAGTCCTCCACGACTGGACCTAACAGTCAGGGGTACCTTTACCTTTAGCCCCATGTCGTAGGCCAACTTTGACAGGTGGGTGGACAATTCACTTGTCAATCACATGGTGTCACTAGGATATTGCAGGATTGACAGGTGCAGCGCTGTATGATGCAGTGTACCCCTCTCCCCTTGAAGCAGACAGTGGGATGGGAGGCCCAAAAAAGCCTATATTGTGCATGTTCATTTTACCTTGCTTGTCTACTGCTCACTTAAATGTCTTGACCATCAGCTGATGTGGCCAGTGATACAAGCTGATGTGGATGCTTGGGGGGTAATAGCCTCACAGGGAAACTGGACCACCTTGCAGGCCAATAATTGCCCATGGGCCTGAGGTTCCCAAACCCTCAGGTTTGAATCCACTGGGTTTGGTTTGGCTTGAAGTTGTTGTTTTTTACCTAGGTGATTATCAGTTACCGGTAGCACTTTCTGCACTTCAAAAGCAAAGTGTAATAGCAGGAAAAGGCTTGCTATTATTAGCATGCTTGGTTCTTAAGGAAAGCCTGTTATTCATCTTCCTTTTAGATTTTTTTTATCAACGATTCTTTCTTCAGACAAACAGCAACTGGAACAGAAGTTTTTCACTGTGTACAGAAAACCATGTGAAAAAAATACTGACAAGAATTCTCACAATTAATGAAAGAACAAGAGAATATTTGCTGCAGAAGGCTTGTTGTTTTTGTCCTATGATGATAGATTTGCTTCAGGAAAACTCATTACAGTTTGATACATGTGTCACTTTATGAGTGAAGCTCAGAGCTATGGGAGTACCATGTGTGTGTCATATAATGTAACCACTTTTATTGGATAGGTAAGTAGGTAATAGCTAAAAGCCTCATAAATCAGTTAAATGTTCCCTCAATTTATAGAGAATATTTGATCTAAGGACATTACTGTCTGGTGGGCAACTGAGAGAAAGAGAGGCCATGAAAAGTGACGGAGATGGATATGGCGGATAATTGTTTGTATTAAGATTGTCTGTGCCAGAATCATCACTGACTTGAACCTTCTTTATAACCCAGGCTGCAAAACAATGGAGGAAAGTCAGTTTAAGTGGTGCAAAACCAGCCCTTCGGCTTAGCAGGGCTTATGCATTAGCTGCCTGCAATTTCCTCCTGTGCAAAGGGCTTCTACATTCATTGGCAAGGTGAGTTTTTAAGGGGTGAAAAAGAAAGTGCATATTGGCATATCAGACCTTTTGACTTGATTCGCTGCCATGAATTATATCAGAGCTGGGCAACGGACAGACAAAAGTCCAGATCTGAATTTTCAGCACATGATTTACAGACTACCAATGCAGTGGCAATGTAAAGGGCAATGTGTATGGTTTCAGGGGGATAAACAAACTCTGGGGAATATAGCTGGCATGGATTTTCAGAACTTCATGACATTTGACTACCTGCCATCTAGCTGATACTCCCTCTGCGTATACAGAATAACAAAGAAAAATATTATTGGCATGTTTCAAGGAATCAGTAGCATTTGTTACATGTTTTTAAGCGACAGTAACCAACATTGTGCCTTCCAGGTGTTGTGGACTACAACTGGGGTTTATGGGAGTTGTAGTCCAAAACACCTGGAGGGCACCATGTTGGCTAGCCCTGCTTTTAAACTTTGGTGATTGAAAACAACAACTCTGCTCTCTCAAACACACAGCCATCCAAAAGCTGTACTTAAAGCTTGGGAAATTATCCAAAGTGGAACAGGATGGGGCATATGAAAGTTGCAATAGGGAAAAGGGATGGGCAGAAACCTTCCGTGAGTGAATCCACTTGTCCAGCAAAAGAGCACTTTTTGGTTATGAAAAAGATAAGAAGAGTATTGCTGGGTCAGAGCGAAGCCCTGTTTAATCCAGCATCCCATTCCCTACAGTGGCCAACTAGATGCCCCTAGGAACCCCACAAGGCAAAGGTGAGGACAATAGCAGATGTTTAATGTTGTTCCTTGGCAACTGGTATTCAGAGGCATGCAGCTTCTTATCCTGTATGGTTAGCATATAGCCACAATGACTAGTAGCTACTGATACCCTTATCCTCCATGAATTTGTCATGGAGGTAGAGCCATTGTTCAGTAGCAGAGCACTTTTTTTTTTAGGTCAAAGGTCTGCAATTTAGCCCCTGGCATCTCCAGACGTAGGTGGAGAATAAATCTGCTTGGAACCCTGGAGAGGAGCTGCTGGTCAGTGTAAAAAATACTGCTCTGTCTAAATCAAATAGTCTAACTCGATATAAGGCCATAGCTTGCCAAGTTTAAAGGTAAAGGACCCCTGACAGTTAAGTCCAGTCGTGAACAACTCTGCACTCTGCTGCACTCATCTCGCTTTACTGGCCGAGGGAGCTGATGTTTGTCCCCAGACAGCTTCCGGGTCATGTGGCCAGCATGACTAAGCCGCTTCTGGCAAAACCAGAGCAGCGCACGGAAACACCATTTACCTTCCTGCCGAAGCGGTACCTAATTATCTACTTGCACTTTGATGTGCTTTCGAACTGCTAGGTGGGCAGGAGCAGGGACCAAGCAACAGGAACTCACCCCGGTGCAGGGATTCAAACCGCCAACCTTCCAATTGGCAAGCCCTAGGCTCAGTGGTTTAGACCACAGCGGCATCAGCTATATTTTTCAGAAATAGTGCAGACAGAATAGCAATCTCTATGTTAAGACAAATCTGAGAATATACCGGTAACTGAATTTGAACTTTTCAACCTGTTGGCCTACCATAATCCAAAGGAGTGTTGTTTACTTGTCATTTTTTGTAAGTTATGAACTTGAAAAAAAAGCCTTTCCTTTCTCTGACTAGTCAAGAAAAGTGGTTGAGCAAGTGTCTGATTTCCAAATGTGTACTTCGCTGTATCTTTAACTTTTTGATTTGTGGACGTGGTGATGCTTTGAGGCATTGCAGGTTGTATTGTTCACCTATCCATATTTTAGTCTCCTGAATTCTTTCCATTTTAAGTCACATCAGAGGCCTTTAAAAATCCTGTTACATGTCAAATAATTTTTCACTACTGAAAGTATGAAAGCAATGACAGGTGAACATTTCTTCTCTTTCTTTCTCTTTGGCCACATAAGCTGTGCCTATGCCCTTCTGTGTTGAAATTGATCATCTTAATAGGATTTTTGGTTTGTATACAGAATGTAACTCACTTTCTCCAGCACAAAAGAAAGTTGCTTTTCGATGGGTTAGGAAGCTGCTTTACACCAGATCAGACCATTGGTCTATCTGGCTCAATACTATATACACGGGGGATAAGGAACGTGCGGTCCCCCAGATGTTGCCAGATGAAAACTTGCTGCCAGTCAGTGTGGACCAAGTGTTTCAAATGGGAATCTTCCTCACTCTATGTGGTGATGCCAGGATTGAACCCAATACTTTCTGTGTCCAAAAAGCATGTGCTCTACATCTGACCTATGGTCCTTGCTAGATAGTGGACTTTAGGAGACAGAAGAACGAGGTCCAGCCACTTTTGATTGACGGAATTTGTGTGGAGAGGGTAACAAGGTTTAGATTTCTAGGCATTGAGTTACAGGAGGATCTGTCCTGGAGTGTTAATACAAGGGGGCTTGTGAAGAAGGCGCAGCAGAGACTGTATTTTTTGAGAATTTTAAGGAAAAACCATCTTCCACAAAAGCTGCTGCTTGCCTTCTATCACTGTGCCATACAGAGCGTGCTCACGTACGGTTTATGTGTGTGGTACGGAAGCTGTACTTCTCAGGATAGAGCAGGGCTGTGTAGAATTATTAAAACAGCAGAGAGCATTATTGGCTGCTCACTCTCCACCTTAGAACAAATCAACACCACCAGGTGCCATAGAAAAGCACTAGACATATCAAGAGATCCAACGCACCCTGGTCACCATTTCTTTGAGCTCCTGCCATCGGGACGGAGATATAGAACAATGCAGGCAAGAACGAGCCGTCTCAGGAACAGTTTCTTCTCTAGAGCGATTCTGGCCTTAAATGGAAAGCCTGGACTTTGAAGTCATCTTATTTTACTTGTTATTTTGTATTATATTTACTGTTTTTAATTAGGTTTTGTAATTTTGGATTATGCAGAATGCTTTATCTGAGTGGATGTAGCAACCGAGTAATTTCGTTGTTCCTGCAAGGGGACAATGACAATAAAGATATCTTATTTTATCTTATAGGTCAAATACCATGAATATTATCATGGAAATGGAAGGGTGAAATTTAATTCTTTTCCATTAAATATAAACGTTTGCTTGTCAGCAAATTGTCTACAGGATGCTAAATTGAATCATTTGAAAATTTCATTGTTTCATTCCATGGGTTTTGACAAGGGAAGTGTTGAAACTAGCAGTTTGAAACTTCTATTTGACAAGAAGTATGGAAACAGTGTGGAATATGGCCCTTAAAATATGTAACACCACAAAGAACATACATTTCTTATCAAATGGTGTTTAATACACCAGGAGGAACATACAAATATGGTGGGTTTTCATTCAAAATGTGCATTCGTTTCCTCATGAAAACATGATGACTTTTGCACAACTCCAACTATAGTAGCCTGGATTTTCCTGATGCAATTGAAATATCAGAATGAAAAATGTGGAAAATTACATTGTTGTAATTATACATTATTGAGCCTAAATTTTTAGAACAGCATGAAGAAATGTCATTCAGATTGGCTGACAAACAAAATGCATTCATCATCTGCTCTTTTTGTGTGTCTTTCAATTTATGAGCCCGATAAACTAGAAGAATTCCAAAACTGCATGTATGCAAGAGCTATCAGGAATGTACACAGGTCATGCCATATACTATATCCATGGCACCAGTACAGACAGTAGAAATTGCTTCGGCTTGTGTTCTCACCCAGCAGTGAACTTAATTATAGCATATAGACTTTTGCATAACCTGTTATCAAGATAAATACCCTCCCTTCCTCGGTAGGCAATTCAAGCTGGAATTCACTGGGGAAGTGCAAAATAAGAGGCAGGGCATTTGCATTTTTGAAGCAATGATCTGTAGGGAAGCAAATTAATTGTTCTTGTTCAGGTGAAACCATGATTCCTCTCAGCTGAAATTCCTGATGAGCCTTTTATTCACTGGCCATTAAAGAACTTGTTCGGTTGATAATTGGGACACATTTCTCTTAAAAACAAAAACAAAAAAGGAAGATGTTGAAAATATTATTTTCAGAGAGCTCTGCTCGTGAGAGATTCTTTCCTCATCTAGCTTTCAGCGAAATGAAAGGATGCAAGAAATCACATCCTCTCACAGTAAAGCTATCAAAAAGTGGGGGCAGAATTTTGTAGAGAGAAACTGCTGCTTCAGAAGCAACTTATATGTATAAAATAACACAATAGCATCAAAACAGGTTGCATAGTTTCATAGAATCATTGAGCTGGAAAGGACTTCTAAAGTCATCCTGTCCAATCCCCTACTGATAGAGGAAATCTACTGCAACATCCGTGAATTTACAGCATGGCTAGAGAATCTGTGGCCCCCTGGATAACGTTGGATTCCAGTTTCCACGAGTCCCAGTCAGCATGGCCAATGGTCAGGGGAGATGGAAGTCCAACCTCTGGAGTGCCACAACTATCCTGATTTACAAATGGAATGCAAATCCATTCCAATATCATGTCATTTGTAACATTAATATTTATAATATACATGCTTAGTTTATCATAAAATAACAAAGAAACTGTGCAGTGAACATGAATGAGCCAGGCCACAAGTATATCTCACAGACAGTCCATTTAGCTACTATGGAAAGGATCCAGTTACAGTTGTCACATTCTCTGTGGGCTGGAGATACTGAGGTTTTGGCTACTTAACGAAGCATCACAGGTACACATTAGGGATGGGTCAATCCGTCAATTTTGGTTTCAGCTTCTTACTTTTCCAATCTTAAATTTGATTTTTCACATTTCCTCATCAGTTCGCATTTTTTAAAAAAGGCTGTCCTGAAAATTAATCAGCAATTTACAGCAAATTTCTCCTAATATACACATTTTCCTATGTAATTTCCCCTAATATACACTTTTTGGAAATGTGGCTTTCCCTCATCTTGGACTTCCCTCATCTTGAGCCTCTGTCTGCATGTGCTAGGGAGAAGTTAGGACAATTTTTTTTTCGTTAAGTGAGAATTTGCGTTTAAATCCCTGCATTGCAGGGGTTAGACCTACATGACCATTTTGAGTAAGCCAGTGGCAGTATGAATTAGTTTTGAAACGATAGCAAAAAAGAGTAGAACAGTTTTGTTTCTGCAGTTCTTCTAAAGGGAAAACATATATACTTTTAGCAGTAAATCCATGGCAATTCATATTAGGATAAGTGAATGTGCAAAGGCTCACATTTTGCTAAAACAAGCAATTGATTTCTCCTCATGAAAATGTTGGTCATTAATGTATTCTGACATACCATCTGCTTTTGCAGATAAAACCATCAAGCAGTTCTATTCACATTTGACAGAAGCAATATCGCTAGACATTTAAAATAAAGATCTATCGGAAATTTTTACTGTAGGTAAGGGAACAAAATTAAACAAAATTAATACAGCCACATGCCAATATTAACGTTGAGGGTGTGAGTGTGGTATTATTAAAGGACTGCACTTGAGAACACTACTCTGCAGTGGATCACCAGAAACTTTAGACAGGTTTCATACAGGAAGCTTGGGGTTGTTTTTTTTTTTTTGTTCTTGATATGCAAATAATGTTTTTAGGGCTTTTGTGCAATCAAGTTTAAGGTCAATAATGATGAGGTCAGACCATTTTTAGTCCATTCTTAATGTTTTAAAGCATTTTAAGATGTTCTTGGATGGGAGGAAGGGTGGGATAAAAATTTATTAAATAAATACCTCACTAAAAAAATAATCCAGGGTTTTATAAGCACATTTGCCAGGATGTGTCAATGTGTATCCTTGGGGGAAAACGGATGGGGTATGTTGGATTTTGGCAATGTGGTTGACCAAAGGGGAAGTGGTGTCATGCACGGCTTCTCTCGGCAGAAGCTGGAATAGGAAACCATTGCCCAGTCAACAACTTGGTTGAGGTGAAACTACTTCAAGCAGATTTCAGCTGAAGACAATTGTAATAATACTACTTAAATTCAGCTACTTTAAGTAGAACCTGGCTGGAGTTTGTCATGAGGAAAAATGGAGGAAGCATAGTTGGATTCAGGATGTTGAAATTGTGCCTAGTTCTGTAAAAAACAGCATTTATGATCTATTCACGTGGTAGGAAATCTTGGAAGAATCTTGCTGTCACATTTGGTTTAAAATAATAAAAGATCATTCAGCTCATAGGAAAAAAATATTTTCTTTGCAAAAATTCAGTTTCACCCTCTAAAAAGGCAAGTAACTGCAATATTCTAATGCAGGCATGTCCAAGAGACGGAGATCTACTTGCACTATTTAAAAAACTGGCAGTGATCTACCAACGTTGTTGAGCTTTTTCTGTTTTTTAGTGGGGGTTCCCGTGATCTACCATGGACCCCCCACAATCTACCAGTAGATCACAATCTACCTGTTGTACATGCCTGTTCTAATGTAGTTAGAGGTAGGCATTTTAATTGATTCAATTAATTACAGTAATTCCTTTTGAGGAGAATTGAGCTACCCTCATCATAACTTTAATTTGCTTTCCCATAATTTATAGTTTGACAGTCCCAAAATGTCTTATTTTTAATTCCGGTTTTATTGAAAACATATCATGAAAAGAGGCCAGTCCCATAAGACAGACCTTATAACATATAGAGCCTATGTAGCTCCAATAGAAAAATTGTGGATCAATGCACAGATTCTAATGCATCAGAGATGATCAACTGGAAAGAAAGCAAAGACTCTGATCCAGCCTTCCAACAGGCTACAGCCACTGTCTAGTCCAGGCATCCCCAAACTGCGGCCCTCCAGATGTTTTGGCCTACAACTCCCATGATCCCTAGCTAACAGGACCAGTGGTCAGGGATGATGGGAATTGTAGTCCAAAATATCTGGAGGGCCAAAGTTTGGGGATGCCTGGTCTAGTCCATCCATAACCAGAGCAGGCACTTGAGGGAAGCATCCTGCCATTAAGGTTAAAGGCAACTCTTCAAACTTCACATTACCTAGAGGTGTATAGCACTTGCAGACAGAAGCAGAAACCAACAGCACTTTCCTTTCATTGTCTCAAGGTACATTTAGATATAGGACATCTGAAATTACTTTCAGGAAGACTATCATATTTACTGGCCATGAGAAACACCCTAGCCCACAATCTAGATAAGCTGGTATAATCAAAATTAGGGCTGCCTCTTTTCCTTCAAAGAGAGGCAAGCGGCTTAAATTTGGTTTTATGATTGCACTTTGTTAAATGTCATTATCTCCCATGTTTCATTGAACTGAATAATGTTTTCATGTGCACTATCACAGTTAACCAGGAATGGGTATGTAACTGTGATATATTGGTTTGCTTAAACGATAACATATAACATTGTCGTATGCAATATTTATTGATGTCATGCCATTGCTTATTTGCCATTTATCCTGAATCTGTCACTACCAATTTGTGATGAAATCACCCCAAGAGAAGTGGCTGTGGACTTTACAGGTACAGTGAAAACTTTCGTGCTTTGTATATGCATTTTTAGAAGCCCTACTCCCAGCATAATTCATTGAAATATACTTGTTTGTCTACAGTGGAAGGTTAATTTTTATTCTATTTATTTTCTTCTGTAGCAAGCACATTTCAGAAAGAAGAAACAAGACAATCTCTCACTTTTTCAACTGAGAAGCCGTATCAAATATATTTAAAAAGTGAAAGGCCATATCAAATAGTTAGAAAGGTTACTTAACCACTGATGCAGTTCATCCCCTGAGCAAACTGTTGAAAATCTTTCACCTAAGAAATGACAAGATATACTATATTGGGCCAGGAAATTAGATTAGATGGTTCATTGGGTCCACTCTATCATTATGAGTCTATGGTTACCTGATCAAAAATTAGTCTAGTAAAGTGTAAACCAAATACAAACTTTGATTCCTGACCACATTCACCAAGGGCAGCCAAAAAGAAAAGTTGAAGCCCATATTGTGCTCCATATATGCCTTTTTATGTCAAGGTACTCGTGTAAACTTGCAAGCACATGCAGGAGTCAACCTTGATTCAATTTATGGCACTTCACCATTAACCCACATTTAATGCCCAACCTACCGTATTGGCCTAAATATAAGCCACAGTTGTTGTTTTTCAAATTCCGATCTTGAAAAGTTAAAATGTGCCTTATATTCGAGACCTTATGCTGCTGGCAAAGCGGCATGGCTCTCCCCTCAGGAAGCAGCCCAGGAGCGTGGTGCAACAGTGCCCAGCCCGCCCACTGGTCCCAAGCCTCCCCCGAGCTGCCGAATTTTAAAGGTGAGGCTTATTTCCGGGTGCAGCTTATATTTGGGCCAATATGGTTGTGGTTGTTGTTGTTGTTTAGTCGTTTAGTCGTGTCCGACTCTTTGTGACCCCGTGGACCAGAGCACACCAGGTCTTCCATTGCCTCCTGCAGTTTGGTCAAACTCATGTTAGTAGCTTCTATGACACTGTCCAACCATCTCGTCCTCTGTCGTCCCCTTCTCCTAGTGCCCTCCATCTTTCCCAACATCAGGATCTTTTCCAGGGAGTCTTCTCTTCTCATGAGGTGGCCAAAGTATTGGAGCCTCAGCTTCACGATCTCTCCTTCCAGTGAGCACTCAGGGCTGATTTCCTTCAGAATGGCTAGGTTTGATCTTCTTGCAGTCCATGGGACTCTCAAGAGCAGACATCCCCAGACTTCGGCCCTCCAGATGTTTTGGACTACAAGTCCCATCATCCCTGACCACTGGTCCTCTTAGCCAGGAATCATGGGAGTTGTAGGTCAAAACATCTGGAGGGCCGCAGTTTGGGGATGCCTGCTCAAGAGTCTCCTCCAGCACTATAATTAAAAGCATCCATTCTTCGACGATCAGCCTTCTTTATGGTCCAGTTTACTGTATATACTAATACGGTATATCCTGCTTATGTCAGTGCGGGCTGGCACATGACCACCCTCCCACAGATTGACTGGAAGTTATCATAGGATGGCTGTTCCTTGTGGATGCTGTTGGGCGAGACAACAGTGAGAACCGAAGAACATTGAAGTGTTCTTTTCAAAAGCCTTTCTGCTTTGTGAAGATTGCTATGGCTTTATGTCCTTGCTTCAAGCAGGGCTGCAGCTCAAACGTAGAGCATCTGCCTTAGATGCATAAGGTCCTAGGTTCAATCTCCGAGATCAGCAGGTTGGGCTGGGAGAAACTCTGGTCTGAAATCATGGAAAGTCATTGCCAGTCAGTGTCAACTATGCTGAGCTAGATGGGCCATTGGTCTGACTCAGTTGTAAGGCAGCTTCCTATGTCCCTGTGTGGAAGTTCCAACCAGGTGGTGAGTTGTCCAAGTGGAATGACTCACCTTGCAGATTAGTTCATTTTTACCACATGGGGCAATGCAAAGGAGCCAGTGCTTGGCACCGTAACATGTAAACTGGGCTTTTATGTTAAGCAGAGCATAATCTGGTCCTTTGTGATCTACAAGACCATATGCCGACTCTATCATGAGTGCATCTTTTAAATTTTAAGTGGCAACCATTGCATAATTTACACTGAGAAATGGGACATTTTCAAAAGGTGAACAGCGGCGGATGAACAAAAAGCTTCTTCATTGGGGCCACATCCTTTGAAGTTTATTCAACTAAGAGAATTCTCAGTCAGAAGTGTATTTACATTTGTTATGAAAGCAATGCTGCAATTGGGCTTAAAAGTGTAGGAATGACAGAACATATGGAGAGGCTGGCAGCCATAGATTCCCTGGTGTGGCGGCTACATTCCTCTCACTGAAAAGGTGAGGCTTTAAAATTCATTGGAAAAACTATAAAATGCGCAACCAGGATGTCAAGCACAGCTTTATTTAAAGAAGAATTATAATTATAGAAGGGACTCAAATAGTTTAACAGCTAATAAAGTGTAAGGCTTTAAATAATTATCCTTTCAGCTGAGCACTAGCAGCTGAATTCATTCCCCGATGCTGTCACCCACAGTACATATAATCCAATCTAACTGGCTTTTTTGTGTATAAAATGCATGGGTTTCACTCTTATTTGGTTAAGGTTGCAACAATTTGGCGGGCCCTAATGTCCACCTGCAAGTAACTGGTTTTCAAGAGAAGCCAGTTTGGCTTGATTTTATATGTTGTGGTCTTGTTGTAAACCACCCTGAGACCTCCGGTTATAGGGCGGTGTATAAGTTGAATAAATTTTGGACTCACAGCTGTCCATGGAGGCGCAGGTCAATTCTGTGTCCAGGGCAGCTGTCTATCAGCTCCATCTGGTATGCAGGCTGAGACCCTACCTGCCTGCAGACTGTCTCGCCAGAGTGGTGCATGCTCTAGGTATCTCCCACTTGGATTACTGCAATGCGCTCTACGTGGGGCTACCTTTGAAGGTGGCCTGGAAACTGCAACTAATCCAGAATGCGGCAGCTAGACTGGTGACTGGGAGCGGCCGCCGAGACCACATAACACCGGTCTTGAAAGATCTACATTGGCTCCCAGTACGTTTCCGAGCACAATTCAAAGTGTTGGTGTTGATCTTTAAAGCCCTAAATGGCCTCGGTCCAGTATACCTGAAGGAGCGTCTCCACCCCCATCGTTCTGCCCGGACACTGAGGTCCAGTACCGAGGGCCTTCTGGCGGTTCCCTCGTTGCGAGAAGCCAAGTTACAGGGAACCAGGCAGAGGGCCTTCTCGGTAGTGGCACCCGCCCTGTGGAACACCCTCCCATCAGATGTCAAAGAGAAAAACAGCTACCAGATTTTTAGAAGACATCTGAAGGCAGCCCTGTTTAGGGAGGCTTTTAATGTTTAATAGATTACTGTATTTTATTTTTCTGTTGGAAGCCACCCAGAGTGGCAGGGGAAACCCAGCCAGAGGGGTGGGTTATAAATAATAAATTATTATTATTATTATTATTATTATTATTATTATTATTATTATTATTAAATAATAATAAAAATCTAGTCAGCATTCTGGCCAGCCAGATGCCTATTGGAGACTTGCATGCAGGACCTGGTGGGGGAAGATGTAAATAAACAGGATGAGAAAGTTATTTTATCCGCAACAGCAGCAGCAAGAATTTTACTTGCAAAATATTGGGAAAAAAGAAGAAATTCCAAAAATTGGAGAATGGCAAAAAAATTATTAAATTATGTGGAATTAGCAAAATTAACAAATGCACTCAGAGGGGGCAAAAAAAATTTGTTCAAAATTGGGGAGCATCTCAAAAAGCAGTGCCCCATGATAAAAACTTGGATTTACTTCTAACATTTCGTACAGATCAAAGGTTGGAAATTAAGTGAAGCAGTGTTAAAAAGTATGAGACTTTTAGTCCGGGAAGAAGACAAGTGGAAGTCGGTTTATAAATGAAGGATGAATATCCTTTTATGAAACATAGTTGATTCAGGAGAGATATTGGAGATAATAATTTTAGTTTATGCATAGTTTTTGTTTAATGTTTTAGCTTGCTTATTTGGTCTATTTGGAATATTTGTATTATTTTCATTGTGACATTTTATTATTATTTCTTATGTTTTGTATTTTTAACCTTAATAAAGATTTATTTAAAAAAAATTTTTTTTAAAGAGTTCTGGTTTCCAGAGGCAGAGCATTGCCAATATGGCTAGCTGTCATGAATTTCTCTCATCTTCTTTTCAAGCCAGCCAAGTTGGCGGCCATTACTGCTTCCTACGGTAGCAAATTCCAGTCATCCCCATCCTCCCAAGATGGAGGCATAACTTTTGAAGCAGAAATCCTTCTTTTTATGCATGGAGGTTTCCTATGTGATTTAGAACTTTGATGGCGCAGAGAGCCAGAGCAGGCTGCTCCTTATAGATGCCTGCCTCCCACTCTTGTGGAGGTTGCGGCTGGGGCAGGCAGAGCTCAGCGCTCTGGTCCCCACTCTGCCTGACACAGTTCTGAATCTGTGAATCCGTTCCAATGGAAAAAAAACTGTGCTTGAGGTGGTGTGAAGTGAAACGTGAATCATTCTACACAGGCTAGCACATGATTCTGTACTCAAGAAATAATATAAATAATAAAAACACATGTGTGAACCATGCATTAAAGAGTTTCAGTTTACCTAGGCGTCTTCTTCAACTGAGGAACTGATTTTATGTCTAGGAGCGCCTTCTGAATCTTTAAACTTAGACTTAAACCCTCTTATTTTAAATGACCCTGTAGCACAGAGCTTTCCATGTTGGTGACACCCTTTTTTGACACAACTTTTGACACAACTTTTCAACATGACACAACTTTTCATGTTGGTGACACCCTTTTTTGACGTGCATCATTTCGCAACACAATATTTCAGTTTTACTAGCAAACCGGAAGTTGAACCAGTGCTTTTTTTCCCTAAAAAATGTTTAAGGGTACTCTCATTTTCCTACTCATTTTGAAATACTGTCCCTCAACGAGGCCAAACTTAGATTCACAAAATGTTTAGGGGTATGTGTACCCCTGCATCCCCCCCAGGAAAAAAAAGCACTGAGTTAAACTAAACCCTTTCCAGCCCTAGGAGGAGCATGGGGAGTGTTTGTGTGACACACCTACACACTGCAGCTGACACACTAACGTGTTACGACACTCGGTTTGGAAAGCTCTGCTGTAGCATATAAAGTGGGGCTGATGTTGGCTGGAGCGCACCATGCTACCAGGGCAACCCACAAATTGCTGGTCACTGTAAGGTCACCAGCCAGAAACAACACACACACAAGCCTGGACAGTCACCCAAATCCAAGAGGCAGAAGCCCTAGAAAAGCAGCACAAGCACACAAACTAGTAAGAAAACAAATAAGCACACAAACTTTCTCACACACAGCCCCAAAAAGACAAAGCCACAAAACCTACAGAGTGTCTCCCAAGCTCAGCTCACCTTCTGCTCCCTCTTCACTTGAGCAGGTTCTCTCCATAGGAGAGAGCATGGGTTGCGGCAGGGCTAACAAGACGACCCAGGGCCTTGGGGTGGGTCTGATATTTGGCTTTGATTGGTGGTTTAATTGTTGCTGGGGATTTTTCCTTGTTGCAATTTGTTGATTGACAGCCCTTGCTTGGTTTAAGCTGAAGGAGCAGTTTGTGCTACCTCTTTGCTGCTCGCTTCGAATCTCCCGCCCACCCTCCGCTTTATTTAGGCCCCTTTGCTTGACCTTGCAGTGCCTGTCTAGGTGGTCGCCTGTATTCAGGGGCCTGGTAGGAATTTTTCCACTTGACTGATTGGCTGGTGTCAGGTGGTTTTTGCTTACCATACTGCAACTAGTCACAACTTGTAAGGTTGTGGTTAGTCATTGGTTCAAATAATTGGTTGAGGGGTACGGATTTCGGCTGGGCCTGACCCTCATGTGATTGCTGCTGCCATATAGAAGTATTCCGTTAAAGGAATCCCGGGCTCCACATGTTTGTCTGTTTATCCCCGCTAGGGGTCAGGACCACGCATGAGCCTCGGGGAGCATCTGGGGAGAGGACAAAGAAGGGCTTGTGCCCCCTGCCCCGTCCTCTCTCAGGGGGTGCTTACTTACTGACTCCCCTACTAGGATAGAGGGAGTCAGATCTGTCCCAGGCGGGAGACAGATGGCTGGGAACCAATGACTAAGCAACCACTCACATTTAATTGATTGTATTTTAATAAAAAAGTTGTGGCCAAATTTTAATGCCAAAAACCTTAACAAAAATTATGGTGTCTGTGTGAGTTATTGGGGGTCCTCTTGGTGCCTCGGCACACAACTGCACTCTAATCTGTTAAGGTCATTTTGAAGTGTGATCCTGTCCTCTGGGGTATTAGCCGCCACCACCGCCCCCAATTTGGAGGGAAGTCATAGGCTTGGCGGAGCATTGGTATTGATTTGTAGATTATAATGTATGTGTGTTAAATGTATTTATTTTGTTATGGAAAAAAATAAAAATAAATGAAAAAAAACTGTCAGGGGTCCTTTACCTTTACCTATGGACTCTGGGACTCAGATGCACTGAATTTGCTGGAGTAAAACCTATAAGATGTCATAGCCTCTCTCAAGAACCTGTCTCTCTGTCCCCCTGTGAAGAATGTTATTACAGGCGCCTTGAGGTGAATAATAATAATAATAATGAACCCTATGTTGAGATTTCACCTGGTTAGGAAAAATTAAGCCTCAAGCTCAGATATATTACAAGGTTCTAATACGTTTAAGTCTTAACCTATGGGAAATACATGTTTATTACCTGACACACATATTTGCCGCCATGCCAAGAAGCCCTGAATATGCGTCTAAGACTGTTTAGACACAGTGTAAGCTAAGTAATCATTATAGCCTCTACTAAAGTAAACATTCAGGTCAAGGATGTGATGTTTGAAAGGATTAATCCCTTGCTGAGTAATACCCGTCTGAAAGGTTTTATATGCCTGGCTTATAAGAAGATAGGGAGAGATAGCATTTGCCATAAACACAGCTGTTAGGAGGGAAATCTATTTCATAGATCTTTTTCAATGAAAACTTCTGACATTCCAAAGATTTTTTTTTATATAAAAAAAATTGGATGCTGATTTGAAGATTTCAACTCTGTTTGACAGACTTGGGAGTGGAGGGGTGATGCTAGCCTGCTTCTTTGATGGGGCATTTCTCCGAGATGAGTGAAAAGGAATTCTGGCTAGCTGTGAAGAGGACAGAGAAGCTCTTTCTGCCTTTTGATGTGGGATATGTTGCACGGGGAAGAAGGGCAGAGAGAGGAAGCTGTTTCTACCCAGTCCTCTTTTCCATCCCCTGAAGCAGTTGGGGATTTTTTGTTTCAGTCACCACTCTTATCAGCACAAGCGTACACGTATCAACACTCTGGAAAAAAAGAGGGGGGAAACTTCAGAGAGATGCAGACTCCCTGTCAATCCTGCAATCTCCTTGTCCGGTCCGATAATTATGAGGTATTCCAGAGAAATACCTGGATTAGAGAGCTGATGTATCATACTACTTTATTATCTCTCGCTGCAGGGTGTGAGTTTACAATATAGGATGGCTATACTTTTTGATACTTTATTACTCACATCCATTCTGGCCTAGTTCAAATATGATATGTGTCAGGATGTTGCTTACATTGCAGTTTTCATTCAAAGAGTAATACACAACTATTGACAGGCCTATCTGAGAGCAGAAAGCTTTTGTGCTGAGTTTCTTTTCTTCCCTCTTTCTCTTAAAGGATTCTTTCCCCGGCCACCACTCCATTCTTTTGCTTTTGGTCAATTAAAGTTTCTTTAGAGGACAGGTGGGGGCAACTTCAAATGGGAAAGAGAGAAATATTTTTCCTACACCAGTCCTTCAGTCACATCTGAGGAAGAAAAAATACTGTCCTGTAAAGCAAACAGGCATACACAGTCCTAACCAGAAATCATCTCCCACTTTTTTTAAAAAATAAAAATAAAGAGCTTTTTCCTTTTCTTTAAAGTGTTTACAGCCAACTTTTAAATAGGCTTCAGGCTAGGATTCTTTAAGCAATAGGTTAATAGGCTGCATCCAATGCTATCCTTCCATTCACAGAGGGCTCTTTGATCCCTCACCTGGAGTACTGTGTCCAGTTCTGGGCAGAACAGTTCAAGAAGGATACTGATAAGCTGGAACGTGTCCAGAGGAGGGCAACCAAAATGGTCCAAGGCCTGGAAACGATGCCTTATGAGGAACGGCTTAGGGAGCTGGGTATGTTTAGCCTAGAGAAGAGAAAGTTAAGGGGTGATATGATAGCCATGTTCAAGCATGTGATATAGAGGAGGGAGAAAGGTTGTTTTCTGCTGCTCCAGAGAAGCGGACACGGAGCAATGGATTCAAACTACAAGAAAGAAGATTCCACCTAAACATTAGGAAGAACTTCCTGACAGTAAGAGCTGTTCAACAGTTGAATTTGCTACCAAGGAGTGTGGTGGAGTCTCCTTCTTTGGAGGTCTTTAAGCAGAGGCTTGACAGGCATATGTCAAGAATGCTTTGATGGTGTTTCCTGCTTGGCAGGGGGTTGGACTGGATGACCCTTGTGGTTTCTTCCAACTCTATGATTCTATGATCCAGCAAAGACTTCCATACACATATATAGAAACAGATACACAAACACACCCCCAGTTAAAAGAATGTCTAATCAAATCATTTCGGGCATTGCTGCCATTATCATAATATTCACATGACTTGCCAGCAGAAAGTGTCTCCGTGTTCAAGAAACGATGGCCTAACTCCTGGAAACATCAGTGAACAAAACTCTGGAAAGTGGAGAACATTCTTTCTCCATCTTCGCTGTTTGTAGTGTCAAATTCGAACTGCTCTCCTTCTCTTCTCTTCTGTTGGCAGATCAGAATATGGTGGTGAAAGGAACAGAGGGCCTGGAGGACAGCTTGGTAGGCCAGGTTAAGGCTGGGCTGCTGCAATTAGTTAGTTAATTAGTTAGCTAGTTAGTTATTGCCTTCCACACATGTCCCAGGACAATGTTAAAACAGCTTTAAAAACTAACAGAGCAGTTACAAAAATAACAGATGTTGGGTTTAAAAGCAAAACAAAATGTACAGCTATGGTGGAGACGACCTATTCATCCAGCTGGGAAAGCCTGATGGAACTAAAATGTCTGCAGTTGCAAGCATCGCTGATCATCTTGACGTGGCAAAACAAAGTACCACTCCGTAATGGATTTCATTAGGTGATTTCCCCCCATTAACTTTATGAAGCTAAACTGCCTAAGTTAAAGAGATTTGGGTGGGTGGACATGGGGAGCTGTTAAAAATGTAGCAATGTCAGTGTTGATGTGGCCCCTTCCCCAGAGAGTCTGGCTCCAGGAAAAAGGAGGCATTTGTGAAAACCGCCTCCCATTCCCTTCCTTTCCTGGAAGCCTCTACTGGATTAAAGAGCCTTCTGTTAATGGAAAGGCGCCAATGGATACAACCCAATGTTATCTATGGTTTGGTCATTAGTAAAGCCATTTGAGTGAAGTCAGGGACATGGAGTCACTGCCTCAGGTTGTGTGGAAATGAAAATTATTCCAGTTGCTGGGAACCCTTGGTGGGCAGATCTAGTCCAGCTTGCAGGTTTACCACAGGCATTCAGTTGGCCACTGTGAGAATAGGATGCGGGACTAGATGGGCCATTAGTCTGATCCAGCAAGCTCGTCTTACATTCTTAAAGAACAGAGAAGCTGGGAAGTGCCAGCCCAGGACATTTTGCAGTCTTAAGAACCAACACTTTCAAAAGTATTCCCAAACCACTCAAAATGACACACCAGTTCCTGCCTTGACATTAATAGTAGTCTGCACTTACATTTCAATGTGTGTACTTTTTAAGCACTTTCATGAGACGTCTAATATACATTGTTTGCCTTTGTCCAATCTGGCCTTTGGTACGAAAGTATTACGCTTAGCAATTTTGCTGCTCTGGGAGATTTTGAAATAAAATGATTATCTACTTTTTCATGTCTTTTATTCCCCCCCCCCCAAAAAAATGGTTCAAATAGGTATGAATAATAAAGTGGATTGTTTTCTCCAGCCTAGTATCTAATAATTTATTTCAGACAGTAGTTCTTCTTTTTCTTTTTCTAAGTTTTGTAGTCATGCATTTGAGCCTGGAAAAAATCAGTGAAGCAAAATTGGCAGTTTCAATGAGGTTTTCGGCCAATAGAGATTAAAGATATTGGAAAGTCTCCATATAACTTCAAACGTTCTTGGACAGGGGCCTCTAGCAAAAGCCACAGTTTACCCTATAGATATCTGTTCCCTACAGAAAGTTGGTGCCACTTGGTAGTTTGGATTCTCTCATCAGATTTGTGCAACTAGAAATATTAATATTGTAAATAAAGGCAAGTAGGCATTGGGTGTATGCCAATCTTCCCGCCGCCCTTTTAATATGCTCTGCATCCCATAATCTTCCCCTCTGTCTTATCCAGCCTCTTTCCTTGGGTTTGTAAAACAGCATCACAGTGGTCTGTGCTATCAACTCAACCTTGACTATAGGTTGGCAGGGGGCATTGCCCCAAGGAAATCAGTGGAAATTAGTTCAAATGCTCTCAGAGGATTTGCAGTTTGCAGATGCAACCTAAGACCCTTAATTTGACTGACATTTGCTGCTGAGGATTTAAGCTGATACTGGGGAAGAGGTTCAGCACTTGCTGGTCTGACGGCCGACCAATTTTGTTCATGTTTAAATGGCTAATGGATAAGCCCTTTACAACTGGCAAGATCCAAAGAGACACTCGTGGAGTTCCACTCATGCAACAGGGGTTTCTGTTGTTTCGTTCTGGCTTCAGCTCCATTGCTAAGGGTTGGGGGAGCTTCAAGAATAGCATGGTATGCAGCGAGGGGGGGCTGTAGTTGGAGAGGGAATCAGAAAGAAATTAAAACCCCTTTGCAAGGGGCTGTCTGGATGTGGTCCAGTGTCAGCTATCCTGCCTCCAAATAATTGCATTGAAATAAGCTAAACGTTTAAATAAATGAAGCAAACCTAACCGTAACTCGGGACCAAGACCCTGTTTTCTCCACTAACCAACCCCCCTGCCACCCCCCACCCCACCCCCCACATTAAGGATTTCCTTCCCACCCCATGCAACTACTCTGCTCGCTTTTCACCTTCCCCATCTTATTTCTGAAGTCACTTCTCTTACCTTCACCCCCATGCCCATATCTCCTCCTCCTTTTAGCTCTCCTCTCCACTGCCTTTGCACACAGACTGTCTGCATGGTAACCTCCTCTATCTTCCTCTTCCACACATTGCAACTACTAAGCACCCTTTTTACCTTTCACCCAGTTAGGAAGCCACCATCCCCTCCTATTCTTCAGATCCTTTCATGCCCCCACTTTCATCTTCACCCCTTTTCCCATACCCCTTACCCTTCCTTTCCCCCCCTTTACACCCTTACTTTCACCTTACCCTCTTTTCCCTTCCCCCTTTCCTTACTTTTCTCAACTCTCTTTCCATGCCGATCATTTCCATGCCTTAGCCTCTCTCCTATTCTGCAGCCCCCTTTACAGCACACCCTGCTGATATATATGACTGCATCTTTATGATGGAAAATATCTTAAGAGCAAGCCTGTCAGGTAGCTGTTTGAGTTAGAGAAAGTTCAGTTCAGTTGATGGGTGTTGTACATATAAGGGTGTTTGCTTCTTATTTATATAGCTGTTCTAAATTACTAGATTGACTCTGGACCTTCCTGCTGAAGACCACACATTGTACCAAGAGCAAAATACATTGTATGAAAGTACCATATTTTTCTGTGTATAAGACGATCTTTTTTCCTTAGAAATAATAGGCTAAAATTGTGGGTCGTCTTATACACGGATAGCAGAGGCGATTGTTTGCAGTAGCCAGCAGGAGATTGGCAGCGGTGATTGGGCGTGTGATTGGTTTCTGCGGCAAGGCCTGCTGAGGATTGGCTGCAGCTGCAGCAATTGTGCGGTCCATTTATGGCATCAGCGAGGCGTGTGTGCAAACGGCTGTGGTTGCATCGAGTGTGCAGGTGGGCTTTTGTTGGCGAGCATGCAGACGATTGGTGGCTGCAACAATACATGCGATTTGCATTGTCAGGCAGGCTGTAGAGCAATTTGGGGCAATGACTACCCCCCCCAAAAAAAGCTCAACAACTGTGGGCAACCCCCCCCCCATTTTTGGTTGCGGTCCAAAAAAAATAGGGGTCGTCTTATACATGGGGGCGTGTTATACACAGAAAAATACGGTACTATGAAAACTCTCAGTATCTCTCCATCCCTGTTTTACTCAAACCTCTGCAGCTATTTAGAACTCGCCCCCCCCCCCATTGGTTCTCCTTTTTCACTATACTCAAACGCCTCCCTCTTCAATGCTTTGACTACTTCATATGACAGAGTTGAAGGATTCGAAGCCCTCAAATATTCCATAGTACTTTACTCAAACTTCTGCTATTGTTTTTTAACTGCGATTTCGATCTCTATTCTGGTGTTACTCAAACCACCACATTCCGCCTCCTTCTCATTCCATGCTATGGCCATGGCTATTTTACAACCTGCTCCCATAGCCCACCCTGTTCATGCAAATCCAGGTGTGTCATGAGGCCCTACAGATTCCCAATGGGTGCCGCACATTGGCAATCATATATATAATTGTTGATATTCTAATTGTTCTATGTAAGTCACTTTGCATAGAAAGGCAGCCTATAATAAAAATATATTTCTAATTGCTAAATATAGGTCTTATTTAGGCCTCTTCTTCCCAGGTTTGTTTCCTTTGGCAAGAAGGCACATGGCATTTCGCTAGCCCAAACCCACCACCATCTCAGTTCTTCAACTTCATGGGAAATTATGAAATGACCACACAGAACTTCAGTTTTCAAAACTAATGGCTTCAGTGATATTCAGCCCGGTCAAAATAAGCAGATCTGCTAGAAAATTGCCATATCATCTACTGAGATCATCAATATAAGTTGCTCAACCTCTAAAATATATAATTAGATGATCACAGTGTATAGTTCAATTACTACATTTTAAAGTACTAAACCTACATGGCTCTAGCTGTAATAGAAAGGTGTTGATCAATAAATGTGATTGAGTAAGTAAAAATTAAGTGACTGGATGTGATAAAAATATGTAACATAGTGACTACAGCAGGGAAGTCCTTCAACTTACGTATTTTGATGCACAATGTGTGTTTTTTAAAGTATATTGTGAACTTTTCGATGACCTTATAGTAATTAATGGAAAGCTGGAAGATGACGGGTGATAAATATTTGCTTAATGTTGCTGTGATTTCAGATTTCCTTTGTATGAGATCTTGTCTTCAGAAGTCCTAGATCTATAGAATTCCTGCTCAGTTCAGCAGAATCAAACCAATATGTTGGAAAACTTTTAAGGCCAGAACAAATCCCTACCAACCATCTAAATGAACTGACCCAGATACTTCAGTACATCCAAATTTACAATTCATAACTGTGATCCCAAACTATGGGGTTGGCTCTAGTTTTAATCATACATAGATTGGACCCACTGAAACTGACTAATTTATGCCCCACTGATTTCAATAGGTCTACTCTATACTGTTTAGAGTCAAGCCCATGAAAACATATAGGAAGTCTTTTCAGGTTCTAATTGTACATTAGAACTTAAGTAAACCTGTGAACTTAAGTACTTAAGTAAACGTGTGAACCAGGAATATGGCAGCAATGAGACACCACCGTACAGATTTGGCCAGTTCATAGAAAATGCCAAAACCATAATTTGGCTTTAAACCTCAGACTTCCATGTTCCCTTGTGTGCCACCAATTCATGCACTCCAGTTGAATTAGTCACTTCCTAATTTGTGGCAAACATAGCTTGCTGCTACACCCAAACGATCAAACTATGGAGTTTGCCCACCCTGCAAAGTAGCTCATAGTAGCAAACCAGCATTATGTGTGAACAACCACAAGTATAACCCTACAGAATTAAATAGGAATATATCTATCATCTATCTATCTATCTATCTATCATCTATCTATCTATCTATCTATCTATCTATCTATCTATCTATCTATCTATATATCCCCTGCTTCTTACTACCACCAACATTACTATTATTTTAGGACTGGTTGTTTCTTACGATAATCACACCAGATAACTGCAAGATAACTAGCTATATAATAGCACTTGTATAAAGCTAAACCAATTTAAGTAAAGTTGATAGTGATTGGGAAAAAGTAAAATGGTAATTGGGAACAATCCAAAAGACAGGTTTTTAACATCCACCTTTCGAAACGCAGTGTATTGTAATTTTTCAGTATTTGTCCATCCCATTTTAAATGAGAAGGATCAACTCTGACAAATATCGGAAAACTTGGTTTGTTAATAATAATAATAATAATAATAATAATAATAATAATAATAGGGAACCTTTCCCCCTCAGAAATCACAAACAAACTTCACTGAAAGAGGAAATAAAGATTCTCAGCATTTACTGAATTTTTCATCTCTCAACTATACTTCATATATTCCCACCATACATCAGCATATTTGTAGGATCAATGAATTCATGGAGCCTAGGAATGACACATTTAATCCAGCTTCCCGCTTCAGTTCAATGTAACACATGAGCGTTGCTGAACTCCTGGATATACTGCAGTGATGCAGGAATTCGGTTATTATTTATCATTAAAGAGTAATCATTTCCTCACCGATGGGGAAAAATTAATTATGGGTTAAAATTCATGCCAACTGCCAATCTGACAATGAAATATATTTGAGAAACATCTAGGTTTCCCCTTTTAAATCTTTTTTTTCCCATAGCCATAGCCATAATTTATTGTGTCACATCAACAGACTCTAAATAACCATTAAACAAGTTGAAGCATAGACATCAAGACCACTTCAGGAGTTATAAAACACGGCCTCCTTTCCTTTTCCACAGTTTGCTCCTTTGCGGGAATCCAAGGTGTCACTGGTAAGATGCTTTTTTTTTTGTTTATCGGTATTTGCTTCTTGTTTCTTACTGAGTTTAATTTCAGTCCACAGAGACACTGGTGTGTTGATGAAAAGAAGGGAGATCTAATAGTAGGAAAGATATTTGTCCTGAAAATGACTATAGATCTATTCACACACTGAGCAGAACTCAATGAGCTTTCTATAGTATTCTAGAACGTTACAGTCATACCTCGGGTTGCATATGCTGTGGGTTGCATACTCGGCGGGCCCGGAAGTGTTTACTTTTGGGTTCCGTCACGCGCGCATTAATTTAGATTATCCTTCCCTTAATTTTTTTTTACTAAATCAATCAAGCTTCAAATAACACAGCAGCCCAGTCCAACCTTTTACAACAATAATGCCCCGGGGCTGGGAGCGGTTGCCAGGACTATATAACACCAGCCCTAAAGCATCTACATTGGCTCCCAGTGCGTTTCTGAGCACAATTCAAAGTGTTGGTGTTGACCTTTAAACCCCTAAACAGTTTTGGCTCTGCATACCTGAAGGAGCATCTCCACCCCCATCATTCAGCCCGAGGAGTACACACACCATAATGATCATTTTTAGGTATCCTGATATTATCATTTCTGTTCTATGTGATTTGCATTGGCTGCAGATTAACTTCTGGGTACAACTCAAAATACTGGTCTTAACCATCTTCCTTAACCTCATGCCTTCTTCTATATCCTCCTCTCTGCACACACATCAGCTGAGGCCCTGGTCTGGATCCCTCAGCCTCAGGAGGTGAGCCTTGTATCAGCTAAGGATAGGGCATTTTCTGTTGTGGCACCTATTTTAAGGAATGCCTTCCAAGGGAGGTCCAACAGCCACATCATTATCCAGCTCCTGGCAGTTGGTGTTTGCCTGACATTTGAAAAGTTAATTTGGGTGGGTTTTTTTCTAAGTTATTTCCACATATTTGGAATCATCCTGTCTAGATTTACTCATCTATCCCTCCAGAACAGGTTATCTGGACATGAATGAAAATAGTTGGAAGGGATGTGGGAGGGCTCATCCTTAAATAACCCAATAGCTCCTTTTTCATGGTCCCCTATCAGCAAACAAAGGAAATCAGACAGTGGCCAAGACTAGGCCAGCTACCACCACGTTGAGAGCTATGGGTTTAACCTTAGCATCAGACATCTAACCACCAGAACTGTCTCTTTTGCCTTTGGAATGCACTCATGGTCCACATTGCCCCATCCAGCTTCAAGAGTTTGGAAGGACAAAAGAGGGACACTAGGGGTAACCCCCCGAGAAAGGAAAACTGAGCTCAGAACCCTCTGCCTCTGTGCAGAAAACGTTTAATCTATTGTGTATGTCTTTTTACACACATTTATCGATAGACCAACATACACATTACTTGAAAAAGGAGGGAGACCATTCCCTTTTTCAAAACCTCAGAAATATTAGGACCATCTTTTTGAATTGAACTATCTAATTTAAGATGCTCCCTTGACTTAGAAGGGAATCCTGACTCGCAGACACATGCATTGATTTAGAGTTCCACCCATTCATCTTTCCCTTTCATAACATAATAAATGTCTAGACACAAGATATATAGTTCTTAATGGGATGCATATTTAATCATCTGTGCTCACACTGCAGTTCTCCTAAGTTGGTTAAGAAAAATGACTGTGTTAGAATACATGTAAACAAGTTTGCTGAGAGGTAGGTTTCAAAAGAAAAGAAAAAGAAGAAATTATGTCTACCACTTAATATAATTATGTGCTGTGTTTTAAATAAACCAACATTTTGTTTTGTGGTATTTTAACATTATTTTTAGCACAGTATTCCATCTACATTTGAGAAAAATCTCACATTAGAGCTAAGAATAGTTTCATATATATATATATATATATATATATATATATATATAAACAACCTGTACAAAAGAGAGAGTTGTATTCAGATAATCTTTTCTCAGAGTAAACACGTGGAATTTAATGAACCTAAGTTAGTCATGGCTATCAAATGGGTCTACATAGAGTAAGACTTTGCTGAATACAACATTGGGGAGCTCTCACATATTCCATGGGGAAAAGATTTTTTTAAAAAAAATCGTTGTCTTTAAGAAATGTCTTTGAATAAATTAAGCAATCATAACAAATAAATCATGAAATAATATTAAATATCCAATCCAAATAACTTTATTGTACTATCCATTGGCCATGACAAATCTGAATAAATACAAGCAAAAGGGGTGTTGTGTCACAAATAATGGTCTCTGTTTACATCTCTGCATGTCCCTTACAGTTCACTGCTAAGGTCCAGGGTCGTCTTCTTGATATTTTTGGTCACCAAAGCAAAAAGGGCAACTTTCTGAGTCACTGAAGCATTTACATCGCTAAGAAGCCATAGGACCTTCTCTGCTGGGGAGATAATATTAAATATACATTAATAAAGTACCAATCAAATACAAGTTCAAACCCAAATGTGGCTCATAGAACGAAGTTTCACTATATTTAGGGTCTTGAAAACTTAATCATGTTTTTTATTATAATTTAATGTAAAGGAAGGAATTTAGGCACAAATGAAACCATCAAATAAAACTATCCATTCATCCCAGAAAACAATACTGCAATCTCCCCATCGCTCTATCTGCCAGGTAGTAGTAAGAAATCTGTAGCGTGAGAATTTTAAACAGAAATGAAGTACTGCGATGAAAATCCATTAGAATACTCAACTCCAGAGCTATAAGACATACCCACTTAACTGGCTAAAATCCAAGTGCTTCATCTTAATAACTGGTTTGTGAATCATACTCTTGAGAGTTGCAAAGCTGAATGCCAAGTTCAAATAAGTCTGGACTGAAATTAGTCAAAATGAACCATGTTTTGGATTGACAAGAAGTTACTGCATGTCCCCGGCCCAACTGGTTGCATATACAGCAGCTAAGACCGTGTGCCCCTTGATAAATTAATACAGAGTACATTTTCAACAAGTGTCAGGGCCAGGAGCTGAATACAGCTGTCTTCTCCTGCTTTCCTAACAATCAATATTCTCAGTGATGATCGCATCTGCTCTGATCTGTGTGCCGGCCAGAGGCGTCTTTACCATAGGGCCAAGTGGTGCATTGTGCCAGAGCACCGGCCTCTCGGGGGCGCTGGCAGGGCACAACCAGCTACTAATCCCTATGGCTCCTCCGCCGTCACCTCCACCTCTCCCTTGGCTGCAGGAATCAGCGGGCTGTCGTCAGGCAGCGGAGGAGGAGGCGCCCCAGAGCCTCACAAGTGAGCACGGGGTTCCAGCTGTCTGGCCAGGACTCTGCACTGTGCCTCCTTCTCCTTTCCCCCGCACTGTGTGTGCGCTGGTGGTGAAGCCTCTCCGGAGGCCGCGCTCTCCCCTTCCCGGCCCTGTGGCTCTCCATGCGGCGATGGCTCAGCTGAGGCAGAGCTGCGAGGCCTCCTGGCGAAGGGGAGGCGGTGAGGGTGGAGGGCCTGTTGCGGGATGCAGCGGTGTAGGACAAGGCACCATGGTCGGGGCCTGGCAGGAAGGCGCACCGCGCTCCCCAGGAGGCTTCGGTGCTGCTCTTCCCTGGCCAAGGCAGCCAGGGGATGGGCCGCAGCCTCCTGCGCTACCCGAACGTGCACAGCTGAGGAAAGTGCAGGTGAGGCGGCAGACGTACATGTGGGAGGGTGGGGGGGACCCCCGGGGGTGGGGTCACCCTAGGGATCCCTGCACTAGGGTGCTAGATAAGCTTAAGACGATCCCTGCACCAGGGCGCAAGATAAGCTTAAGACAGGCATCCCCAAACTGCGGCCCTCCAGATGTTTTGGCCTGCAACTCCCATGATCCCTAGCTAACAGGACCAGTGGTCAGGGATGATGGGGATTGTAGTCCAAAACATCTGGAGGGCCGAAGCCTGGGGATGCCTGGCTTATGACGATACTGGTGCCGGCTACAGAATTGGAGCAGGAATGGTGCGCATGGAACCTGTTTGCACACACAATTTCTAATTCCGTTGGTGGCGAACACAGAGAAACTTCTGCACCACTCCGAAAATAAGACACCGTTTTATTTTTTTCCTCCTCCTCCTCCTCCTCCTCCTCCTCCTCCTCCTCCTCCTCCTGCCATGGCCGGCATTGCTGCTGCACCTATCACTATGTCTTATTTTCAGGGTATGGCTTATATTCCTTGAATACTTAAAAATCCTGCTATGGCTTATTTTATGGCTACGTCTTATTTTTTGGAGAAACAGGGTATCACAATGGCTGCTGTAGCTAAACTGATGTCACCCCAAGCATGAGCAATAGCTCTACACCATGGCAGGAGGAAGCCACTAAGAAACAGTTTCCCCTACCCTTAGTGGATTGATTCCATCACACTGGTGATGTGGAAGGTGCTTCGACGCAACTTATTCTTATGTGAATAATGTGGGAGGATCCCATACTACAATTTCTTCCCAGGCCCACATTTTAGAAAGGGCAACATTGGATATAGGAAAAGCCATAGGATGGGGTCCTCATCTTTCCAAACGGCCTGGGACTCTTGCCTAAAACTGAGTCACACCATTAGTTCACTGACTGCTGGCATCTCCCCTGGGTTTCAGACAGGGGACCTGAAGATGATGGAGACTTGACCTAGGATATTCTGCATGCAAAGAGGGTCTATCACTGAGGCAACTCCCATTCTGCCAGCATGAGGTAGGAAGGGGACCACTGACAGCATGATTCAGAGGTGGGGAACCTGTAGCTCTCTAGTAATTCTTGAACTCCAGCTTCCTCCAGCCCCAGCCAGCATGGCCAACGTCCAGTGTTTATGGGAGTTGTAGTCTAATCCAAAAAATATATCAAGGGTCATAGGTTCCTTGCCCTTGGTATAATGTGTAGATCAGTTCCACATTTCATTATCATGTTTATTTATTAAATTTTTATACTGCCCTTCATTTCAAAATCACAGGGCAATTCACAACATAAAAATACAAAATGAGAGCACAAAATAAGTAACAAAACAAAAACAAACCAATAACCCCCCCTTCCCAACCCCCCCCCCACATTTAAAACGCCACAGAATGTTGATCAGACAAAGACCTAGCTAAAGAGAAACATTTTCACCTGGCATGAAATTTTAGACTATGATGAATATGGTACATCCCATAAAGAAAGTATTTGGTTTTTTTCCTACGAATGTCATTTCTTTACTTTTTGCTCCGGGGGGTAAAATGTTAGCTTCTTCCTCTGAGGGAAAGGTCCAACAATATTAAATATTTTAGTGTTTCTCATCAGATTTTGGGAGGTATAATCCTTATAAATGCCACACATCTTTTGCACATTTTGACAAGTCATTGACATTCCAAAGCTGATATTAATAAGAAAAGAACTGAGGCATTCAGTAAATAGCCCATAATAAGATCAAGTACTGCAGTCAGTGAGAACTGACAGAGCTTGTGGTTCATGATTTACAGGTTCTGGTGCAGGACGATAAATTCTAGACATTTAATGATAAGCTCCCATTCCTAGGCAATAGCTAAAATTGTTGATGAAATTAAACTTCACATTCAGTTTGGATATCCCAAACCACAGAAATCTTTCCTGGGTCTGAAATTTAGCCAGATGTCTTCTTTGGCCTGCGCTGGATTCCCCATACACTACTTCAAGATATCTATGAGTTTCTGCTTCTCACACATTAGGTAAATATGGCTTGCTCTGGCCAACAGTTGGAATTAAACTGGTAGGGCATGGTGTCAGCTTTCAGTCCTCTTCTGGTCATTTTTGAACTGTAGGGTTAGACCAGGAGCACTTAGTAGTTGTGCTCAGAGGTCACAATAAACAAGAGTCTATAGCCAGCACACCCTTAAGGAAGACTGTAGGTGGGAAAGGCTGTATTTATTCCAACCAAATAAACAATTACCTGAATCAAAATATAGTCAAGACAGGGAGGTTCCCTAAGGTGGGAGCAATTGGGTTCCTCCACACTCCTGGGCCCATTTACAGGCTCTATCTGCAGCCCCACAACAAAGGATTGGGAATAATTATTCCTTCTTGATACAATAAATTTGAGTATGGAAGCCTGACAAGCACACTGTGGCCCTGCCGGGTCAGCATTCACCAAGCCGAAAGGACCCAATGGCAAGGCAACGTGGAAAGTGCCCTTAATCCAATATTTCCTCAGTTGTTTACCCCACCAGATCTGAACTTGTATTTCCTGCTCGAAAAAAAAGCGAATTAAGCCAATTAAAAACACCACTCCAATAACAGGATTCCCAGCAGGATGAAGTGGGCAAAAGAGAAGAGTCTCAATCACAATTTTGGCTCCCTAAAAAAATCCTACTCAGCCGCCAAACAGGCAACTAGCAAAGTCTGTACTGTGTAAGGAGGTGTCATGGACTGACTGGATGCAAAGGAGTGGTGGGAGGCACCAGCTGGGGAGCACCCAAGGGAAGAAGGCTCAGAGCTAGGGGGTTGGTGGTGGGATGACAGTGAGTGGTCAGAGGGAGAAGAGGGAGCAGACTGGTAGAAGGAGGTGTCAGAAGTTGAAGAGGTAACAGGGTTTAGTGAGCAAGAAGAGGCTGTGGGAGAGAGCAGTCCAGACTTGGAAGCAGGAGAGGGCAAGCAGGTGATAGTGAGAAGGCAGGCTGCTGCAGAATCCAGGGAGTCTCCCCCTCCTGCTGCAACCAGTTCCCCACCACCTGGTTTCCCAGAACGCACAAAGAAATGATAAGGGCAGGTAAACGAGAGTCAAAACAACAGAGCCTTAGGCAGCTGGGGAAGGAACCAGGGGAGGGTCCTTAGACAGCAGTGGAAAGGACCAACTGTCTCATTGGGGCAAGACCTACAGGGAAGAATTGCTGTGATCACTAGGCCTGTGCTGTTTTGGTTTCTTTGAATATAGAGTTAATTTCACTGACACCATTTTTTTTTATTGCTGACCTATTCGTGACACCTGCTCCTAACAGCCTTGACAGGACGAAGCACACATTTTGCAAGCAATTGCCCCAATATAAAACATTTTTGTATGTTATTTTCACAGCTATATTCATTTTCAAGCATACTTCCCTCAATATATGCATTTTTGTGAACATCTGTTGGTTGGAGAACTGCATCACAAAATTCAGATTAGTGCGAATTTTGATGAATGTCTATATATCAGGTCTGATAATGCTTTGGAAAGTGCAAATCTGATAAATTTGCTTTAAGAGCAAGCTGAAATGAATTTCTCCCTCACCTCTACTTTGCAGCCCCTTTTAAGGTAGAATATATGAAGTCCAAACCTACCGATGGGAATAATAAATTCTCTTTCAAGAAAACCTCTCTTTCATTCTGATTACATGACAAACCCACAAAGCAAGCTGATAATAAGCTATGCAGAGATAGATCATAAGAGGGTGGTAGCATCTCTCTGTTTTATCACCTAGGCATATAATTTGCAATGGTTGTTTTTGTTTCAGGATGCTGTGCAGAAATTGTTTGCTTTTGTCTTCATGTTGTATTTCACTCTTTACCGTCGTATAGCAAACATAAGATGCTTTGGAATTATCTGAGAAGGAAAAGAGAAGACATTTGTACCTTCTGGAGGAAACAAAACAAGAGCTGTGAATTTCCTCTCTAATTTCCACCCCCCACCCAACCAAATTTAGAAATTCTCACATCCATCTGTATTTTTACATAGCACAGTATTATTTACTGCCTCACACATCCATTATTTTTATGTGTTCAAAAGATCTCTTTAAATGAGGAAGATCAAAACACGATCAGTTCCTTTAAATAAAAGAAAATGCAGCCATGCCAAATTTTTCAATGAACTGATTCATACTGATTGTAACAAGCTGAACAATTTGTTTTGGCTGGAGTGACTTTTTCTCCATATGGAAGTGCTTGTATTAGTTTTTTTGCTGATCGAGTGGAAGGAACTGCACAGGGGGGGTTCTGAGTTTCTTTTTGTGGCATTAGTGCACTTGGGAGACAGAAGCCTACACTGTAAATTGCTTTCTGGGGGCTTGGGTCTTTGTGGCACCCACATATTTGCATCAATCATCAGTTTGCCGGATAACAAAGTTATTAACAGATTCCAGTGTGCCCCAAAATATGAGGCACCCCTTGCTGCTTTCCCTCATTTATCATCAAAGATCTTCAAATCTTCTGTGAGAAGTTTGAATTTAGCTCACAGGTTTCGTTTATCATTTCCAGCCTTCACTGAAGAAATCTTCAAGGAGATTAGTAAGACATAGTTAAGAAACCCCACTCTCTAAAGCAAAGATGGAGAACCTTTGCATCTCCAGGTGTTGTGGAACTCCAGCTCTCATCAGCACCAGCCGGGATGCCCTAGGGCCAGCAATGATGGCAGTTGTAGACAAACAACATGTGGAGGGCCAGAGGTTCCCCATCCCTTCTCTAAACTGTTGGTTTTGCCCTTTCCGAATCCCTGTTTCTCTGCTTAGGGTCCACCTCCAGAACTAATTTCTAATTCTAAGACTCAGTTTTACAAGAAGGAAAGCAATGTTTATACAGTATGCCATTGGATATATGTTGTTGTTTAGTCGTTTAGTCGTGTCCGACTCTTCGTGACCCCATGGACCAGAGCACACCAGGCACTCCTGTCTTCCACTGCCTCCCGCAGTTTTGTCAAACTCATGTTCGTAACTTTGAGAACACTGTCCAACCATCTCATCCTCTGTCGTCCCCTTCTCCTAGTGCCCTCAATCTTTCCCAGCATCAGGGTCTTTTCCAGGGAGTCTTCTCTTCTCATGAGGTGGCCAAAGTATTAGAGCCTCAGCTTCAGGATTTGTCCTTCCAGTGAGCACTCAGAGCTGATTTCCTTCAGAATGGATAGGTTTGATCTTCTTTCAGTTCATGGGACTCTCAAGAGTCTCCTCCAGCACCATAATTCAAAAGCATCGATTCTTTGGTGATCAGCCTTCTTTATGGTCCAGCTCTCACTTCCATACATCACTATTGAGAAAACCATAGCTTTAACTATATGGACCTTTATCGGCAAGGTGATGTCTCTGCTTTTTAAGATGCTGTCTAGGTTTGTCATTGCTTTTCTCCCAAGAAGCAGGCGTCTTTTAATTTTGTGACTGCTGTCACCATCTGCAGTGATCAAGGAGCCCAAGAAGGTAAAATCTCTCACTGCCTCCATTTCTTCCCCTTCTTTTTGTTAGGAGGTGATGGGACCAGTGGCCATGATCTTGGTTTTTTTGATGTTGAGCTTCAGACCATATTTTGCGCTCTCCTTTTGCATATTTTGATATATGGAAAGGCTGAATAACTACAACTATAGCAAGGAAATCTGATTACGGTACTTGGGAGGTATGGTGGCCACTAGCTGGCAGCCACCAGGAAGAAATTTTCTTGCCACCACTGCTAGAAATCCCCAACCATCTCATTTGCATTTTGTCTGTCTGCCAAATAATAACCAAAATTCCTCATTTTGGTGCTCATGAATGAAATGGGAGGGACATTTTGGCTCATCTTTAGTTTTACATGTTCTTTAGTAAACGAAACAAAGCATGTTGAAGAAACTTATCCATGCTGTGCCTATACATGTTTGCAATTGGAACGAAGGGCATCACACCTTTGTTCTTAGGCTAAGATCAGATGGCGATATATTGCAACCTGCTCTGAGTCATTGAGATTGGGAGGGAAATAAAGTGAAATAAATAAAGAGCTCGGCATCCTGTACTTGTTTAACTGCAGGAAATCTGTATTAAAATTCTACTGAAGGTTTGCAAAGTTTCTGAATTCCCACATATCCCCAAGCTAATCATGTAACTGAATGGCATATTTCTTTTATTTATGAAAGTTTCAGAAAGGGAAATCAAATGCGGGAATAACCATTTCCCTCTTTGAGGGGGAGCCATTTATAATACACATTTGTTAATATCCCTTTTAAAAGGGAATGATCACAAATTCTGGAACGTATTGCTAAATGAATTATTGAAGTCCAAAAGTACCATCAGGGTTTATATACTCTACATAATTGCCATTCTGGTCCCAGAGAAGGACAAGTCCAAAATGGGTAACTTTAGCAGGTATACTGGTCAAGCATCAGTTGGTGGAAGTGTGTTAGCTTTCAAACTTGATAATGTTGCTGCTGTTTTTAACTGAAATGGAAACTCTAACTGGGGTGGGGGTAGCAAAGCTAAGGTGGTGCATGTGGGTGGATGAATTTGTCTATTTTGATTTCTTTCAGCTTTTTGTTGTCCCGTCCCCCGTCCCCCAATCTTCAGTTAATTTCTCCACATTTCCATACCATACCAGTTCTCAAATTTAGAAAAGAAAATAGTCTCCATGAACAATGATCAGCATTTTAGGGTATCCTTGCCATGGGACACAGAAAAGGAGACAGAGGCTTGAGAAAGAACTATGGGTGGAGGGGTGTCCTTTTTCTATTCTTGGGAAATTGGGGGAGTAAGCTAGGAAGGGGAGTAGTGGATGCTTTGGGATTTTTAAAGTGTCCATATTGAACACACAAAATATCCATCAATCTTTTTGAGTGTTTGGTGGTGACATTGAAAACATTAAATGAGGACCACCCACCCACAAATATGCAAATCCAGATTGCAATGTTCTTCGGTCAGAGAGCATTCCAAGCAAAATACCTCCAGATAATTCTAGCAGAGCACCAAGCCACATAACTGAGGGAGAACATATAGCAGGGTCATTGTTCAGCGCAGTTCCCTTACGTACCTCGCCTACCCACAGTCCACTGTGGTTTCCTCTGAAATTGGCCACTACAAAGACAATGCTAGAGGCTCTTGGTGTCTTCCAGTTACTATGACAGCAAATGGGGAAATGGTTAAAACATCTGGGAAGACAGTGGTTTCACCTGAGGCAGTTCAGCCTGAATGTTTTGTGTTTGTTTCCTTCTCCAGGTATTCAACTTTTTAAGTCCCACAGCTTGCTTGAGGCAGGAGCACAAGGTCTCTTGGCCTGTGGCTCTCAGCTGGTGGATTGCAGCCTTGCTGGCTGGGCAGTGACAAGCTTTGGCTGAAATGGGAGGAGTTGGTTGGAGAAAGAAGACCATAAGAAGAGCCTGCTGGATCCAACATCCTGTTTTCAAGGTGGTTGTGGGAAACCTGAAAGCAGGATCTGAGCACAATAGAACTCTCCCCTCTGTGGTTTCCAACAAGATGTTGGTATAAAGCAGGCACGTCCAACAGGTAGATCGTGATCTACCGGTAGATCACTGGACGTCTGTGGTAGATCACTGGCTCCGCCCAAACTTTAGCTCCCCTAAAAAAAAGCTCAACAAGTTTCCCCTGCACCCCCAAAAATGTGGCTTTCCTCCTCCCTAAAAGGTCAAAAACTTTGACCTGAATCCCCCCAAAACAG
Organism: Zootoca vivipara; assembly: GCF_963506605.1. Taxonomy (NCBI): domain Eukaryota; kingdom Metazoa; phylum Chordata; class Lepidosauria; order Squamata; family Lacertidae; genus Zootoca; species Zootoca vivipara. The sequence continues at coordinate 38,397,853 of NC_083276.1, forward strand.
GGCTTTCCTTCATAGAAAAAGTTCAACAACTTTGACCTGAACCCCCCAAAAGGGGGTAGATCACTGCCAGTTTTTTTTGTATATATGTATTTATTAAAGATTTTTATCAAACAACAAAAGCATACAAAAGCATACAAAAATACAAAACACAAAAAGGAAATACAAAACACAAAAAATACAAAATACAAAAAAGATACAAAAAATACAAAACAGAAATTCTTACTTATAAACCTTATTTCTAATCTATTGACTTCCTCTCCCCCCCTCCTGCTGCGCTTCTTTATATTTCATATTTAGTAAACTCTAAATCTTATATAAATTCTAAGTTTGCTTCAATATTGTCATTTTACTACATCTATTATATCTTATCCTTTAAGCACTCAGTCTATATCTTACTTCTTAATTAAAATATCCTTATCTTCTAACAATACATATTTTCAAACCCTTGTATTATCTACAACCTCCTTGTATCTCCCTCACTATCATTAAATCAATCTATTACGTGCTTATTTTTCAAATGAATTTTAAATTTCTTCCAATCTTCTTCCGCAGCTTCTTCACTCCGATCCCGAAGTCTCCCCGTCAACTCAGACAGTTCCATATATTCTATCAACGTCTTCTGCCATTCATCCACAGTTGGTAATTCTTCATTCTTCCAATTCTTTGCCAATAATATTCTTGCTGCTGTTGTGGCATACAAAAAGAAAACAACATCTTTCTTGGGGATATCATCCCCCGTTATCCCAAGTAGGAAGGCCTCTGGTTTCTTAACGAAAGTGTTTTTCAACACTTTTTTCAGTTCATTATAAATCTTTTCCCAGAAGTCTCTCACTTGGGGGCACGTCCTTCTTGGGGGCAAGTACCTTCTTGTTTTCTACATTTCCGGCATTTATTGTCTTGTTTATGATAAATCTTAGCTAACTTTACCGGAGTAAGGTACCATCTATACATCATTTTCATTAAATTTTCTTTTAAGACTGTACTCACGGTAAATTTCATATTTTGCTTCCATAACCTTTTTAACTCTATGAGTAGATCACAGTCTCTTGGAAGATGGCCACCCCTGGTATAAAGCATAGCCATTGTTGCTAGTAGCCATTACTAGCCCTCTCCTCAGTAAGCGGGTGGTGCTGTGGGTTAAACCACAGAACCTAGGGCTTGCCGATCAGAAAGTCGGCGGTTCGCCTGAAACGGAGTGAGCTCCCGTTGCTTGGTCCCTGCTCCTGCCCACCTAGCAGTTCAAAAGCACGTCAAAGTGCAAGTAGATAAATAGGTACCGCTCCAGCGGGAAGTTAAACGGCGTTTCGTTGCACTGCTCTGGTTCTCCAGAAGCGGCTTAGTCATGCTGGCCACATGACCCGGAAGCTGTCTGCGGACAAACACCGGCTCCCTCGGCCTATAGAGCGAGATGAGCGCCGCAACCCCAGAGTCGGTCACGACTGGACCTGATGGTCAGGGGTCCCTTTACCTTTACAGTAAGCATTGTTCTTCTATATGCTTGGTTATTTTATCTTTAGCAATACTTTCCAACACTATAGAGGCAAAGCAAAGCCATCATGGCTAATAGCCATAGATAACCTTCTCCTCCATGAATCTGTTTTTTGAAGCCCGCTAAGCTGGTGGACAGTGTTCTCAAAGCTACCAACATGAGTCTGACCAAACTGTGGGAGGCAGTGGAAGACAGGAGTGCCTGGCGTGCTCTGGTCCATTGGGTCACGAAGAGTCGGACATGACTAAACAAGCTGGTGGTCATGTGTGCTATTTGAAGTTCAAGTACAAGCCCCAAGGCACATATTTTGGGAACATGCCCAGCCTGTAGACTTAAAATTAGCACTGCTGCATATCACCTTTTGGGGTTCCACTCCATTTCTTATTGTTTTTATGGGTTGGGAGGGAGAGAAAATTTTGTGGTGGGTGCTCCCTTTTGAGAGGAGAGAGCTTTGGGGAGAAAGTTTGCCCCACCTTTTCATGCGAGCTTAATTTGGGGATATAGGAACAGAAGTGAGAGTTTTACCTATAGATATATGCTGTTCTATTTGGTGGGTAAAACAACACAGGCTGGTTGTCTCTGCTGTATTGCTATATTTTGTCATTATGGTCCCTATATGTTGTTGAGGATCTTATTTGTTACTTAAAATGCAGAATTTTAATTTTGTTTTTATTTGTGATGCATTTATTGTGTAAAGCTTTCAGCAACTTCTCTGAAGAATGAAGCAGCATATAAATTGCCTAAATTATATATAAAAAATTCTTGTTTAAAAACTTAACTGTGCTAGACTGAATACTGAAACAGTCATAGTCAACCAGCAGTGGATGTGGGGTTAAGAAAGATATGTGAGGTTGATATTTGAATACTGAGGTTGTCAGTATTCACACACAAGCTAAAATTGTAGGAAAGAGAAAGCAAAAACTGGTTAACAGTTAGTTTGTTTTAGTATCCAAACATACTATTGCTCCTTAAAGACTTTTACATGTGTGTGTGTGTGTGTGTGTGTGTGTGTGTGTTATTTTTGTTTGTTATGATGTTGGCATGTTTATTAAGAATTAAGCGTGGAACTAAAATAAAATAAAATCCCCATTTATCTACAGCTCCCCTTCTCTGCAACCTTCTGATGATTTATTTGAAATTGGAGTGGGGGGTGGGGGGGGAGAGACATCTTTCCCTTCTGTGCCATGTATGCAAGCTCAAATGACTGATCCCAATACCCTGCAACCAGGATTTTTGAAGCTTTACTCTTCTATAAGCTACTTCTGATTCAAGCCTACTGCTGCTCTGTATTGTAGTCCCTTATCCTCAGTCCTTTGCAAAATTCATCTTGGCATTATATAGTAAATCCTTGCCTCTCAAGCATCGTCTTCAGCAGAGGTATTCCTGTGATAGCTCATCAAAAGCAACAGAGAAAACAACTAAATGTAGATGTGTGTTATGGCTTGTCTACATGATTCCAGCTGAAATAAAATGTCACTGTAAATTGTACAAATCACTGTGAACAAATAACAGTCTTCATGCCTGGTATAAAACATCCACCGATAAGACGCTAAGAGCATCAAATACTGCTTTGGGACATGGTTTTGTCCCCTTCATCTTTAAGCTCATAGCTCAATCCAATTACAACAAATTTAGCTTCTGCCCATGATTTGTGTTTCAGAGGAGGATTTGTTTGTACAAACTTCAGCCTACAAACTGGAAAATACTCAAAAAGGGATTCATGAAAAAGCAGGAGGAATTACGTCACAGAACAGGCTATTTGTACGATTTCCAGTCAGTTACTGTTGCCTGCACATTTTTTTTAATACCTAGGAGATCGCTGCCTCTCCTGTCCTATCATTCTCCCTCAGATCAATTGAGGGCACTCTTGAAAATGCCAGGCACATGCCAGCTTAGAGGTGGTTCTCAACAGCTTCCTCCAACTGTCAAATCTCCACCCCACAGATTCACCAAAGCCTGAACGTTGCTTGGAATCACTGCCAAGCTTTTTTCTTTGAGGAGGCTTTCAGAGGGAGATAGGCTAAAAATGCTGACAGTGGGTGGGTTCAGCATTTGCTCTGTTTTAACTGGGCTTCCCGGAATGCTCACAACAAGAGTGACCACTTACGCATCCCCACCAAAGATCCCCCTCTACTGAACAGACAGTTGGCGCTTTCTGTTCGAAGCATTTTGATGATACCTTGTAGGGGAAGAAGGTGCTATGAATGATTCCCCTTGGTTGGCGGTGTGTGCAGTGAGGAGGAACACAATAATATGAGTACCGATTTCCCTTTAAAAATAAATTCTTATTCTTATTCTTCCTAGTATTATTATGTGATGTAGTGGTTAGAGTGTTGGACTGGGACCCTGGAGACCTGGGTTCAAATCACCACTTAGCCATGAAGGTCAATGGGTGACCTTGGGGCAGTCACTGCCTCTCAGCCTAACCTACCTCATGGGGTTGTTGTGGGGATCAAATTAGTAGATGGAAAACGACCCTTGGACTCCTTTGAGAAAAAAGCAGGATATAAATGCAATAAATACATTGTTGTTGTTGTTGTTGTTGTTGTTATCATTCCTGCTCCAATTGATCCTCTGCCCTTCACCATCAGGTCCCAGAGTGGGCTGCAACAATTTAAAATTCAATATTAAAAACATATTGCAACCCAGGGCCGTCTTAAGCAGGCCGGGCGCCCTAACGCCGTGGTGCGTGGATCGCTCCGGTGCCCCCGCCCTGCCCTGTTTCTTCCCGCGGCTGGTGGGTGGGTGCAGCGCGCAGCGTGGTTTTCGTGCGGCTTCGCCGTGCAGCACCCCCCTGCCGGCCCGGCACCCTGGTGTCCCGCGCCACCCAGCCTACCCCTAGAGCCGTCCCCGTTGCAACCAGAGGAATACAGTGGGTCCTGAAAACAGACATCTCATTCATCAAAAGCCAGGCTAGAACCAGCCTGAGAGGTTTTGCAACTTGAGACAAAAACCCTTGCTGCTGCTCCTCTGCCTTCCATGGGCATGGGCACAAGCTGCCACGAGTGCGGACACACCATGCTCTTGCCATGCCCCTGCATGGCACACTCCATCGGTGTGCCACATTGCTGCTGTGGGTACGTCCACCATTGCTGCTGCTGGGGGATGTGTGCTGCTGTGACAACAACGTGTTGGAGGAGGAAGCACAGCTATGTGGCAGGAGGAGGCAAGCAACACATTCCTCAGGCCCAGATCTGCCATCTGAGGCCATCACTTCGCCTCATCTCATGGGTGTGCTGGTGCTGGATCAGGGTAAAGAGGTGTGTTCAGCATATGGCAGAAACCATAAGAAGAATAGAGGACCCATCACTCAAAAGTGATAGGTGCCCCATCCGTTTTCACCCAAAGACCCTGTTATGGTTGCTTTTGGATTCCCCCTAGGAGCTGCCACAGAAAAGGCCTTCACCTGGACCATCACCCACTGAATTTCTGCAGGATTTCTACCAAGAGGTCCCTCTCCGCTGAGCTTAGCACCAGATATGGTCTGTAGGGAAGGAGCAAGTCTTTCAGATATTTGGCACCTATTACTAGGCTTTGAACACTGTTGCAATCCTATACTTTCCTGGGTGTACCGGTAGGTGTACTGCTAAGTAGATATGTTGAGACTTATAAGGAATGGTTGAGGGAATTGGGCACATAGAGAGGAGATCTGATAGCTATCTTCAATTATCTAAAGGACCGTTACCATGGAGGATGGAGCAAACTTGTTTTCTCCTGCTCCAGAGGCTAGGACCTGAACCAATGGATTCAAGTTACAAGAAAGGAGATTCCAACTAAATGTCAGGAAGAACAGTAAGAGCTGTTCAACAATGGAACAGATTCCCCTGAGAGGTGGTGGACTCTTTCCTTGGATTGTTTTAAACAGAGGTTGTATAGCCATCTGTCATATATGACCTGACTGAGATTCCTGCATTGCAGTGGGTTGGAATACATGACCTGGGGCGCCTTTCCAACTCTACAATTCTATGTTTCTATAACTGGCTATTTCTATAGTATAGGTGCTGTGGAACAGATTGTCATAGCTCTACTGCCAACTATAAAAACCTTACAGTATAACAAAATGTTAGACTGTTCCCATGATTCATATTGATTTCAATATAAAATGCATCTAAATTCCTGTGCTTAGTCACTCCCAACCATTTCTTTCTGACTCTAAACAAACTTATTTCTTTAAGGGAGATTTATTCGTACCTTTTCAGAAGATAAAAGGAAATGACCATTTCAACAGGTAATACATTATTACCTGAAATTAAATGAGCCACACATCATTTTCTTAGGAAGGCTTCCGTGACCAAAAATGCAGCTTGAAGACTCAATCTCACAAGTCTTTGAAGGCACAAAATACAGAAATAACAAACAATTCCAATAAATACATAGGGACAAGTTGTGTTTGGGGATTTGCTGTATTTGGCCCTGTGCATGGTGATAAGATACCGCATAAGACATATCCAAACACTCTATATTGATGCAATTCATGGAGGATAAGGATCAGTGACTGCTAGCCATTATGTAGCTATGTTATACCCCTACTGTCTAAGGCAATATGCCTCTGAATGCCAGTTGCTGGCAATCACAAGTGGGCAGGACTCTTACTGAATTGTAGAAGGCAGGATAAAAAGTGATAACAAACCAATTAGACGAAAGTGCTTCCTGTTACTTTCCTGCCACACCATTTATTATTTATTTATTTATTTATTTATTTGAAGGAGGGACTTTTTAGTGGTGCTTCTAAATTCCTTGTCTTGGGGCCAGCTATCAATCTGGAGGACAAAAAAATTATCAATAAATTGGAAGAAACGACCCCCAAAACCCAACCATCAGCAAAACTACTGCAGCTCTAAAAGGAAGTTAAAATGGATGTGGTAGGGTGCCGTCTCATGTGGTGTTACCATTCCTAGGATTCAATATCTTTCCTTTAAAAAAAAGGATTTATGAAATTGAATTATTCAGTGTGAGATTTCTGAAGTGCCACAAGCATTAATCTATTTTACAAGCATCTGGATTGTTGAAAAAGAACATCGTTGCCAATATTCCTCTCAAAATGATTGTTGTTTATGGAGATAAATGTGTCCTTTTCTGTATCTGAGCTTCACTGTCAAGTGGGAAGACACCAGCGTGAAGGTGCACGTGGCTTCTGGAGGATAGTAGCTCAGGCAGGATAACAGGAAACACTGGGGGAAAGCTGAAGGCCGGGGGGGGGGGAGCAAGGCCAGGCAGGACTGGGCTGCTGAGAAAGTAGCAAATGAAATCACTTCTCATGGCATTTTGGCTGAAGATCTTTTGCTGCCTAAAGAGAAGCCCAAATGCCAACCTCACCCCCACGCCTATCAAGAGACTCTACGGATGTGCTTTTGCTTTGCTGGGTCACAGGAATTCCATTAAAAATAAATAGACCATACCATAGTGGAGTTAAACCTCCCCTGCTCTGAATGTTATGAATGAGCTGAAATCTGCAGTTACCATTTCTGCATCCAAACCAACATGCTCGCTACTGTACCCTACTGGCTGGTGGGAAATTGCTCTAATTTTTCCCCCCAAATAATTTTTATTCAATTTTCCAAATAGACAAACAACACAAAAACAAAACAAATACAAAACCTCTGATCTCCTCCTCTCACTTCAATTTGCTCTGCTGAGCTATGACTTCCCTCCCTCCCGCCATTCAGCTTTATTGTTGAATCTTATCTCGCAGTTTTACCCACATTGTAAACCAGTTCGTAGGATTTATTTCAGTCCTGCAAGTGTCTTTAAACTTCTACAGTTCTTCTCCATATAGTCAATGAATTTACTTTGTCTCTCCCTGATCACGGATCCTGCAGGTCAACTTCGCTAACTCTGCATAGTCTATCATTTTCGTCTGCCACTCCTCAATCGTCGGTATCTCTAGTGCTTTCCATTTTGGGGCTAATAAAGTCCTAGCCGCGGAAATTGCTCTAATATCCCTCAAGCTAACTCTGGTTCTAGTCAGATCTCTGTGAATGCTTTTTGTTTGGGGGGAAGGAAACCCATTTGATTTAAGATGAGTTCAGTATAGCTGGAATGAGGAATCTGGCGTTTGAATTTGTGACCTTATGGTACTGAACACAGGAAGACCTTAGGGTAAAGTTGTGCTTTGATTATCCTGTGTCCAAGTTTAAATGTTTTAAGAAGTAAAAGCTCATTCTGTTTTCATCAGCTGTCTAGTTGAATTACATAGGGTAACTTGATTCTGTGGGGGCTGTTAACAATTGAGGAACTGTGGCACCACATTCACATCTCATAACTAGGCATGTGTTGTGAGGGCTGGCATATCCCTTATGTTGAGCTCAAACAGTCCTGAACCAGTCATACCCAAGACTCAAGCACTTTTCTACAGGATGAAAGTGACCAGGCCAGGACCTTGGACAGCTATATTCAAATGGAGACATAGAGGATGCATTCTCCAGCTCATGGACCATTGCGTGTGGAGGTCCCCAAACCACCCCTAAATAAATCACAACGTACACAGAATTAAGTTTAATGGTTTTTGGCATGAATTTGGCCACAACTTTATTAAAATCCAAAACAATGTGCGAGTGGTTGCGTAGGCATTGGTTCCCAACTGTCACCTAAGGACAGAACTGATAATAAGATAAACTTGCCTTGTCAACACGGGGAAATCCCCACAGGGAGAGACGGGGACCGGGTGTACAGAACTCTCCCCTCTCCCTTCAGGCTCCCAGAGGCTTCAATATGCCGTCCTGGCCCCTACCTCGGGGTTACGGACACAGCATAGAGCCACTGTATACCTGACCAGGATTTCCCCACCACAATAAGATAAACTTGCCTTGTCAACACGGGGAAATCCCCACAGGGAGAGACGGGGACCGGGTGTACAGAACTCTCCCCTCTCCCTTCAGGCTCCCAGAGGCTTCAATATGCCGTCCTGGCCCCTACCTAGGGGTTACGGACACAGCATAGAGCCACTGTATACCTGACCAGGATTTCCCCACCACTCAGGCATAAACTTGGGGCCAACTAATCTTTAAGACCCTTAATACAAACATCATAACCAATGCCTAACCGCCAACCTTACAAGTTGTGACTATTTGCTATGCAGTAGGCGAAAACCCAAATGGCACCAGCCAATCAGCCAGATGGGAAAAATTCCTACCGGCCCCTGAATACAGGCGACCAAGAAAAGTCATAGCAATGTCAACACAGAGGCCTAAAAAACAGGGAGGGAGGGTGGGGATCAGAAACGCAGCCAAAGAGAAGGGTCCAGAAAAAACCAACGTTAAGCTTAAATACACCCCAAGGTTTGATTCACAAAATGATACATACCAATTTGCCCAACAACAGCCCTTAACCAATCAAACGGTGGCCACTCATGCCCCCACCTTTGCCATAGGCATGGTTTTCAGCCCCCACCGCAAATCGTGCTCTCTGTAATGGAGAACCCGTCTTATGGGAAAACGCCGTTTACCTTCCTGCCAGAAAGGTACCTATTTATCTACTTGCACTTGATGTGCTTTTGAACTGCTAGCTTGCCAGGAGCTGGGACTGAGAAACGGAAGCTCACCCCGTTGCGGGGATTCGAACCGCTGACCTTCTGATCGGCAAGCCCTATTGCCATTACATGTATCCATTCTATGACAGAAGTTGACTCTGAAATAAAGCTACATGCAATGAATTATAGCTCACTAGGCCTCACTCAGCCTCCGAGGTCTTCAAGGGAAGCTTTGGAGTTCCTGAGACAAGATGAGTTCTTTAGTATGCTTCTAGTGTATTACAAACTCTCATGTGGAATGGGATTTTTAGTTGATGGTGTTCATTATTAGTAGGTATGTTTGCCAACTTTCAGCTCCAGAGTAAAGATTGTAATTTTGACAGTTGTAAATGAGGGCTTCTGATTTAGTGAGTTAACCTTCGAAGGCAAGGCAGGTTTAAGGATTAGCAATTTGCTTGGATAAAGGAAAACGGAAAAATATAATTAATCACTTGCCTGTCCCCCCAACACTAGTTTACAAAACCATGGTGAAACTTTATTGAGATCAAAATTGAAGGGTGACAAGGTTAATATGTAGCTTTAGACCTCATGGTTTCATTAGCAAACACATTACAGGGCTGTAAAGCTGAGCTGACAGTAATGCTAGCCCCAAACAAAGTAAATAATTACTAGCTTGGCAAATGAGGAAGCACTTGCAGAGTTTGTTTACATTTGGTTTTTTTGGGAAAATTCATGTTGGCAACCAGTCAAATACAGTTTGATAGTAATTGTGACAATTGCTCACAGATGCTGCTGGAAGAACAACAAAAGAATGGATTTATGGTTATTCTCCCTTGCATTTCTCCCCTTTGTTGCCTCTTTCTTTCACCATTTTGGATCAATAATAAACTCACAGCCACAAAGATAAGTGGGTTACATGGCAGATGGGCTCTGGAATGCTTAAAAATCTCATGTTGCATTCTGTCTTTTAGCCATAGACCAAAAGAGAGCCATAGACAGCTGTGTTCAAGCTGCGCTCATAAAATCGTTGCTCCTTAGAAATGCCTGTGGGTCCCTGAGAGGGGAATCATAGGCCTGCATAGGATTTTTCATGAGAAAGGCAGCGGTTCCATGCTGTTGTGCCCTCAGTAAACTTTCTCAGATGCTGGGGATACAAGGCTGCGGCTAGGACCCATTCTTTTGCACAAATCATTCTGAAGGGAACTTTGAATATATTGCCCGGGATTTCAACACGGAGAAAGCCCACCAAACTGGAAAATAATACTGTGTGGCAAATCAGATGAATCAAAGTAATCATCATAATAAGAAAAGAAAAGAAAAGAAAAGAAAAGAAAAGAAAAGAAAAGAAAACCTTAGGTCCTTTCCCAAGCCTTCAGATTCACCTATATCCTAAGCAAGAATTTGTATACAGAATCCAATGCTTACAACTTAATATTTGATTTTGAATTCCTATTTCCTCTTGAGGTACAGTAGAATGTGTACATTGGAAGCCAATTTTTTATTGCTAACATATTCTTGTCTTTAAATCCCAAATAACTGAATTATAGTCTGTTCAGTAACCTGAGACCAGTGGTATCATTGCATTTAACCTCCTCTCTGAGATATCTCAGTATATAATTGCTATGAATTATAATTCCTCCAAGCTGCATACCACTCTAAGGTTGGAAAGAAAACGAAAAAGTGAGTGTTCCGGAGTGGGGAAGTATTCACAGATACTATGCATGCCTGTAGGAGAAAGTGAACAATAGAAACACTGGTGCCTATGGTTTTCTAAACTAATCCCCCAGACCTCAAAAGTATTTGAGTTGTCCAGCTACCTAAAGTTTCTGAATTATTGATCCCTTCTCCTTTGTTTTTCAAGTTGGCTGCTGTGGCTCCTTGCTAGTAGATCTCCCCCCTCTCTCTTTTTTTTTCTCAAGCTACTTTCATCTGTGCTCAGACCTCTTCTTTTTTCTGTGAACATTATTTTAATCATCATATTTCTCAGTGCCATGCCCTATTTCTCTAACTCACAGATGGGGAACTTGGTTGGCTGAGTGTTGTTGGACTACAGCTCCCATTATCCCAGCCAATGACCATGAGGATAATGGGAACTGGAGGGCAACTACTCCTCTTTGCTCTTATCTACTTGTTTGCTAGCTCAGTGGGTTGGAGCATGGTGTTGGTAAGACCAAGGTCATAGGTTCAATCCCCATAAGAGACAGCTGCATATTCCGGCATTGCAGGGGGGGGGGTTGCCTAGATGATCCTCGGAGTCCCCTCCAACTCTATGGTTCTTTGACTCTTTGATTCTTTTTAAGCTCAGGATTTCCACATCTTTCTAGGTGCATATTTTTCTTTATCTCTCTCTCTTTCCCATATAGCTGTGCTCCATTCATCATCATCTGGTATTCATCCTGTGCTGTATCCAGCCTACTCATTTCTTTGCTCAAGTGTTCCCCATATAATTTGATTTCTCAATGCCTTCCGTTTCTTGGTTCAATTCTTTGTGCGCTCATTCCCCACCCACCCCCAATTTATTGTTTCCACTGCTGACTTCCTAGGATGCAGAACTGCCTGAATTAACTGGGCAGACCCATGACATTTTATGCCCCAAATGCCTTCCCCATTCAAGCCCCCAAGACCTCATGAAATTTCATATATGATTTTGGGCCACAGCTCTTGGACTGTGTATGAATCCAGCATACTACTCCAGATCACTTTTGCCAAGGAATGTTGGGTTGCACCTTTAAGACTGTATGCTGATTCCTTAAATTAAAAAAAATACTGCTCAAAATGATTGCTTGGTTGATTGCTGTGACAAAGCATATCTCTCCCATATTGGTCTCTTACAGCCTCTGCGGGTGCTGTAACCTTCCAACAGTTTGACTTCACCCCCAAAGGCACACTCCTCCATGGTCTTCCAAGACAGACAGATGCCAATAACAAATCAAGCTGACTTGGTTAGTTGAGCAACACACTGCTCCAGACATACTAGTGAATGTTTTATAAAAAATAAGTGCAATTTCAATGTAACTGAATGGGATTTTCTCAGAACAAGATGTTGCAGGTCTTTGCTTTTTCCTACTGCATGTGTCAATTTGCTTTACTACAAAAAGTAATTACATGCCCACCTGCACCTTTAAGCATCGAGGCATCCCCTTTAGGTACAAAGTACGCATGGATGGCATTTCAAAGTACCAAAGGATGGCCTGGATAGCTCAGTTGGTTACAGCGTGGTGCTGATAATGCCAAGGTTGCAGGTTCGATCCCCGTATGGGACAGCAGCATATTCCTGCATTGCAGGGGGTTGGACTAGATGGTCCTCAGGGTTCCTTCCAACTCTACAAGTCTTTGATTCTAGGATATGTGGGCCATCAATACCTGTGGCTCCCGCTTCTCTCACAGCTAAGCTCACTTTCTGTCTCTCAGATCCTGGGGAGATGGAATGGGTGGAAAGAGCATCCAGCATCCAGCCTTTCCCACTAACGAGCATCCAGCCTTTCCCACTAACGTAGGGTTGTATCCAAAGTACCGTGTTTCCCCCTTTTTAAGACACCGTCTTATATTTATTTTTCCTTTAAAAAACACACTATGGCTTATTTTCAGGGGATGTCTTATTTTTTATTAAGTATGGTACAGCAATCTACATTTATTCGATTTATTTTTAAAAAAAACGCCCGGATCAGATGGCCCCAAAAAATAAAGACGTGCCGCTACTGCTGCGTCGTTTCCTTCTAAATGCACAACAGAGGAGGCTGCAGAGTCCCAGCCACTTGCAGTGCGATCCTATGGCTCCTAACTCAGAAGAAAGCCCCGTGGAGTTCAGCGGGGCTCTGACAGCCAGGGACCAGCTTTGGCTGCGATCCTGCTGCTGCTGCCACCGCCGCACACATTTCCCCTGGGGGTAAAGCGTGCCACTGAATGCGCAGGATGGCACTGTGCGCGAGCGAGGGGACGAAAGTTAACTGACCCAAACGGCAGATCCCCAAACCAAAGCGCACAGTCGGATCAAATGCCTGCGCCTCCTTTTGTGCATTGCTTCCTCCCTCCAGCCCCGCAAGAGGGTTAAAGGCAATAGGGCAGCCCAATCCTGTGCAGAGTGAACCTCCATCCGCCCGCGCTTCAGTGTGCGGGACCCGGGAGCGGGAGACGCTGCAGCGAGGAGAAGAGGCAGCGATGGCAAAGGGGGAGGAGGAGGAGGCGGGGGAGGAGGAGGAGGAGGCGGTGGAAGTGGCTTCGGCTTCACCTCCTTTCCTCCCTCGCAAGGCTTCTCAGGAGCCCCGGCGCTAGGCAGAACCTTGGGCCCGGGAGCCGCCGGCCGGCACTCACCAAAGGGAAAGGACCCAGCGTGCCGGCGACGTGCGCTCTGCACCAGGGCCACGATCCTCGCCCCCATCTCCTCCAGCCTCCCTACTCGCCCTTCCATGTTGGATGCCTTGCAGAAACTTCGCTTCTGTAGGTGCAGAGTTGCAGCCGGACGCTGAGTGCCGCTTCCCGGCTCCCCCCCCCTGCGGTTTCCCTGCGGTCTGCCTCGATCCGAGGCCAATCAGGCTCCCACATTGCTTCGTTCGATCACCTTGAAAAAAATAAAAGCGGGGAAATGGCGTGGGCGGCCGCCGCTTTTGCTCTCTTTTCATCCAGTTCTTCCTCGTTTTCACTCAGGTTCTTCAGCTTTCCTTTAATTGCTGCTGCTGCCGCCGCCATTGCTATTGTGCTTTTTACAGCAGAGTGGATCCGGCGGCCTGCCGGGTCGGCGCCGATCAGCGCTGCGCTGAGCACCGGATCGAGGAAGTGGCCTGCAGGGTCGGCGCCCAGCAGCGCCACACGTTACGGAACACCACCTCCTCAATCCAGCACGGCGCTGCTGGACACTGACCCTGCAGACCGGCTCCTCGATCCAGCACTCTGCGCGGCGCTGCTGGGCGCTGACCCTGCAGGTAGACCTATGGCTTATTTTCGGGGTATGTCTTAAATTTTACAAAGTTTAAAAATCCTGCCCTGGCTTATATTATGACTACGGCTTAAAAAGGGGGAAACACGGTATCAGTGAGTAACATGTCCTATCAGCAACCAGATTCCCACATGTGCAACTGGATTCCTCCCTTCCCCAGTATACCTTGTAAATCTGTCCTTCTAGGAGCCCTCTGGAGCAGACTTGGGGGAAGTGTGGGCACACAAAGGGGGAGGGGGAGTTTGATTGTGCAAGCAGAAAGCCTTTCACTAACGGGATGCATTAGTTTGGCACTGCCCATGCCTCTTTAAGCCCTTGAAGACTGTACCTAAGCCCCCCACTCTGTCATGGCAGCTCTGTTTCTCTGTTTTCTAAGGATTAGAGTCTGCTGTCATCCCATGTTTGGGCCTTACAAGCATTGTAGTCTTGACCAGGGCTAGCCTAATACATTTTGATGCCTGAGGCAAGCCACAAAATGACAAAGCCCCCCCCCGCCCCCGGCCAGGGAAAAAAGGGTGAAATAAAGGAACAAAGGGTAAATAAAGCTCTGCATTGGGATCTGCTGCCCCTGTGGATCCTGCCGCCTGAGGTGGTCATCTCACCTTGCCTCAAAGGTAGGCCGGTCCTGATCCTGACTGCCTTTGTTCTGCTCATTTTGACGAGTGGAGATATGCCAATCTATTTCTAGAATGTTGGAGAACTAAAATGGCATGAAGCCTTCTCCACAAGGCTTACAAAGAGAGGGACATAGTAAAATCTGTATGTGGATTTTCAGCAGGTAGGAATCTGAATTACTGAAATGCTGATGGCTGACACTTTGAGAATCATTGCTATGCTATATATTGACTTAAGGAGATGCCATGCATGCCTGTTCCTTCTAGTGATGAGAAGGTTGGGTAGGTTTCTCTGCAGCTGACTGACATTTGATTGACGGAAGACAGTAAGGGGGTCCACTTGCCTTTTAAACTGCACAGCTGGAGCTGTCAGCTAAGGCTCGAGCCAGACGTTATATATATTTTTTCCTGTGCAGCTATTGGCCCAAGTGTTGCCTTAAAAAAAGAAGAAATGAAATGAAACAATACCATTACAAGTGAAACTGCATGGAATGAACAAAATAGGACCAGAACCCAATATTCTGACTATCAGCAAACCAAAATAGCACTACAATGTGCAAGAATGCTGGCTTCAAAGTTGATCAGTTCTTGACCTCTTCCTAAACAGCTGTAGGAATCCAGCTCCACTAGCCTTGGGGTGTATCTCAGTACCAGGAAAACACCCAGGTGAGGGAGCAATGTACTGTTTTTTTTTCCTTGTAGGTACACCTGCAAGCCAGGGAGCAAACCTATGTTGGGAGCTGAGGGAGGTTGCGGACAGCAAAATTATTTTTTATGGATTTCTGAAGAAGCTCTGGAGTGCCGAAGAGCACCTGGCAGTGATTAAAGTTGCATAGTTCAAGAGCAGCTGAGACAGACACATTCACAGAAACTGGATGAAGCCATAGCTGCCAAGTTATCCCTTTTTTAAAGGGATTTTCCCTTATGCTGAATAGGCTTCCTCGCGAGAAAAGGGAAAACTTGGCAGCTATGGATGAAGCAGCAGCAAAAGTTGTTTTCAGCAACGGGTTATCTAGGAAGGCATAACGTGCAATACCATTGCCTGACCAATTCTGCTCAGAAAGTCCAGTTCTGCAAGGTGAAAATGCCAAGGAAATGATATATAATGATATATAAAGAATTGGAAAAAATGTTTTAAAGTACCTTCCCCCCCCCAAAAAAAAACCCAGAGTCCCTTTTGTTGGGGATAATTCAGAGGGAAATTCCCAGGTGTCAAAAAAGACTATTTATGTATGCCACTTTGGCGGCCCATGTTTTATTAGCACCAAAATGGAAAACGAGCAAGGTCCCCACCAAAGAAGAATGGCAACTTAAACTGATGGAATACTTGCAGATTTAACATATAGAATAAGAGAGCAAGAAGAATGTACGTTTGAAGAAGGGTGGAAAATGTTTATGGGTGAAAACTGTGTTCATTTAAAAACGCTAGTAGCATTAAGATAAATTAACAGTGCAAATAAGTTTTGATGGATATGACAATGGATTACTGAATGGTTTAGTTCATGTAAAATATGCAGGGCTGTATGGTATGCGAAATGAACCACGGAAAGAGAAGAAAGGAAACCATTGATTTAAGGTTGTTTAAATGAATAATTTGAAATGTAGATTAGAAAATGTAATAAATAGTAATAATAAACCTAGACCGAGAAACTGCATTTACCAGCACTACCTCCATTCAGAAACATATCCAGTTACTCCAGGGGTGTAAGCAGTTATGTAGTTGGGGGGGAGGTAATTGTGAAGTGCAGTAGAAGCAATATTATTTTGCAGTAGAAGCAAGTAGGCAAACTGCCACAGTGGCAGGGCAATTGGATGAATGAGGTGATAACGAGGCTTTCAAGAACTTCTTTAGGTTGTGGGGCATTTTTTTAAAAAAATGAATTGTTCTTTTTTTAGACTGTACACCACATATTAAGCAGTGCATACACACATTCCAATAAATAAATAAATATTGGGTGCAAGATGTTAGCACAGAGGAAATCCTAGAATGAGGCCGGCTTACAAGTCTGTGACTGTCAGCTAATCCATATACAGAATGGAAACTGCTGGGATAGGATCCACACACAGCTGCCTGCATTTTTGACTCTGCTTGGGGGTGTGGCTATGCTTATCCTTGAGGGCGTAGCTATAGGAAGAAGCTCTCTTTCTCTCTTTCATCCAAATGAGATACTGAAAGCATTCATTAGGCACAAATATTTCTGTTCATTCCTGTAATGGCAGACTTGTGAAGCCTCATTCTTTCTTCCAATTATTATCCCAAGCAGGCTGAGATAAGGTAGCCTCTGTGCTTTTCAACATTTCTTTTTCAGAGAAGCTTGCAACACCAAGATACAATCCCTTCCAGAAGCATGGAGAACTTCTGGGACATCAGGCCTACAGGAGGTTTTACAACATACTCATCGTTTCCAAAAGTTAAATTCAACAAGAGAGCTGTAAATACGTTGCGCTGAAACTGGCACACACAGACACACACCCCTACAGAGAAAATTGATGCACATTCAGCTCTTAGAGGAGAAAAGCCTATCTGAGGTAGAGCTGTTGTAGGAAGCACTTCATATTATGTATGAACACTGTTGCAGTATTGATTAAGGTATATTTTAATCAATGTGTGAATACTTTAAACAGAGTGGCTTTGATAGGCCCTAAGGGAACCTTATTTCATTCAGTTCAAAGGTTAGGAACCTTTGCTCTGGGAACAGGTGAAGAGGTGATAACACATAATTATGAGGCTGCATCAGATTCCCCAGCAGAATGTCAAAAAAAATAATGAGTAGGGCTGGACAACAGTTGTGTATTAGCTTAGACAACAACTGAGTTGCATTGCTTTGTTTTATTTTAAGGAAAAAGTAGATGAGCATTGCTAAAATTCATGAATTGTAGAACACTACACAACATTTATTGTGGCCTGCAGGATAGTGACTAAATATGTCTTAATGATGAAGTAAGATAAACTGTCATGCTGTCTGAATAGCAGTAGTATGGGCGTGGTATTTTTATTATTTTATTATTATTTAAACTGTATCCTGACAACCAGCCAATTCAGGATCTTGTGACTGTTTATAATTGGGAGGCAGGAAGGGGGATTTCTATAAATTAAATTAAGAAATGGAAATAAAACTGTAAATACTTAAAACAGAAAACAGGATTTTTAAAAATATTATATTTTATGTATATTAGGCAAAATTGCAAAAAAAAATGTGAATATAAGGAGAGATGTGCACTAAAAAGCTGGTGAATTTTCATGAGGAATTTCCTTTTAGAAAGATTCACACACACACACACAAATGTGGCTAAGAGTCATCCAAAAACTGAGGTACCTGGTGTGGGGACCTCCAGTCCTAAAACAGGGCTGTCCAGATCCCATGTCTCTTCAGGGTCATTGGCTGTGTGGAGATCTGCTGGGGGATCCTCTTCTCTTTGCTCCTCATCTGAGGAGACCTCAGGTTTGAGGTCTTGGCAGGGCTGAACCTTGGTGTTGTCAAGCATGTGATTTGCCCATCTGCAGCCTGAAGTGATATGGTAAATTCCACCACTATTGTGCTCTGCCACCTTATCTCTACCTTATTTTTTGTACACCAGGCTTCAGACACAGCAAGGCAAAACGAGTAAGAAGGGGCTGCTAAGCCCAGGCATACCAGGTTGGATAGGGCTAGGGTTGTGACACCAAAGAATCACAGAATGGTAGAGTTGGAAGGGACCCCAAGGGTCATCTAGTTCAACCCCCTGCAATACAGGAATCTCAACTATTTACCAAGTGTGTCAGAAATGACTGGCAATCCATTAAATACAAAAACAGGATGGGAGAAGGAGAAAGCTGTGTCACCAACATGGTTCCCTCTTCCCAAGTCCACGTCTGACATTCATACAAGATGCTTTGTCTCTTTGAAGAATGGTAATTATCTGTTCCAAATCCCTAGGTATGAAGAGACCTATGTGTATGAAATAAACCTATGCTATAGACAACTATAGCATAGATGGAGCATAGATACTATAGATGGAGGGCACAAGGAGAAGGGGACGAAAGAGGATGAGATGGTTGGACAGTGTTCTTGAAGCCACCAACATGAGTCTGACCAAACTGCGGGAGGCAGTGGAAGACAGGAGTGCCTGGCGTGCTCTGGCCCATGGAGTCATGAAGAGTCGGACACGACTAAACGACTAAACAACAACAATAGACAACTAGTTGATCAGTCAGTAAGAGGTCATTGATAAGCAAGTGGTCAATGAACCATAAGCTCCCCCCCCCATGAAAAAGCGATTGACTTGTGTGCTAAGGACCTGCGTTATGGTACTCCTGGAGATTTTCGTATTTTAACCCTACATTAGAATGACATAATCAGTGAAATAAAATATACTTTCCAGAATTCATTTACCTGCAGAAAGAGGTAAATTTCCTTGAGCAATATGTGTAAATATACCGGTGAGATATTAAATTGGCATTTGATGTAGGCTACTATTTTTTAAAACAAAGTTGTCATTCTACTCCTGTTGAATTGCTCATAAATTCAGGCTTGAATAAAGAGATCAGATTACATTAAATGCATTTTGGTATCTCTAACTTTCTGCAATGAATTAAAACTGGCTGATCGTGTCTCAAGTGCATTTCATTTTCTGTTGATTCATGTACTGCAATATAACCTTCAAAATTCCCTTATGCCAACAAACCGACTCAGATGTACCGAATGCATGAGAAGATTATGGTAGCTATAAGATTGAAAAGTATATCATGGCATCAGATAATGTAGTAGAGGTATTGTGAATGCATAAACAAAACCTGTAAATATAGAAATAACAGTTTATATAATCCACTATTGAATCCAAGGGAGAGGTTTGTTGCTCAATGACTATTACAAATGGACAAAAATATGGAATGTCAATATAATATTTGTGGTTCATTCTTTTTTAAAAAAACAAACAAACTTGTTCATGGGTGTGCACTAGGAAAAATAGGCATTCATATATATTTTTCTTCTTCAGACAAAATGCATTTTCTCTCAATAAGCCAAGTAAATTGAGAGCTATGAAAACTAGATGGATCTTTAAAAACCTGCTATAATTTTTCTTATTTTAAAAAAAGAATTAAGTCACTTGTAGAAATAACCCTTCATATATATTTTTTTCTATACAAGGGCTTTTTGTTCCTTTGTTGTGAAATCCAATCCATCTTTAAAGGCTTTTTAAGCTGGCAAAAATGCATTATTACTAAGCTGGTAGCTTCTATTGTTTCAGAGGTAGCTATGGCTATGGATGAATGCTTTCAACAGAAGTTAAAAGAGATAATGAGTCTTTAATGATACAAAATCAGAGCCTTGTGTGCTTAGTGAAGCCTGACACAAGCTCCAGCTTTCAGCCAGCAAGAGGAGCTTATACGATCTTCCCGTTTTTCTAAGCTCAAAATACCCACAAAAGTGCTTTCTTGCAGCACTCTCTATCTCCCAAGATATTATCAGTAGTAGATGCCTATGATGCTCAACTGTTAAATGACAAGAAACATCAAATAGCAATGGTGAAATTAAACCCAATTTTGTTTCCGCATCCCACCCCAAATCTCTTAATGGATCGAAGGTAGATATCATTTTCCAAGTAGATGTCCTATGTATTCCTTTGTATGCTTCCATTTTTTTTTCCTTGTCAATATCCCCTGTTCTTTCATCTGCTTCAGCTAGCATACACAAACCAAATGTCCGCAGGTGACTTTTTAAAGCAACTTCAGAATGCCAACTGGAACCATTCCACTAATAAACATGATTAAGTGCATGAGATGTATTTTAAACTTGTAAGATATAATTTCACTCTAGGGTTAAATGTTTTACTATTCATATTTTGAAACTGTTTCTGCATTATGAACACAACAAATTTGCTGTTTTCAGTGAAATGTGTGCAGGGAAGGGCAAGCAAGATGATAAAAGGTCTGGAAACCAAGCAACATGAGAAATGGTTGAGGAAGTTGGGTATTTTTAGCCTGAAGAAGAGAAGACTAGGAGGTGGAATCTACAAATACCAGAAGGGCTGTCACAGGGAAGAGGCAGGAAGCTTGTCTCCTGCTGTTCCAGAGGGTCTCCTGCTGAAACCAATGGATTCAAATTACAAGAAAGGAGATTCCAACCAAACATTAGGAAGAATTTTCTGAGAGTAAGAGCTGTTTGACAGTGGAATGGATGACCCCGGAAAGTGAAGGAGCCTCCTTCACTGGAAGTTTCTAAACAGGGGTGGATGGCAATTTGTCAAGGATTCTTTAGCTGTGATTTCTGCATTATGGGCAGTTGGACTAGATGACCCTTCTAACTCTACAATTCTATGATTCCACGAACTTAATAGAATCGCCATATCAAACAAACAAAACAAAATAATGCATATTAAAATCAAGATACCTGGAAACAACCCTCATACTTGGAAATGTAGAAGGTTTAGGAATGATCTATTCAGTGGAATCCTATCATTACAATGGGATCTAAATCTTATCATTACAATGGGAAATATTTAAGTTTGTGTTTAACTTTCTAATTAAAATCAATAGATCTTAAATACAGTGGTACCTTGGGTTACAGATGCTTCAGGTTACAAACACTTCAGGTTACAGACTCCGCTAACCCAGAAATCCTACCTCGGGTTAAGAACTTTACTTCAGGAGCAGAACAGAAATTGCGCAGCAGTGGCGCGGCGGCAGCAGCAGGAGGTCCCATTAGCTAAAGTGGTACCTCAGGTTAAGAACAGTTTCAGGTTAAGAACGGACCTCCAGAATGAATTAAGTTCTTAGCCTGAGGTACCACTGTATTCACCATTACACTGGATTGTGCAGTTTAAAGGGGTTTTCCCCCAACGGAGCTGACAAAACTCGGTCAAAAAGCTTTTTTACGTCAATCTTGACTAGTTTGGATTTAAAAATCCACACCATAGTAAATCAAGTTACAACAAAAAACCACCAGCACTAGATTGCAAAATGTTGATTGTCAAGGCTCTCTGATCAGTAAATGCACTGCTCCCAGATCATAAAACTAATTTAGACCCCCATCTGCACTATATATTTAGAGCAGTCTTAAACCATTTTAAACAGTCATGGCTTCACCCAAAGAATCCCAAGGAACTTTAGTTTGTTAAGGTTACTAAGAATTCTTAAGAGACCCTTGGCTCCCTCACAACTTCAGTTCTGAGAGTTCCCTGGGAAGAGGTATAGATTATTAAACCACTCTATGAATAGTTGTTTGGTGAGGGGAATAGGGGTCTCCTTTCAACCCTGATCAACTATATTCCTAATCTAACCCTTCGTTCCAGGGCCAACCTTCCATTTAGCCTAGCGAGGTCAAGCCTCTTGTCTGAAGTGATGGATAAGAAGAAATGGCTGGTTAGTACTTCCTGATCTGTCTGCCACTCCTGTTTTTCTCACTCATTCCCTCATTTATTCACTTGCTGCCATTGACCTTCCTCAGACTAATCCAACACCAACCAGTCCATGGAGAAGTGGCCAGTATTGGCTGGCTGCAGCCACTGCT
This sequence comes from Zootoca vivipara, assembly GCF_963506605.1. Lineage (NCBI taxonomy): Eukaryota > Metazoa > Chordata > Lepidosauria > Squamata > Lacertidae > Zootoca > Zootoca vivipara. The sequence continues at coordinate 38,419,847 of NC_083276.1, forward strand.
ATCAATTTACTGCTGCAGCAAAGTGACCAGTGGTGTTCCTAAGAGGAGCTCCATGCCATCCAGATGTGGAAGGGTCCTTACGCAGAGTAATGCATTGTGGGTGAGGTGGCCCTGGAGACCGCCTGTTTAAAGTTTCACGTTTAATTACTGTGAAACTTTAAACAGTATTACAAATACCGTTCAAAGCCTTAACAGTTGTTCAATATTAGTAGGCGAATTATTGAAGTGGGGATCCCTGACATTGTGTGCCCTACCAAATTTTAATAGCAAATGACAGCCATAGAAACCTGTCACTGATTTATTCTAAGGTACATCTGGAATGGATCTTTTTTTCTTTAATTTTTAAAAAATATATTTTAAACTTCACTATGGAAGGATCAGAAAAGAAAGGTGAATAGCCACACCCTATGTAGCAACTGGAAAAAAATAACATAACATTATGTTTTAAAATCCTGAAATCTGCCCCATATTAGCCCAAAGCAAGTGTTCTTCAAGCCAGCTTCGGGGCAGCACAGAGAATTTATTCGTGCCCATGAAATCAGACTTGAAGCTATCTTACTGGTCAATCTGGGGTCACTTTTGTGGCATGAGACTCTGCCCTGAATTGTCTTAAGAAGAAAAACCAGGCTTGCTTTTATAAAAGGAAAATAAAAAAAATTCCTTCAGTAGCACCTTAAAGACCAACTAAGTTTTTATTTTGGTATGAGCTTTCGTGTGCATGCACACTTCTTCAGATACAGTGAAATGGAAGTTTCCAGGCACTTATGTAGAGAAGGGGTGGGGAGGGGTGGGGATGGGGAGGGGGGATCACTCAGAAGGGTGGTGGAAATGGGTGATTGACTGACTGATAGCTGTTGATGACCGCAAACGACTGCAAATGGTTTTGCATGAAAAAGCAAGGGTTGAGATGGCTGAAGATCGCTTATCATGTATAAAAATGATCGCTTATCATTTTATAAAAGGGAATGTGCTGTGATTTTGATTTGGTTTGTTTTACATAGCTCCGGTGTTTATTTCATTTACATTAACTTGCCCTGGAAATATATTGGGAAAGAGCGAACTTTTCTGTTCATGACTAGATCCCAGAATGGAGCGACTGCCCACAGTGAAATGATGTGTGTATGTTTTATGAGTATCCTATGTTTTACCTCTTAGACTCATAAAGGGCCTCCAGTGCAGGTATCAGTTATATGGCAGTACGAGGGGAAAAACGCCATACAGCTGCAATAACTCTCTCTGGTGTCCTCAAAACAGTTTTTCATTACATTCACTCTCTTTAGCTTCTAGTTGGAGGGTCCCAAAGAGGGAAGCGTTTGCCCCTAAGTAGCCATAGCTTCCAATCTTTAACTACTGCTTCTCTCCCTTTGTATTTATGGACAAAGTCTCATTCAAACAACATCCTATCAGCCACCAACCATTTCACTTTTAATGGCTGAGCCATCATTTACCTTCCAGGATGTCAGATCCGATGGAGCTCAGCAGCAGCAGCAGGAGCCAGCAAGCCAAGCACTACTGCCATATTATCTCCCTGTCAAATGTTAAGCCCAGGAGGCTGTTTCCAAAGACCCTCACTTTCAATAGCAGCTGGCACAGAATTGCACTAAGTTTCACAGGTCAACAGGAAGTCCGCTTTCTCCCTGCACCTGCCAGCCTTGGACAGGTATCCATGCACGACTGCATATAGAAACACAGGATTTTTGGAAGTGAGCCCAAGGGTCATCTAATCCAACCCCCTGCAATGCAGGAATCTCAGGCCATCCAACTCTGCTTAAAAACCTACAAGGAATATGAGTCCACCACCTCTCATGGGAGTCCGTACCACGGTCAAGCAGTTCTTACTGTCAGAAAGGTCTTCTAGATGTTCAGGATCTCCTTTCTTGTAACTTGAAGCCTTTGGATTGCAGTGTAAATCATCTTTTAGAGTGCTTCTGTAGGCCTGGGCGAGATCATTGCTATTGCGTCAAGACAGCAATGGTAGCTCTACAGCACGATGCTGGGGAGTGCCTGGTTAACAAGCTACTTCTTTTATTTCCCTAATGCCATAAATGGTTGGCACAAGACCAGAGATTAACACATTAAGTACATCAAGGGGCTCTGCCAGAGACCCAGGTGCCAGGATCATCCCAGGGTCAAACTTATTGGTGTTGGAGTTGTTTTGCTTTCCATCGTGAGACCGGCATGCTAACCTGGCCTTCTGACAGCACTCTTTATGATGGAAGGGTATTAGTATTATCTCGAGTGATTCTCAGAGGCTGATGTTGTCAGAAACAAAAGTCACCTTGCTGAAAGCTTAAGCCGAACAAAGAATGGTATTCTTGCAAATACCGGTACAAATAGAATGGAAATTGAGTACTGATGCTTGGATGGATGGCTTTCAAAATGAATATAAATATCATGCTAGGACTGCCATTGATCCATTTCTGTTCTTGTTTCCAAGCTTATGATTATTATGATTATGATTTGAAGCATCCTCTTTCTATTGAATATTAGTCTATGCAAACTGAGAAGCATCATTGCACCATTCCTGAAAGTTCACAAGGGATACTAACCCTTGGGCAAGTTACTCCAAGGACTATGGGCGGGTTTCAGCAAATGAGTCCTGTTAGCAAATGCCCTGTGCAAAGACTTTTGCCTAAGCAGTGGGGCTTCCCCCCCTTCTCCCCATGTGCTCCCTGTGTCCCCCCAATTGGCTCTGAGGTAGGGAGAACCCCTGGAACAGTGGGTGTGAAGGGAGGAGATGAAGAATTGTTCCATCTGGCAAACTCTAATTCTTGCCCCCGATGGAACAAGTTTTTTAGAGTGACGTTGAATTCATCCCAAAGTGTTGAGCCCACCATAGTGGCTCCTTCTAAAAGTAACTCAGCTACATGACAAGCATCTCTCAGAATTCACTAGAAGCGGCTTTGAAAGCTAACGTTGAAGCATTTGAGGAACTGCTGTTAAATAAAATTACGGGGAAACCCCCAAACAGAAACCCTTCTGCATACTGGGTCTGGTTTTGACTTGATATCTTGTTGCATATTTAGGGATGCTTTAGGAATTTGATCTTCACAAATTTCAAGACAAAATGCTGTGATCCACAGCTGCCAGATGGGAGGACTGGAACACTGCTATTCACCAGATTTTGCCATTTTGCCCCAAACGTTCAGATGCCGTTCTCAGCAGTTTAAACATATTGAAATATTAATTGAAACTGCAAATGCAGTCTCAGTTGTGGCTCCTTCACACATACTATCCAGATATGTTGGACTACAACCTCTATCAGCCCCAGTCAGCAGAGTCAGGGATAATGGGAGTTGTGGTCTAAAATATCTGAAGGCCACCATGTTGAGGGTGCCTAGTACAGAGTGCCTTTTCCAAGGGTTTGATAGGTAGTTGTTGTGGATTCATCTTGCCTAGTGACATATATAAACTAATGTCACATTTTATGTTGGTATTTCTTTCTGTGCTGATCTTGCTTTGTAGAATACTGAACGCCAAGTTTGCAAGCATAGGTTGAGTGACCTCACTCACAACTATAGGATTGAGATGTAATATAACTGAGACTGACTGATATCCTGATTTTATCTTGAAACAACATTAAAAGCAGGGAAGGGGAGGAGAGAGAGAGAGAATCTCTAGGGATAATAAAATTAGTCAACTGACTTATCAACAAAACTATTTTGTTGAACAGAGACTGAAAATGAGAAGGTGTTACTGAAATGTGAAGGCCTTAAATCATGGCAAAAAGAAAGCAACAGAAAATCGCCTGGGGCTGCAAATCTAAGCATACTTATGTAAAATTTAAATCCCTTTGAAATGAATGCAACTAAAGGCTGCTTCCTCTGAGACACTTTCTACTGGACTCAGGTTCCAATATCTGTGTACACAATGCCCACTAAGAGCAGCAGTTACAAAGGGTGCACGGTTGTATGTCAATTGTGGCACTATATTACATTTAAGGCATAAGCGAAAAGAGTGTATAGAGTGGGGTGATTAAGAATGATTTGCTCATCTGCACACTTTTGATAAATGACATGTATATGTGTACCTGGGTTTCAAAATCCCAAGTACAGAATGTAGCCTAAAAAGCAGGTCAATATGGCAGCTCTTCCTGTAGCCATAGAGATTTGAGATGAAAGGATGAAAATATAACATTGAAAGTCTGCATGCAATTTCACCATGAAGCTCCTTACTTTGGAAGAAATCGTGCAATGCTGATCTGCTTTTAAACTTCTTCCTCAATTGCCACATGTACTCCACTGCATCTGGAGTGACATACAGTAGTACCCTTCAAGATGTACTATTTAAGGTGCTATAAGTTTCTGTTTTTCTCCAGATTTTATGGAGCAAAATTGTAGTGGACCTGCCATCATAGCTGCCATGTTATCCCTTTTTTAAAGGGATTTTCCATTATGCTGAATAGGCTTCCTCGCGAGAAAAGGGAAAACTTGGCAGCTATGCCTGCCATACCACTGGTCACATTTCACTTTTTTCAGAGTGTGACTGCACTTTCCCCCATTCACATCATGATGAAATGTGTTAGAAAAGAGAAAAATTGTGTGACTGTAATCACATACCTATTCCTTTGTTCATTCAACCAGTAAATGATGGAGTTATGTATTGTATCAAACACCTAGTATTCCAGTGTTCTGTTCATGAGTGAGATTAGAAGATTAAATGGAAAGAAATTTGGGAGGTCACTGTTTTGGTCTGAGCTATGGATAACCACCTGTCAAAATAAAGTCCTATGAGAAGAGAAAGTGGGGGATATTAATATTTCCTGTAAGCCACTTAGAAGTTTTACCACAGTCAATTAAATATTGTTAATTAAATAAAGTTGGGAAATGGAAGTTGCTTAAACAGCACACCCTGAATGCCACACAAAATTGCGTGAAATATATTCCATGGAATGAAAAGATTGCAGAATCATTTTGGATCTTTCACAAATATCTGCCTTGGGGCAGTAGAAGAAAAATATTCCCGAATAGCAATGGAATGATAACAATGTCATGTGGAAGCATGAAGAAAAACAAGTACCTATAGCACTACAAATGGTATGTCTGGGGTGGATCTTCAATTATCAGTAATATCCATAATATATAATGCAACCCATTAAAATGTACAAAAAGGGCTAATTGCTAATTACAAATAGCAACCAAGAAAAGAATCTTGAGGGCCAAGATAGAGACACCAGATGGGCCATATTTGGCTTCCTGGACTTGGTCTTTCCTATCTTTGCTCTATAGTGCACTTTTTATTATCCTATTGTGAAACCCCCTAGGTGATTTAAGAAGAGCTTGCTAGATCAGGTCAGTGGCCCATCTAGTCCAGCATCCTGTTCTCACAGTGGCCACCCACATGCCTGTAGGAAACCCACAATTAGGACCCAAGCACAGGACCCAGCAACTAGTATCCAGAAGCACTGTAGCCTCTGACTCTGGAGGCAGAGCATAGCCTTCATGAATAGTACCCAATGAAAGCCTTATCCTCCAAGAATTTATCAAATTTACTTTTACAACCATCCAAGCTGGTCTCTTATGGAAGCAAGTTCCATAGTTTAGCTATGCCCAAGATGAAGGTGTGGGTGCAGGTGGCGCTGTGGTCTAAACCACTGAGCCTCTTGGGCTTCCTGATCAGAAGGTCGGCAGTTCGAATCTCCGTGACGAGGTAAGCTTCCGTTGCTCTGTCCCAGCTCCTGCCAACCTAGCAGTTCAAAAGCACACCAGTGCAAGTAGATAAATAGGTACTGTTGCAGCGGGAAGGTAAATGGCATTTCTGTGCGCTCTGGTTTCCGTCACGGTTTTCCGTTGCACCAGAAGCGGTTTAGTCATGCTGGCCACATGACCCGGAAAGCTGTCTGTGGACAAACACCAGCTCCCTTGGCCTGAAAGCGAGATGAGCGCTGCAGCCCCATAGTCACCTTTGACTGGACCTAACCATCCAGGGGTCCTGTACCTTACATGAAGATGTACATTCAACAATTAGCTTCATTGGATGCCCACATGTACTAGTGTTTAAGGTATAAGAATGTGTTTATCGCCTCTTTGTCTATTTCTTATTGATTGACAAATTTCTCAATCTCTTATTGAATAAGCCTAATTATCATTGTTGACTCAATGAGGAAGGAACAGAGTTGATCCCACAGGACATCTGTGGAGAACCTTTGACCTCACTCCCAAATGTTGCTGAAATACAACTCCCACCAGCCCCAGAAGCAAGCATGGCCAATTGCCCGTGAGTTCTAGTTCAGCAACATCCGGGGGCGGGGCACAGGGTCCTGCAACCTGTTACAGGGAAAGGGAGGCATCTTGATCATTGTCCTTTGCCAGAATTTGTGACCTCTGGCAATTTTTAAAGGAAATAGCTATCCTTCAAGGTAGCATTGTTCACTGAAGCTTGGGTTGCCTGTAACAAACCACTCCCACCCCCCACAATAGCTCTCATTAGCTGCACCGAAGGAAGTTGTTCTCTAACATTTTGACCATAATGCATTACTGGGGCTTTTATCTTTGCATAAGTAGTTTTTAAATAGTAGACTAGCTTAATGAATTTATCTTAATAGATTTCTATGTTCAAGGTTATATTTGTGTGTGTGTGTGTGTGTGTGTGTGTGTGTGTGTGTGTGTGTTTTGAAGAAGAAATCCTTTCTGGTTAACTGTACCTATTTGAAATGGACAGGATAATTGCATAATTGCATTCCTGTGTGGTTTTCATCTGCAGAAGGAAAATAAATTCTCTTGCAGGGTTGCGCTAAGGAAGAGAGAGATACAGAAATGTTGGTGGCGGTCTAGTGTGGGTTACAACTAAGTGCTGCTGATATTGGAAGTTAATTTCAAATCAGCATGTGAACTTTAGTCCTTTCCCTTCCCTTCTCAAGTCCTTTGCCTAAACATTGCTTTCCTCCATCTTCCTTACAATGGCCAGATTATAGCCATTTTGCAGATGGTATTTATTTATTTATTTATTTATTTGGTTAGTTAGTTAGTTAGTATCCCACGCTTTAGTCAAAGAATTAAGCCCCCACCAACCCTCTCAAGCATAGCAACTTTTGTTCAGCAACATCTGGAGGGCCAAACGTTCTCCAAATCTGTTCTAGAAAGAAGATGAATTGGGTCTCCATGCATCCAGACCTCTGTGTGGAGCACTCACTTCGCCACAGGAAGAGGCCCATCTACTTGATGTGCATGTGAACAGCCAGTGGAAAGGGCAGAAGGAAGGGTGATTTGTTTTAGACTGCAAGAGGTCATGCTTCTAGAATGCCGACATTTACAAACTGGCTCCTCACTTTAGACAGCGTTGCACCAGGACGACAGGAGAGAAAGGCAGAAATGTTCCCTGACTTGCTTTAAGCAAATTCACAGTGCATGCTGGATTATTTTGGCAGAAACTTAACATAATTACACTCAAACTGTGGCAAATTAAGCTAGTTTGGAATGAGCAATCAACAATTTTGTACATGACTGTAGTGGAAAGAGGCAGAATAACCTGATTCAGCCTGAATTCTCTCATCATTAGAAAACAAATTGCAACCAATTATGTTATTTGTAGTGCATCTGTGATTACAGATACATGATGCAGAGCAGCTGGAGAAAAATAGTAAGGGTCACTATGGAAAACTGCATTACAAACACCCTTATTTCTGGCACCAGACTACTGTTTCCCCTTAGCAGGAAACTGCCAGTTTGAACATATGTGACTTGATTTGACAAATTGACTTGCAAGAATGAAAACGTTTTTCCTTCCCCACCCAAGGAAAAAATTATCTTCTGCACAGAAGTAAAATGCAGGCAGGGATCTGAAAATTGACATATTAAAACTTGGGTCAGAAGTCACTGACATTAAAATCTATTCTTCTGTTTTGATAGGGTGTAGGCCAAACAACTAATATGGGCCAGAAACAGACATACAGCCAGAGGTCTCTTTGTGGCTCGCCCTGTATTAATCCCCACTGCTGAAGAGATAAGATGCCATTTGCATCTTAGAAATGTCTTCATGCTATAGCAGTGACGACTCCTGCTGTAGCAACATCAAGCGTCACACAGAGGTTCTACAAAAATGCATCCTTTCTCATTTTCAACAGTGGAGCAGGCCACCATTTTCTGGTGAAAGTGTGCCAAGAAGCTCACACAAGTGGGTATGATCCATACATGGTCCTGCTTTTATAGAACTGCTGCCTTGCCCCACATAGTTTTTTTAGGGTGTATTCTGTTGCATGCCATTGATGCAATAAGAACATAAGAAGAACCTGCTGGATCAGGCCAATGGCCCATCTACTCGATCTTCCTATCCTTGCCAACTAGATGCCTGTGGGAAGCCTGCAAATCGGGACCAAGCACATGAGCACTCCTTTGGTTTCCAGCAAACATTTTCAATGTGTCATACTACATAGAGCTTTAGTATGCTGATAACAATGTAGTGTGTGCACACTCAGAGGATGACCTCCAAACCATCCTAAATATCTTCACAGAAGCTTACGAAAAGCTTGGCCTATTGGTCAACATCCAAAAAAACTAAAGTATTGCACCAACAAGCACAAAACAACCCCTATGCAGTGCCACAAATTCAACTCAATGGTATAATGTTGGAAAATGTTGATCACTTCTCCTACCTAGGCAGTTATCTTTCCACAAGGGCCGACATTGATGCCGAAATCCAGCATCACCTGAGCTCTGCGAGTGTGGCTTTCTCCCAATTGAAGTGCAGAGTATTTGAGGACCAGGACATTCAAAGGGAAACCAACATGCTTGTTTACAAAGCTTTTGCACTACCCACCTTACTGTATGGTTGTGAAACTTATAAATGCCATCTGCAATTCCTTTAAAGATTCCATCAACGGTGTCTCCGAAAAACTTTACACATCACTTGGGAAGACAGGCAAACTAATACCAGTGTACTGGAAGAAGCAAAGATCACTAGTGTCAAAGCAATGATTCTTCAACATCGACTTCGTTGGACTGGTCATGTTGTGCTGATGCCTGATTATCGTCTTCCAAAGAAACTGTCTATTCCGAACTCAAAAATGGAAAGCGTAATGCCGGTGGTCAACAAAAGAGTTTTAAAGACTCTCTCAAGGCAAATCTTTAAAAATTTAGTATAAATACCAACAACTGGGAAACACTGGCCTGCAAGTGCTTCAGCTAGAGAACAGCCTTTACCAAAGGTGCCATGGGCTTTGAAGACACTCAAACTCAGGACAAAAGGGAGAAATGAGCTAAGAGGAAGGCACGCTTGGCAAACCCTCACCATGATCAACTCTCGCCCATGTCCTCACTGTGGAAGGACATGTGGATCCAGAATTGGCCTACACAGTCACTTATTCTTACACTTACACAATCTTACTCGGCTACAAGTGATTGCCAAAGAAGACTATATTAGTGATGGATTTACTGTATACCAGAACATCCACACTGTTTTATCAGTTGCCCTGCGGTGCTTTCCCAATCTCACCATATTATTGCCATCTGGAAGAGCACACTTGCACTACAGAACCATAAAAGTGGGACAACCCTCCAAACAGCTGTGGTATGAAAAGTTACAGGATTTCAGCAGGACGTTAGAGGATATGCACTGATTGGAAATGAAGCTGTGGCTGGGATTCAACTAAGGAGTCCCATCAGCCGAAACCTGCACAAGGATTTCTGCTTGTGCAACAGGCCTATCCCCCTGCAACTCCAACCCACCCCACTTGGTCTGGGGAATCAGGAAAAGCCCCAGAACAGTGCTCATGAGGAAGAGGAGGGGGGAGGATAATTCTGTCTGGTGCAATGATCAAAACAGTGTTAGGCTTTAGCTTTGTGAAAGGATCCTAGCAGAGCACACATTCTGCACTTTGCAGGTTCAATCTGTGGTATCTTCAGTTGAAAACGGTCAGTAAGTAAGTGGTGAATAAGATCTCTGCTCTTCCTCTGCAACAGCTTCTAGTCAAAGGAGACAATACAGAATTAGATGGACGAATATACCTGTATCTAATGTTGACACAGTTTGTAATCTGTTCAGCTCAGGATTACGTTACCAGCTCTCTCCTTCACTGGTTCCCCTTACCCTTTCCCCCAAAGTCCTTGTTGCTTGAGGAAGATCCAGCTGGAAGACGAAGGATCCAATGGTCAGTCTGGATGAGCCAAGTCAGTTCAGAGACTGAAGGTGCTTCACTGAGAAGCTGCTACCAGCATTTAGTGGTTCGCCACATGGGGTGACTGCACATGGACGCAGGAACAAAATAAAAAAAATCCTTCCAGTAGCACCTTAGAGACCAACTAAGTTTGTCATTGGTATGAGCTTTCATATGCATGCACACTTCTTGCAGGAGTTCTTGATGGTTGGGAAGAATTGGAAGAGACTTTCCCCCACAACATCTGGCTGGCTGGACTTCTATTAATTATTCGGACCAGCATTGAAACACAAGACACAGTAGCAACAACAACAACAATGGCAACCCTGCCAATAAAGATACAGTATGTGTAAAGCTGAAGGGCTAAAATCATCTCAGAGGTCTTTCATTAGCACAATAGAGCTATATGTTGTTTTACCATATTGCTAACCTTGGAACCTAAGTAGATCCTCTGTTTTTCATGGGCTCCATAAGATCTTGTTGAATGACTTCCAGCTTGGGATAATTCACGATGCCACTGTTTTCTGAGTGTTGCAATTATTTGCACTGTATAATTCTACAATTTATAGTACGTCTCTGTGAAGTTTGTATCTAAGGTGTAGCTTATTTTACAGCCTGTCACCCAGTGCCATGCGGTTAAGAGCTCACTGTATCCAGTTAAGATGCTGAAATGTGAATTGAAAATGTTTTATTGTACTGGTTATATATTTATGTGACCTGTCTATTCAGAATTCACAGTACAATTATTAAAACTGCCTAAGATCTTTTCTTGTGGATTCATGTTTCTCCATGTGTAGCAGCTGTAAACCACAAGTGAAGCTTCTAATGTTAGACAAGGTGTAGCCATTAGTTCCGCTAAAAAGCTCTAACCACCAGTGCTCATTGATTTCTAGTTTCATATATCTTTAATGAGGAGATTAAATACTTGTTTAGGAAGCCAAGCCTGGCTTAAGTGGTGTTTGCTCATACAGCATGTGCAACTGAAGACCTCCCTAATATTTCCCAGAAGTGATAAGAAGCAAAAAAAAAAAAAAAAAAGACTTTCTTCCCAAAAATAATAACACAAAAACCTGTCTCAGTTGAGTCTGCAAATTCATGCCCTGTTTTATAATGTAAGAAATCATTGGTGGAGTAAATGCCGCAGAGAGCAAAGCTATTTACACTAAGCGATTTCTCAGTTGAGTGTTCCTGTTTAATTCTTATGCATTGTTCAGGTCCAAGAATTGACCATTTACTTCTGAGTAGACATAAAAAGGTATCGTGAAACATGGCAAATGTTAAAATGCTATTTCCTTGCTGGCTTAAATCCCAACAGCAAAAATCAAGAATGCTTAAACTCAGCCTTAAATGACCTTGGAGGCTCCACAGTGGAGGTCCCCTTCCCCTCCTCTTTCCGTATCATTGGGACTGTAACTTTATCATAAATCAGAAGTGTGTTTTCAAGTTACTTATTCAACAAAATCAGGTCAACTATTTACTCATTTATTTGAGCACACACACATATCCCTCTACAATGAGAGTTGGGTGGTAAAAAGTAAAAAAAAATATACACACACATACCCCAACACAGGACAAGAGATGGAACTTCATGTTAACTGCAGCTCATACAATCATTGCCCATAACTGGAAACAAATCCATGCTAGCTGACCAAAGTTTGGGATATAGCCACCATGGTTAAAATGATTAATATGATCCAGGTCAGAGAGAGAGAAAGCAGAACTATGATTGTTTTGTTGGGGGGGAAATGGCTTTTTTCATCATGTACTAATGTAACAAAAATTTAAATCCATATGCTTTGTTGAGAATACTTTGATATTTTTTATTTACTATGTTGAATGTAATCAATTTTATTGACTGTTCTTCCCCTTTTCCTGTTCTGTTTTGTTTGCATATTGTTAAAAATAATGTAAAAACTTGGGGGGGGGAATAGAGATATAGATGCAGAGTGCATTCAACGGTATCCTTCCTCCAACAGTTGAAGCAGAGCATGGGGAGGGGAGAGGCAATTTTAGAGAAATGTATTTCCTCTGCAGCAACACCGCCTACACCAGTGTTTCTCAACCAGTGTGCCTCCAGATGTTTTGGGACTACAACTCCCATCATCCCTAGCTAGCAAGACCAGTGGTCAGGAATGATGGGAGTTGTAATCCCAAAACATCTGGAGGCACACTGGTTGAGAAACACTGGCCTACACTGTGTTGCATGTTTCCCCAGATTTCCAGAAAAGTTTTCCAGGGGGCACAGAGAGCTATATGAGGGAGGAGGAATTGCTGACCAGCATCCCTCCCCTTCCTCCAGTGGAAGAGTGCCATGAGTGGAGTTCCACACACAGGTACACTGGATCCAACCCACTGTCTTTACTTGCGCGCAAATGTCATTTATGAAATACGGGAATAATTAACTAAACCTGGTACACTCAATCAGCTAAAATTGATAGCAACAACACAAAACTTTAAAATCCTCAACACCTTTTGGCTTTCTGTTATTTGGTTGAAATATTCTTAACATCAAATCTTGATTCTGATCTAGGCTGGAACAGTGGAGCACTATCCTCAACTAAATGGTTTGGTATCCTTAAATATTTCCCATTTCCTAATCAATTTAGAGGTTTCTCGCTGGACACCATCACAGTTCCCCCGGAAAGCTTTCGGTTTTGTTTTCCTGACTCTGTTTGGCTTCAGAATTTATTTCCAATGTATTCTATCATGGAAGGCACAGACTTAATTGCAGCATGCAACCATCATCAAATAAAAAAATACCTTCATCTCATTTGCTTAGATAACATAAAAGTTTCACAAAGGCCACCTCAGCATTCCTAAAAACAAAGAACTCACCGCAATCCAAAGTCTCTTAAAACACATGCACACACCATTTACCCTAGAACTGCAAGGCAAGATATAGTAGAAAATTGACAGGGGAGGGGATGAATCTTAGAAATCAGCATGCCTCTAAATTGATACCATGTAAACACCATATAGTATTGGAAAACCACTGCTGGGGGTAAATGAAATGAATTCACTGGGGCATCTAATCCTATTTCTAGAACATTTAAACTGTTTCAATGCACTGGAAAGCAAACAAACTTCAAAGTGATCATTATACCCCTGACACCAGTGCTTGTGTGGCTGAAATCTTTATGAGATTAACCCCCCACAGTGAAAGGAGTTGAACACGGTCAAAGCCACTTTCCAAGTGTCAGGAGGATACCAGCTTGAATGCCCGATAGTAACAAGGGAGGCTGCTAGCATTTAATATTAAAGTAGTTCAACACGCAGGTGGAACTGACTAGTGGATGCTGTTTAAGTGCTGCTCTCTCTGTTTTTTAACAACAACAAAAACACACCAATCCATCTTTCACCTCTGCATTCTGCACCCCATTAGATGCTGATCCAGCAGAGAAAATTAGATGATTTAATTACAGTTCAGATCAGATATATGTTGTCATTATCAGCGGTGTAGGCCTGCTCTATACCTCTCATGCAATAGCCCCAAAGCATCGAGAAAAAACTATGTCTTGATTTTTTGGGGAGTAGAAATAGGAGGAGTATTAGAAAACCATCTAAACAACCCATAGCTACATGCTACAAAGAACTAGGGATGGGTAAATATCTCAATTTTGTTTCAGTTTCTCTTTTCCCCCCCAATCTTGAGTTAGTTCTCTGCATCACCACATCAACTGACATTTCTTTAAGTCTTCATGAAAATTCAGCAGCATCTTGGTGTGAATTTCTCACAATGTTCACCTTTTTTTGATGCAATTTTGCCTACCGTATTATCCACATTTTTGCAAAGCAATTTCCCCTAAGTGAATGCATATTTGTATGTTATTTTCACTGTTATATACATTTATATGCACACTTCTCCCCAGTAGAGGCATCTTTCCACAACACTTATTACTGAGTTGGAGAATTGCAGTGCAAAATCCAGAGAAGTGTGAATTTCGAAGGATGGCTGTGTTTCGATTCACATCTTGTTTCAGAAAGTGCAAATTACATAAGTGCCCCTTTAGATGTGAACTGAACTGAATTCTTCCCCCATGCCTACGTATATCTCAGTGCTGCTGCCAAAAACATCAGCGCTGTATCAAGTTATTCTTTCCCACTCTGTAGTTATGGAGTTACTTGTTCAAAGTACTCCTTGTTCTGATGGGTCCTGCAGAATTTCCCCCATATCCCCCAGATGTTGCCAGCAAAGAGAAGAGGAATACTTGACACACAACAGGAGTTCTATTTTAGTGGCAGCTCCAGGTTTCAATGTCGACATGTATTTTATGCTGTCTTTCAGGAATGGTGCCAGCTCTCAGCAGCCTTGGGCAGCTGCCAGGGCCTCGGGGCCTAGGAAAAGGAAGGGGCCAGATTTAGGTTGGCATGATATTTTGCCTTTTTGCTTTTAAATTATGTATTTAGAAAGATGTATGAATTGCTAAGCAAAAACCCCAGTAAGTCATGAACATAAAACAAATATCAATTCAAGAATGATAAAATCAGTGATTGTTAAAAACAAGTATATATAACCAAAGTATGTGTCTGGATAGGCTTGCTGGATCACTTTTTTAGAAGGTGTGAAAACAGTATTTTCCTGGCATCCATCTGTCTTGAAAGACAATAGAGTGTGCTTATGGGGATTAGCAGTACCAAAGTGACCTCCCCGGGGAGCAATCCCGGCAGGGTGTATGGAGGTTCGGGGCTGCCCAGATAACAAGCAGCCTTGTTGATGTGGTTCAAAAGAAAGCAAAGTGATACATTTGGCATCAACTTGGCTGCAGGAGTTGCCAGAAGGAGGTGTACAAGGTGCCATCCAATCATCTCTGGATTTTTAGCCTTTTCTTCTCTCAAAGATATTCTGCAAGGCAGGCTAGATGGGCTACCTTCCCAGGTTAATGAGTCCCATCTGCCCCCCACTTCCCTGTACCGCATGTACAGAAACAGCCTTCTTGACCGTTGACCCACTATTAGTCTGTTTTCACATGCAGGGGAAGTCCCTAACTCATCGAGGGTTTGAGACCCATTAGCTACCTCACCTGGCTTAGCCAGGCTAGTACCTGCTTATATAGTAATAATATGCCCTACACTCCCAGCCCCAGTTAGTGCTTGCATTATGTAGTGAAGTCTGCTTTACCATGTAGCCTCCTCACAACTCAACTCCCATTTGCTATATGTAATTCATTTTTCTCAACTTCCTGGTTGCTCCATAAATGTGGGCAGGGAGCATCAAGGCAGGCTTCCCGGGTAACAGGGGTGCGCGCCCTCTTTCTCCTCGTTCAGAGCAAGGGCATTTGGAGCATTTCGGTTTTCTGCACTAATTACATCATGTAGCTAAATCTCATTGGCTATGTGTTACGGTAATGAATCATCATGTTCACTAATGGGATCACATAATGAAGCAAAAAAAAAATACCACAAGCACACATATTTGCACAATAGCAGCAGGTCAAGGTAACAATGGCAACCAAGAAGCATGGGGAGAAAATACAGAAGAGGGTTGAAGATCGCATTATTTTTACGTGTCCTTTCTTCCCATCCACATGAAACAGAAAAGCAAACCTCACAAAAATCTAACACAAAACAGATATAAACAGGCATTGATAACAGTGAACATCTAAATAAAACATCTTGCTAACAAAAAAAATACTGCTGCTTATGTGAATTACTTCTTACACTTGGTAAAGTGAATTTGAAATACTGAGTGGATTACACTGGGCTTTTTTTGGTATGTTATTAGAATTCTGAATTAATTTGCCCCTTGGAATACTGTTCCTGACTCATTTGTTTTCTCCCACCAATCACCCAAAACACATTTATTTTCTGCTTCTTAATGAGCTACATTGTCAAATGGTTCTTTCCCCTTCTGAAGGCACTGCTTTTCAACTTGAAGTGCTATCAATATTTGCCACTCTTGCAAAAAGTTTTACACAAATGAACTGGTGTAATAGAATATTAGCCTATAATAAGAGTTTGTCAGGCAACATTCACACTGTGGGAGATCTGTCATTGATTTTTCAATAAATATGGCAAATGGCAAAAAATATAGTACGTGTTCCTCAGCACTAAATATCTTGGTGACCATTTTTCTTTTTTTGCCTGCTTTCTGCTCTATTGTCTTCTGGTGATATATATAATAAAATCTGCTCTTCTCTTTTATAGCTTACATGCTGAGACAACCAGTGGGGATTTTATGTGAGGCTGATAATTGCCTAGCTGCTCTTAATACACTCAGACCTCAAAGGGACAGGTACCATCCAGTGTGCAGTTACTCATACTTAAATCTCAATGAAGGTGGTGGGATATAAGCATGCCTAACTCTTGCACCAGATTCTCCTCCAAGTTTGATAAAATAGTCATTTGCATTCACATCAGGCTTCCTACATTCAGCCCAAGCAATGCAGATTTCCACATAAGAATGGAGCTCTGCTTTCTCATACATTTGGCATCTCCCTGAGTGATATAATCTTTTTGTCTTTGCTGTTTGTTGGGTCTACCATATGGGTTGCCTGCAACAGCCTGGAAATTTGTAGGTAGGAGTGCTGCAGAGGCAGGATGGTGTTCCAGTGGTCAGAAGTGATGTTTTCCCTATACTCAATTGCTATGGCTCCATTACCTTTGATCCTTTCCCTTTACCACCTCCATCTTCGCCAAAGGCACTCTTTACACTTTCCTTAAACTACGTCTTCGATGTAGACAATATCATCTAAAAGAAATGATTGCATAATTCATGGCAAGCAGAAAAGTCTGAAATTTGGCAATGCAGATTTGTATCCTCCCTCTCCCCGAGCAAAGATTACACAGAGCCCTGGGTATATACGATTGGTCTTTTTTTCTTTCTTTTTTTTCTTTTTGCACAGTCTGCTGGTTGCAGATAATTAGGGACCTAATTCAAAACTCATTGCTGTCAATGGAAAGATTTCCATTGGCTACAACATGCTGAAATACAATACCTCCATAACACATAGAAGCTGAGGCAGAAGCAGATGCAGGCTCTGCATATCCCTGAGGATCTTGTGCATTTTTTGGCAAATTCTTGAAGCTGATGGAGACAGTGGTAAGTCTAGTTTGAAAAACTACAGTCTTTGGTGTTTTTCTCTAGGGAAAAATGTTCCGTGGACAAATGGCAGCATATAAATATTGCAGAGCATTGACACCATCATTAGACATAAACAAGGATTTTATCATTATTACTGTTATTGTTACAAGTGGGAATTGAAACAAAATGTTGCGAGCCAAATGTTCCCGTGGAGAGTGCCAGCCAACCAAGCATTTGCAAGATACTCCATTCCATGTTCCAGATCCTCTGACCAGGTTTTCTGGCTTTCCCCATAACAGACAGTCAGAATTCTGTGGCAATTGAGCATCCCTGGGTTAAAGTGTTTTGGTGCATGTATGCTGCCTTATGGGCCTGCCCTTACAATATTTTTGGAGATCTTCAAGCCTCGTGGTTCCCTTGAATATGATGATACATTTCTCTTGTGCATGGGAGTGCTGTTTTGATCATAGATGGATTGACACACACCCCTGAATGTGGCTAATAGAAGCTCACCATCAACATCACTTACCTATGAAATACAAAATACTTTATTGTCACTGTACCACCTGTTTACAGTGAGATTAAACGAACCCCCCATCCCTCCCCACCCCACAATCTCTCAGTCCTTGTTACACTCTGTGTGCTGTCGCACGACCACCAACCCCGAACGTCACCTGCAATGTTGCTGTCTTCCATTCAGCAGCCTCACGGCCCATGGGTAAAAACTGTTCTTTAACCTGTTGGTGTGGCTTATCACTTATCATGCTTCTAAAAAGGTGCTGGCCAGGGTGTGAGTCATCCCTGAGAATGTTCCTCGCTCTTCTGCGGCAACTGTCTCCCGCAATAACATCTAGCGGACTCAGGGGACAGCCCACAATATCATGTGCTGTCTTCACCACCCTCCATAGAGACTCTCTGTCCATGGCTGTCAAAGCAGCATACTACACCGTAATGCAGTATGAGAGAACACTTTCTATCGTGGACCGATAGAAGGAAATCATCAGTTGCTGTCCAACCTTGTTCTTTCGCAAGACCCTAAGGAAATGAAGTCTCTGTTGGGCTTTTCTAACCAACTGGGCTGTATTGACCTTCCAAGTTAGGTCTTCACTAAGATGGACTCCCAGGCATTTAAAAGAAGAGACTCTCTCCACACAGCCCCCTCCCCATACACAACTGGGCTAGCTCCCCTCTCTTCCTCCGAAAGTCCAACACCATCTCCTTTGTCTTGCCAATGTTTAGGTGCAGATTGTTCTCTGAGCACCATGTGGATACCTTTTGAACCTATCCCCTGTGCGCAGATTCGTCTCCGCCTGTAATTAAACCCATTATGGTGGTGTCATCAGCAAACTTAATAATTGCAGTAGATGGGTGAGATGAAATGCAATCATATGTACACAACGAATACAGGTATGGACCTAGCACACATCCCTGTGGAGTGCCAGTGCTGAGCTTCAGGGAGGTAGATGTAACAGGTCCAATCCTTACTCTTTGTGTCTGAAACAGTCGTTAACAGTCATCAACAGGCTTACCATACCCATTGAGTAAATCCCCCATCTCCTACTACCCTCCTGAGAAAAACCCCACCCTCCCATTATATAAGGGTCTGGTGATTTCTGTTTCAGTGTATCTGAAGAAGTGTGCATGCACACAAAAGCTCATACCAAGAACAAACTTAGTTGGTCTCTAAGGCGCTACTGGACAATTTTTTTTTATTTTTATTTCAACTACGTCAGACCAACACAGCTACCACCTGCTGTAGGATGTACGTGTGCACCTCTATATCATGTATATTCAGTTTTCCTGCTGATCTGGAAAGCTCATCCATACTCTCCCAGTTAGCACACCACAGCTAAAATTGCCATTGAGCCAAACTGTACATTATGTTAAATTTTTCAAACTTTTTTTTTAAGTGCAAAGAAACTTCAGGGAGGAAAATGGCTTAACTCTTTTTATGCCATCTATTTGCTGTTCAACACAACTCAATTCTGAGCAGAAAAATCAATGGTAGGGAAAGGGTTAGGCAGCTCCTCACGCACACACACAAAAAACCCTCCTCCAGTCAACCTCAAAATCATTTGTGACTGCTTTTCTTTAATAACAAAAAAAGGAAAACAGTACCATCAACCTGCAGTTTGTCCCTTAGAAAATAAACAAGCATGTCCCCTATATTCAAAATTTGCTTCATTAAGTGAAAAAAATAGGAACAACCGATGAATCAACTACATTCATTTATCAACCAACACCCCTAACTTAAAGGACGTTTCAAGAGGACAGAAGTTTAATTCCTCTCTCAACTTTTCCATTATACAATTAGCAGTTGTTAGCAAGGGCCTCTAAATGTGCCCAGCAACTTAACGCTTCCCCCATTTTGCCTGACGCATTGAAAGTGTTATTAGGTCATTTCCCTGAGCAAGCAACACGCTCTTTTCAGAGTGCTCAGGAACATTCACTACAGGTGTTCATTTCATAGGGGCTGATCATCAGGAGGAAACGTATTCTTTTAACTGGCTCTGCTCCTCTGAAAGCGACTTGTTTAAGAAGTGTCCCATGGCATTCATTGAGCAGTAATGTTTCGCCATAAAACCCCTGTGAAAATGGAACCTTCTGATTTGCAACTGGGCCCAGGAGAAAGAGAGCAGGAACACAAGGGAACTGTCATTAGAGAAGCACTTATTGTCACTGCAGCTTAAATATATGCTTGAATTCAGTCTTTCTCTGTCTCAGCATCTTGACAGACTCTGAAGACGATGAGATGATTGGTCAAAAGCACTCCATGGAAGCCTTCCATTTGTTCGTTTTATATCCCCTAGGTCTTAGCATTCAAGTGTGCATTCTTTGTATAACATGCTTAATTGGGCTGATTTGTGGGAATAAGTAGCAATTACAACAGCTTGACAAAAGATGGAGGATGGGCACTCAGCTGTGTGGGTTTTTTTTTTTAAATTGAATTTTTACCTTTTTTTGGAAAGGCTCTCACCTTCCCGCAGCAGATGCTGGCCTTGCTACAGCATTTCATTTTCTTTACATTGAGGTGATTTACTCTGAGGAATTTGCTCTTATTAACTGGGGAGGATATTTCTTTTCCCCACTTCAGTATCTTCACCAGGGTGGGGGGGGTGGTAGGCGGGTACTTTCTCCTCAGGAACCCCCTCCCATCCCTGCCTCCATCATTATCAAAGCAAAAAGAGAGTGTGATACTAAAAGCAGCGATCTATATACTAATCGTGAGCTTGACAAGTTTTGTTCTGGAATGATGTTACAGCAGTTAGTGGGCTGGTACACAAACATGGTTAAGGGATAAATGGAACTGCCCGCTTTTGTAGATGTGCAGGAAATATAAACAGAGGGGCACGCACAGCCACGCCCGCTTTTTGCTGTCCACTTTATAATGAAGTTCCTGCTCCAGTTCAGTTTCAGCTTATAAGGATTATAAGCATAGCCACTTGAATCAAACCTAGAGAATAGGGTTGTGTTAGAACACAACCAGGGAAAAGAAATATTTGGTGCGCAGAGCCAGTTCCAATCTGAATTATGACCGTTGCTTGAATAAAATGATGTAGTAGTTGTAGTCCCCACTTGGTAGGTCTGAGCAGAAGTCACCCAAGGTCGACTTCATCCTATCTGTTTCAAATGGAACCACACTCTGAAATAGCACTAGGAGAAAGCCAGGATATGACGAGGAATTTGCTATTCTGTGTTGTCATTGAATGAAAGAAAGTGAGAGAAGATGAACAGACTATAAAATCTCATAATGGAGAATACAAATTTAGTTTTACTGCTGCTCGCAGACCAAAACTGAGAGGGAATGGTTTCTATACACATTTGGGAAATAATCAAAACAAATGTGTGAAGACATTCCGCCTGAAGGCTTCTATGAATATCGGAATGCAGCGAGCAATTCCCCCCCCCCTCATTGTCTTGGAGTTTTAAAAGCTTGCCAACCAAGCAAAGCAATCCAGCAGTTTGGTCATGTTTGAGGGAGGAGTTGGACTCTTCCTGATGGGAGAAGGAAAAGACCATTATGAAACATGCATTAGGTGGCAGCAAGAGGGCCACCAGTCTGTCCAGGGGAGAGATGGGTTATAGCCAATTCATGGTGTTATAGGCTCAGAAATCCCTTGATCTTGGGTGGGCATGGAGTTAGGACAGGGATATCAAACCTCAGGTTGGGGGTGAAATGTGGACCTTCAGGCATCACTACCTGGCCCCTGGGTCTCTCTTGACACCAACCAGCCTGGCCCAACCACACCCTCTCTCCCCAGGACACACCCCTCACCAACCAGTTATGGATTCTCCTTGAGGTTTTTTTTTTTGCCTGGCTGGAATCTGTCTTGAACTTTGTTTCTTGCTTGCATGGATGGAGAAAAGTGTGTGTTTGTGTGTGTAGAAACAAGCCTACTGTACAAAGATCAACTTAACATTCATTGCTCTGCCCACTTTTTCTTCTGGCCCCACATATCTATGCAGTGTAGGATGCTTGCTGAAAACTTTCCTGCTTCAGCAAAGCCTATCCAGGCATATGGTTTAGTTATCTTTGCTTTAAATGTTTTATCTTTGTTTTGGATTGTGGTGTTATACATAGGGTTTTTGTTTCATTTACTGTGAATTTTAGTCATGTTTTACAGTGAGGCTTGTTCGACGACAAGAAACGGAGCCATTAGCGTCACAAACCAAGTCTTATGGAACTCTCTGGCAAATTCTGTTACCACTTTAAAAATCCTGCCGAAAACTTTTATATTCCATCAAACCTATGCAGGCAATTAAGAATACAGTACACCCTTCCACAGTGTTTAACTGAGCTCCATTTTTAACTACCCCCACCCCACCCCACCCAGTTATTATTGTATGGTTTTATGCTTTTATTTTTTATTTTATTTATTTTATGCTAAAAGGGACCCAGGTGGTTAAACCACAAAGGCTAGGGCTTGCTGATCAGAAGGTCTCCGGTTCGAATCCCTGCATCGGGGTGAGCTCCCGTTGCTCGGTCCCAGCTCCTGCCCACCTAGCAGTTCAAAAGCACATCAAAGTGCAAGTAGATAAATAGGGACCGCTCCGTCGGGAAGGTAAACGCCGTTTCCATGCGCTGCTCTGGTTCGCCAGAAGCAGCTTTGTCATGCTGGCCACAGGACCCGGAAGCTGTCTGCAGACAAACACCGGCTCCCTCGGCCTATAGAGTGAGATGAGCGCCGCAACCCCAGAGTCGGACACGACTGGACCTGATGGTCAGGGGCCCCTTTACCTTTACCTATGCTTTTATTGCTGCAAATTGCTTTGATATATTTTTATGACAAAGCGATATACTGTACCCATTTTTTATATATAAATAAGTATAATTGGTCTAGTGCTGCGCTTGGAGAATTTCTAAGCCAGAGGTTGGTATGCCTTCTAATAAATCAATCAATCATATATTGGCAAATGGTCTAGGGTCAGACACAAGCAGCTTGGTGCCCTCCAGATGGATCCTAACTCTTGTCATCCCTGGGACAGGATAGGAGGAATTACAGGTACAGTGGTACCTCGGTCTACGAACTTAATTCATTCCGGAAGACCGTTCTTAAACCGAAAGTTTTTTAAAACTGAGGTGTGCTTTCCCTACTGAGGCCTCCTGCCACTGGTGCCTTTCCGCCATTTGTCTTCCATTCAGCTTCCGAGGAAATGTTCACTAACCGGAACACCTACTTCCAGTTTTGCGGAGTTCGTTCCCCGAATAGTTCGTTAACAGGACTGTTCATAGGCTAAGGTACCGCTGTACTAATATCCCAAAGGAGCAGAAAAGACTTTTTATGTATGGAACAACAGCTGCCCAGAAGCTACTAGCCCAGAGATGGAAAGAAGATCAAGTCTCTACCAGAGAGGAATGGCAAACTAAGCTGATGCCCTATGCCGAGATGGCAAAACTGACTGGAAAACTCAGAAACTAAGAGGATAAAAACTTTATAAAAGAATAGGGGGGATTATCAGTTATTTATGAGACCACTGTAAGTATATGGAAACATGAGGATTTTGATTTCACTTGTAGTTTAACAATTACTATGTATAATATCAGACATCCCCAAACTTCGGCCCTCCAGATGTTTTGGACTACAGTTCCCATCTTCCCCAACCACTGGTCCTGTTAACTAGGGATCATGGGAGTTGTAGGCCAAAACATCTGGAGGGTCACAGTTTGGGGATGACTGTATAATATGTTTTGGTATAAAAATTGGAGTGTGGAAGAATATGCAGGATTAAATGTTTATAATGGACCCCATGGAAGGTATGGGGTGGGGGGAATCCCGAGGTTCAGAGGAATCTCTTTATATGGATATACTTTTTATTATTCTTTGTTTTTAACTTCGTATTTGTAAAACCAATAAAAATTATTTCCAAAAAATAAGAAAAAAAGGAGTTAGAATCCAACATCTGAAGGACACCATGCTAACCAACTCTGGTCCAGGGTTAATGACTTATTAGTATGTTTCTTAGTAATAGTAGAATTCTTCCTGTACTACTTTTCTCTGAACCAGATGCATTACGATCCTAACTTCAGATTTGTACTCAGCAAACTGCTACCCAGTGTTCTTTGCTGAACGTAGAACAAAATCACCTCTCAAGATTGCAAGGACACTCTGAGTATGTGTGCATGCAAGCCTGCTTATGTTTTCCTTGCTGCCCAAAGGAATTTAATAAGCCTGGCTTGCACTTATATTTTTCAGGAAGGTGGAGACATCCCAGCATGAAAACAATGTGAGGCATGTTCAATTCCATTGCTCACAGCAGGGGAAAAACAATTGCTTCTTTCCCAGTTCCTGGTGTCTTGCCATATGTAGAAACCATAGTCATAGTGCAGTCATGCAAATCCAAAACTGTGGATTCAGTGTGGATTCCTTAGACTAAAGCATTTTGGCTAGGTGCCAGGCAGAAGAAAAAGAATGTGAGGGTTCCAAGACCCATAATTACATTTCTGTGGGATATGGAGTTCAATATGTATCCGAATTTCAACCATTCAATTTCTACTATTGTCAGGCTACCTTGAAGAGCTTTCTAAAAAGATCTTTCTAGAATCCATAAATATTCTTGCACAGAACTGAGTTCGAGGCATTGTTATATTAAGCAAATTTGAAGGGGGGGGGGCGATCTTGGTAGTAGTATTTGCCAGTTTGACTCAAAATATACAGGGACCTATTTTGTATGCTGTCCTTAAGCACCCTATTATTTATTCCTAATGGAGGGCTAGAGTATTTTCGCAGCCTTTTCAGAACAGGTGCTATAGAGAACAAAGACTCAAATGGATTTATTTAAATATTTGTTTATAAAGATGTTACTGGGATTAACTTTTTACATCTTGCTATTCAAACAGGATTAAAGGGATTATCTTGAACAATGGTGGCACATTGCATATTATAAATACATACAGTATGTCGGATTTAATTAATATGTTCAGATATGAATACAAGATATGCCCAATTATTCCAGAACAATCTATAATTACATTATATTTAAATAACATAAAATAAAATCATGAGTCATTAATAAGAGGATGACTTTGGATAAAAGGCAGAATCATCTGGCAGCTATAATGTTTGAAATGACACGTTTTCTATTTTTAAGTTTAGTGCATAACATCACAAGTGAAGTCTTAAACTTGGAGATCTGCCTTTGCTGATTATTTTTTTAAATAACAAAAACCATTTAAAACGGGCATTTAATTATATGGTGCTAGAACGGGTTGCGTTGGGGGAGCAATTAAAAAAAGGAAAAGGGAAGGGGGAAAAGGAGCATTATTTGTGCTTTAATGAATGTTCTGAAGGGCAAAGCCACTTTCCAAGTTCGATAGTCAACATGTTTTAAGCAGGGAAGCACAGTAGGAGCAGAATGCAGAGTGCAGTTGATTCTTCCTGACACATGACAGCATAAATAGAGTAAAAATAATAATAATCTCTATTTACCTTGTTATGAAAGGCTATTTTTAATGCACAATTTTCAAGTTCGTTATTATTCTCCTCTGCTTGTCTCTTCTTGTATAGCAGAACACTGTATGTGGGAGGGAAAGGGGGAAAGTGGGGGTGTGGAATATATAAAAAAAGAATGCAGAATTCATACAAGTTCAGTGAGGTAAGACTGATATTAACCAAGCAAGAACAATCATAGGTGCACAAAAGAGCCCTCGTTTACTTAATTACGTTGCCCTGGAATTGTACGCCCTTGGTTCTCAGCCCTTATGCTATTAAACATATCCTTTACAGATTTCAGATTGGCATATAAGCTAAAAACATCACATTTGGGATACTCAGCTGGTAGTGACAAGTAAAACGTTTGCATGTACAGCCTACGTAACCATAAATATATCTTTTAAGGAACTGCAATAATAATTTCTTGAGGTCTGGTCTCACTTCCATTTATGCCAGCCAAAATAATAAGTAAGAGCATGTGTGTGTGTGTGTGTGTGTGTGTGTGTGTGTGTGTGTGTGTGTGTACGGCTCATTTTTGAACAACTTGTTCATTGATTAACTGATCTCGAAGGCTCAAAAATCCATAGAATTGGGAGAGTAACAATGGATATTATTTTAGGCTGGGAAGCAAGGCTTGTCACTGTTAATTGGCCAAAGTTAATTATCTCTCACTTTTTTTGTATTGTACTCTTATAAAAATGTTTGCATTCTGGACAGCCCAGCAGATTCCATCTTTTGGGCTGACAAAAAACATTAACTGCCTACTAGGGTATATTCATGCACGACGCAAAACTTGCTGGATTACAGATCTCCCAACAAAGCAGTCCTCATTTATTCATTATTAGATTTATGTACATATGAGCAACCAACCCTACACTGAGTGCCCTTGTATTCTTTCCATTTAGTGAATCAGTATCTTTTAACAACACCCGTAATCCAACACGTAACCACAGATAACTTGTAGTGCTTTCCAAATTCCACCATTCGCTCCTGAAAGTACAATCTCATTTCTTATTCTAGTGCCAAACTTCTGAGTAGGTACTCTGTTGGTGGTGAAGCAAGTTAAATTGCTAATTAGGCTTAAACATGGTCCTGGGATTTTTCGCATTTTATTTATTTTTTATTTATTAAATGGCTATACCGCTCTTCATCCAAGAATCGCAGGGTGGTTTGCAATATAAAAACACAAAAACGCATAGCATAGTTATAAACAAAAACAATACTCCACCCCACCCCACCCCCCATTTAAAAGGCCATAGATGGTTTAAGGCCTGGGAGAAGAGGGGTGTTTTTGCCTGGCACCTAAAGGTATGTTTATGGCAGCAGGTGAGCACCTCGTGGAGAGTATTCTACAAACAGGAAGCCACCACAGAAAAGACCCTTCTCATGTTGTCACCCTCCATACCTCTTGCAGAGAAGGCACACGAAGGAGGGGCTCACATGATAATTGCAGGGTGCAGGTCAGTTCATCTGGAGAGAGGCAGTCCTTCACAGTCATTCTACTAAGACTGATAGTCATTCTACTAAGACTAATAGACTGATCCTACCTAAAGGTTAGCATCAAGGGCCTGTATTGACTACAGCAGGAAGACAGTATTGTAAACTTCAATGTTATGTCAGCGTTGGAGGCAAATATACTACTTTAAGATTGTGGTAAAATGTTAATAACACATTGATGATGTCAGCATTTGGTATCAGACCTGAAGTTTGACTTAAAAGAAGAGCAGTTTTAAAAATCATGAGTACAAAGTGAAACGAATGGCCATTTTCCATAATCTGAGGGATTTTACAATGCAGATAATGGGCACTCACACTTTACATTGTGGGTGCCCTTTGTGGGATCGTGTGTAGTACTAAAGTTCCCAGGAAGCTTACTGGCAAACAGGGGCTGGCTTGCCTCTCAGTGTTAATTTTTGGAGGTTCACGCCCAGTCTCAGTCCCTACCCTCTCTTTGTTTAATGTTTCTTGTTTGCAGATTAACCTTTTCTTCCTGTTTAGCGGGCGCTGCTGCAGTCTTTGACTGGTTGCTGTTGAAGGACCGGGAAGAAATTTTCCTGCATTGGCAGGTTTTGTCTTCCCCATAGCAATTCGTCACAACTTTGGCGGTTATGGCCTTGCATGGAATCCTTTAGTCTTTTCTTCCCTATTTGGGAGGGGGGCGAGAAGTGGTGACTCACCCTCCTGCAGTGGCGATTCCAGGGTCCCCCTCTTAAAGGGGTTATATGGCCAGAGGATTGGAGAAGATCAGTCAACATCCCAATCCCAAAGAAGGGCAGTGCCAAAGAATGCTCCAACTACCGCACAATTGCGCTCATTTCACACGCTAGCAAGGTTATGCTTAATATTCTACAAGGCAGGCTTAGGCAGTATGTGGACCGAGAACTCCCAGAAGTGCAAGCTGGATTTCGTTTTTTATTTATTTAAATAATTTTTACTGTTTGTTTTTTTTTACAAACAAGACAAACAAACAAAACATACAATGTAAAATCTGTCCCCTCAATTACCCTCCACCCGCGAGGCCACTTCTGCCACCAGTAGAACCCGCGGCCGTTGAGAATCGGAGGGGTCCAATATAAGGCTGGGTTTGACCTCCCCCTCCTCCCTGCAAGCTGGATTTCGAAGGGGCAGAGGAACCAGAGACCAAATAGCAAACATGCACTGGATTATGGAGAAAGCTAGAGAGTTCCAGAAAAACGTCTACTTCTGCTTCATTGACTATGCAAAAGCCTTTGACTGTGTCGACCACAGCAAACTATGGCAAGTTCTTAAAGAAATGGGAGTGCCTGATCACCTCATCTGTCTCCTGAGAAATCTCTATGTGGGACAAGAAGCTACAGTTAGAACTGGATATGGAACAACTGATTGGTTCAAAATTGGGAAAGGAGTACGACAAGGTTGTATATTGTCTCCCTGCTTATTTAACTTATATGCAGAATTCATCATGCGAAAGGCCGGACTAGATGAATCCCAAGCCGGAATTAAGATTGCCAGAAGAAATATCAACAACCTCAGATATGCAGATGACACAACCTTGATGGCAGAAAGTGAGGAGGAATTAAAGAACCTTTTAAGAGAGAGCGCAAAATATGGTCTGAAGCTCAACATCAAAGAAACCAAGATCATGGCCACTGGTCCCATCACCTCCTAACAAAAAGAAGGGGAAGAAATGGAGGTAGTGAGAGATTTTACCTTCTTGGGCTCCTTGATCACTGCAGATGGTGACAGCAGTCACGAAATTAAAAGACGCCTGCTTCTTGGGAGAAAAGTAACGACAAACCTAGACAGCATTTTAAAAAGCAGAGACATCACCTTGCCGACAAAGGTCCGTATAGTTAAAGCTATGGTTTTCCCAGTAGTGATGTATGGAAGTGAGAGCTGGACCATAAAGAAGGCTGATTGCCGAAGAATTGATGCTTTTGAATTATGGTGCTGGAGGAGACTCTTGAGAGTCCCATGGACTGCAAGAAGATCAAACCTATCCATTCTGAAGGAAATCAGCCCTGAGTGCTCACTGGAAGGACAGATCGTGAAGCTGAGGCTCCAGTACTTTGGCCACCTCATGAGAAGAGAAGACTCCCTGGAAAAGACCCTGATGCTGGGAAAGATGGAGCGCACAAGGAGAAGGGGACGACAGAGGATGAGATGGTTGGACAGTGTTCTCGAAGCTACGAACATGAGTTTAACCAAACTGCGGGAAGCAGTGCAAGACAGGAGTGCCTGGCGTGCTATGGTCCATGGGGTCACGAAGAATCGGACACGACTAAACGACTACACAACAACAAATATATGGGTGTCACTGGCCATACACTGAAAGGTCGTCAGTGAACTGCCCTGAGTGCGGGGATATGGGTTTGGCTGCCTGCTACACTTATGTCTCGCAGAGCACCCCCATATCCCATTTACCCGGATGACCCCCAGTTCCCCCCAGCTGGGGGGCTGGGAGGGATACAAGCCCAAGGCCTAAGCCAAGGTCTTCCTACATTCAGAAGTTTAATAAAGTTGTGGCCTAATTTTAATTCCATATAACATTGTCAGAGTCTTTATTCCTTCCATATGATCCTTGGGAGCTGAGGCTGTTGCTGCCTGGTCACGCAATAGCCCCTTTCCAGGGACATACTTTGTGATAACCTTTTCGCCCCTTTCATTTGATTAAATCTTTGTATCCCACAACATGCTAGCAAAAAATGTCATTGAGACCTATTAAGAATTCATACTGTCAAGTAGAGCCAGGTTAAAGTGTTGGACTAGGACCTGGGAGACATCCACACTCAACCATGAATCTCAGAGTGTGGCCTTGGGCCATTCACAGTCTCTGAGCCTAACCTACCTCACAGGGTTATGTTGAGGGTAGGAGGAGGAAAACCATGCAAATTACCTTGGGCTCTTTGAAGCAATGGTGAGATATAAATGTAAGAAGAAATAAAATAGCTATGCCCCAAGAATGGCTTTCTCACGTTCCTTTGAGGCCTGTCCAAAGAGGAAAGGATTATGGCGTTCCTCATAGGCCAAAAAGGGACAGGATCCAGACCAAAAAAGAGGGTGCCCTGTTCCACCTCATAATAAATGTCTCCTAAGGGGTCTCTAAGCAGTGCCTCTTCAAGAGGGTTTGTGTCTGAGGACCTCCTAGGGAAATTGCTCATAAACCTGCCTATTCCTTATCTGAAATCTACAGGCTACACTTTTAACAGAACATGACTCCCTGTTGCGTGTGGAGACCCTTTAACCTAGGCCTAGAAATCAATTCAGACATGACTCAATTTTTTGGTTTGGTTTTTGGCAGAATTTAGGCCACAACTTTATTGATTACAGAATCAAGTGAGTGGTTGCATAGGCTCTGGTTCCCAAAGCTACCTGGGGTAGCGCTGACTCTGGGCGCACCATGAGTCAGCAGCCAGGTCAACACCTGGGACGGGGGCCCTGACTACCTCCAGGTCCCTGATTCCCCCATGTGTGCCCTGAACTCTGGAGAGGGCACAACCCCACTTGGGGAATACTAACCAGAAGTCCAATGGATTCCTTTAAGAGGAATACCTGTGGATAGGGTGGATAGGGATCATGCCACCCCTATAAGCATGAACTAGAGCCTATCCGCCAACCTTACAAGTTGTGACGAATTGCTACACGGCAGGCAAAACCCAAGTGGCAACAGCCAATTAGCCAAGTGGGGGAAATACCTGCCGTGCCCCTGTCCCAACGACAGATCAACACACAACGGCATAGCAAGGTCAAGCGAAAGCCCTAAATTAGGGAGAGGTGGGCGGGTGTTCCGATGCACTATGACTGAGAAGAGAGTCTCAAAGGTCATGTGCAGCGATTAAATAATGTTCCCTCTGACTCTTTTGATTGGCATGCCCTCAGCCCAATTGCACCCTGTCAGAGGGAACACCAAGAGGGTGTTGTGGCCACTCCAATTGTCCTGCCCCAACACCTGGACCTGGTTGCTGAGCCCCACCGCAACGCGTGCCCTCTCTTGAAGGGAGGGCCCAATCTATCATATAAAGCCATACAAGACTATAAGTAATCAAACCATATTAATTTCAGGGAAGTCTAGCTCTTTGATTGCCATTGCATCAAAGTGCACTTGATGAAATATCGGGTAGTGAAACGCTACAAAGCCGCCCTCTCTTGCGACTTCCCTGTTCAGTTTGTAATATATAGTGCCAGCCTGCTTCTAAATACTTATAATGTGGAAGTCTTTTGTATTAAGAACTAATTGCCTGTGAAATTTCAATAAATGAAATATGGCCGACAACAAATCACATCTCAGGTAGATGGTTAGAGGCTGACATCTACATCAAGCAGCCTGACTAATTTGGGTGGGTGGGCAGGTGGGGGTAAATTCTCTCGGTGTATAAAAAGGCCTAGCATTACACTTGCCAAGTTTTAACCCAGAGGGAATTTTTAGCCCCAAGATATAAATTCAGCAAAATAGGAGGTCTGTAATGGAATCACTGACAAGAACTTTCAGTATAGCGTTAAGCAAGGCAATGCTGCAATAAAATGGAATGACCTGTGAGATAAAACGTGCAATCTTTTGAGTGAGATGTGGCCTCATAACTCAGAAGCAGAGAAGGGGGGTGATTCAGGTCCTTCCTTGGAGTAGCAGATCACACACTCTTTGTGAATTTCTCAGACACTCTCAAGCAGAAGCTCATTTTACTGTGTCACCCAGCTGAAGAGAAGGATTTCAAAAATAAATAAATAAAAATAAATTCTCTAATGGATAGCAAGAGGCATCCTAGTAAAAAGCTTCTTCATCCCCCCCCCAAAATGTAAAGGTCCTGAAGCCGAAAACACAAAAATGGTACAGTCCCACTTTGCAGATAAAACACATGCTTCCAACAGAGGGCTGGATTCATATCACTTTTCTAACACGTCAGTTTCACCATTATCAAATCTCCTAGTGGCTTTTAAAAACCTGAACTGGAGCTCTAGAGGCTGTATATCTAGCTGGGGGCTTAACCCTGGGATAATTCCCCACATTAGCTCCTTTCCAAAACATGGCAGGAAAGTTATGTGGGTCCTAAGGGCCTAAAAGTGAAAGGTGTGTGAGAAGATGGGGCATCCAGCAAAATAAACTGTGCAGAGGCCAATTTTTCAGGCAACTTGCCAGTAACTTTCATTAGCCGTTGTTTTCAAGCTTAACCAATGGGTTTTCCTCTTTTTCAAGAGTTGACTTTCCGGAAGGGTCATCAGCAAATATGAGATGTTTGAGTTTCATTTATTTCAGTTCAAGCAGTTGATGTCTAGCTTTGGATTTAACTCACATTGTATGCCAAGATATGCAACAGAGCCTCAACTTACTTATTTTTAAAAAGAAAAACAGCTTGAGGAAGTTGGAGAGAGGCTATAGCTCAGTGGCAGAGAATCTGCTTTGCATGCAGAAGGTCCAAGGCTCCCTCCCCAGCCTCTCCAGGTAAGGCTGGGGGAAGAAAACTATCTGAAAACCTGGAGAAGTGTAGCCCCACAATGTGCTGGATGGACCAAAGATCTGATCTGGTGGAAGGGAGCTTCCTCTGTTCCTATGAAAATGACCCAACAAGAAAAGAGATTAAAGAAACAGAGCAGATAAATCAGAATAATACAGGAATAATACAAGAATTAATGTAAACAGAAACCAACAAGCTCTACAGGACAAAGGCTAGTACAGTGGTACCTCGGGTTACAGGCGCTTCAGGTTACAGACTCCGCTAACCCAGAAATAGTATCTCAGGTTAAGAACTTAGCTTCAGGATGAGAACAGAAATTGCACCACGGAGGCACAGCGGCTCCGGGAGGCACCATTAGCTAAAGTGGTACCACAGGTTAAGAACAGTTTCAGGTTAAGGACGGACCTCCAGAACGAATTAAGTTCTTAACTCGAGGTACCACTGTATATAAATAAATAAAAGTCTGCATCTGCTGGTGGGAGGCCATTCAGTACCTTGGGAAGGTACTGAAAAGGTGCTCACTTGCATCCTTTCCAAATTCATCTTGGACAGGGAGAAGGAGCCCTCTCAAAGATCACTAAAACAGGGCTGGTTCAGATTGGAGAAGGAGACCCTTCAGATAACCTGGTCCCTAGGCCATTTAGATTCAACCTTCAACTCCTCCTTCAGTTGCATTGGTGAATGGGTTCAATGGGTATGCAAGTTACATGGACATAGATTTCCTTATATGAGACTTGGCATGAGTGGCAGGCCTCTAGAAAATGAACAAAGACAGTAGAGAAAAGGCCATCAAGTAAGCCAATTGCTGCATACCTACCTTATGCCAATCTCTAGGATCACCTGGAGGGTCCCAAGACTGTTTTCTTAGCCATAATTTTCAGGATGGGTGGTTCTATTCTCTAAGGTTGCAATCCTAGATACGTGTAAGTCTCCTTGAACTTAATCAAATTTACTTTTGAGGAGACCAGTCTAGACTTGCACTTGCAAATGGATGCTTATCTTGCTATCTGTTAGCCAAATAAGAAAGCCCGAGTTGAACTTCTTGCTCTAAAATAACACATTTAACATCTTCCTCCTCTACAGCTGTGAATAGTTTTTTTTAAAAAAACTGCTGAAGGATCATGATGCCAAATGTTTTCAAAAAGAGATGCATTTTTGTTCTCTTGTTGCCTTCCCTTCCTCAGCCCTTCAAGCTAAAAGCGCAAAGTGCGGCCCATATGTTCTTTACCATTTACTCCCGAGGAACATTGACCACAGAAGTCAGCAAGCATTCATCATGAGCTTTGGGCTAACTTTCCTTAGCTATGGCCTCAGGCAATGCTCGGGGCTAAAAACATTTGCAGCAGAGGAGGGAAAGAGTCTCGTTTCTGGGTGTGTGTGTGTTTTCTTAAATAAATAAAAATAAAAAATGTGCTGGACTTCCTCGTAGAAGAACACAGTGTTGATTCTGCTACAAGTGCAAAAAACCAAAGCCACGATTCTCTTCCGTGTCTTCTGCTTGTCCTCTTGTGACTGATAAGTCCATTTTTTGCGGCCCTCCAATATGCTAATGATCGGAACTCTGTAGTGACCTACTTAGCAGCAGAGATTCCTGCCAGAGCTCCCCATAACATGTCAAATTGAATCCAAGCTGAGAAGTGCAAGCCCTGTCTACCTCGACACACTTAGCACAAAGGTTGGGAGGGGAAGGAAAGGGGAGGGAGGGGAACAAGCAAGAGGAAGAAAAGCTAGGTCAAGTTCACTTGTAAAATCTGGGCTTTTGTGACATAAAAACATGTTTGCCGCAATGTAGTGCTATGAGGGCTAACACGATTTCTCATGTAAGAGGGATTCACACAGTAAGCGGAAGGAACTGTCTCACGCTGCTTTTTTGATATACTCGAGAGATCTTCAGGCCAGGCTTCATTAAACTATTCATTATTTTCCCTCTCCAATCGTGCGGCTTAAAGCAAATGCAAGCCATCTGAGCACTGCTTTCAAATCGGTCCCATGGAAGTGAATGGTGCTTGAGCAGAAGCAACACTGGGCAGGTTGTGACTTGAGGCTTCAAAAAAATAATTCATTCCTCTCTTAGGGAGCGATATGATTCACAAGAGGCTGGCGTAAAGCTAGCCTGCTGTAAATTAAGCCTGCTGGCATAAAGTACCCCAGATCCAAACTCCGTTCAGGATCAGGGTCTGCTGGCTGTGCCGGCCTAAGTCTGGCAGAGGTAAAACAAGCCTTTGAAATACTGTTTGAGTTACACCACCATTTTTGCTGACTTAACTTACCCTGAGTTGCTATGTCACATGCCTGAGTTGAAAGGGCTAAGGATTCAGAGACTGGCCTGATATATAGTCAAGCATTGCAATATGGTGTCAACCCTATACATGCATACTGTCCAACTTTTAAAATCCAGGATGCATGTCTTCCAGGAGCTGCTCCCGGATGAGCAATGTAACTCATGCCCTGCTCTCGCCTTGAAAAAAACAACAACACTTTTTCTAGGGCAAAAGCACGTAAGATTGCGGCACCCAAAGTGGCCACCACAATCTTGTGCTGAAAAGTGGGATGTCCCTTTTTTCCAGAAGCCTGAAGGAAAACCGTTTTTTCAAGGGCACATAATCCCAGAATACTGTAAATCCCACCAGCAACATGACCACTGGGCCCAATTATTATAGTGCTTGGTCTGTCCTATCAGGTACAAGGAACTCTGAGACTGGAAGTTATTGAGACCGTATATCACACAGGAAAATGCAGATCTCACAGTCTTTCAAACTACAAGCTTAGGGACTCATCTGCACCATACATTTAAATCACTTATGTATGCAGCTGCAGTTGTAAAGGGTGCTGAGATTTGTTAGGAGACCTCTGATTGATTTATTACGGTTCTTGACCAGCACACATAAATATGCAATACATAAAACAATAAAAGAAAAACAGTTATAATCTAAAAATAGGCAATAAAGATAGGTTTTAACAATTGTTTAAAAGAAAACTGATTAAAAGGAGTGTTACTGCTTAGGGAGGTAGACTACAGCAATTAATAACACTGGGTCCTCTTTAGCTAGTCCTGAAGATGTTCTGAAGATATTTGGACACTGCTAGTTAGATTAGACCGAATTTTTATGACTCTAGCACACAATTTGGCTACCTTCGCTGACACATTAGAGTTAGCATCGGAAAGAAGCCACTCTATATAGAAATTATCCGAGCGTCCAGGTAGCTCTGCCAGTATAGTGTGGATAAGCTCGCCTCGCACCTCCTCTGTTCTTCTCAAAGAGCTACAATTCCCTGAGCTCCATGGGAAGAGGGACTGGTTGTTTAATCACTCTTATAATTCTACTCAGGTTGCTAGATGAGATCATGGCATCGTTGAGTTGGAAGGGACTTCAGGGGTCATCTTGTCTGGCCCCCTACAATGCAGGAATCTCAAAGCATCCATGTCAGATGGCCATCCAACCTCTGCTTAAAAATCTCCAAGAAAGGAGAGTCAACAACCTCCTGAAGGACCCCCCTTCTCCTCCCCTGTATGCTGTTCTGGGGGTTTCCTGCCCCCCCCCAAACAACCCATTGTGGGAGGTCAGTGGGAGGAGTCTGGGGAAAGTGCTGTTGCACAAGTGGAAGTCTTTGTGCAGAGCTTTCACTGATAGGACTGCTTAGGTTAATCCAGCCTGTTCTGAACAGATCTGATTAGACTGTGGACTCAGCTATACTCAGCCAGTTATATGGTTGTAACTCTTTTGTAAAGATGCAACACCAGATGGCACTGTAGAGCAGAAAAATTGTCTATGCGGTTTTACATTGTTATAACAATCTAATTTTTGGCTTATTTATAGCGTGTTTTTTTTTCTGTGTGTAGATCCAGCCTTCGTCTTTGCAAGGGTCCCTCACAAACTGTCTTCAAAGGAAGATTATCTGGCCAACACAGCACACCTACAAAGACACACTACCCAAAATACATACAGATTCTTAATCTTAAACCACCAATTCTAAACGTTCTTACAGTATTTGGTTGCTCGTTCAGAGGGTATTTCCATTAACAGAATACACAAGGTAGATTACAATAACCCATAAAAACATCAACAGCACCAATTCTAAATCTAAGATTAAATTGCAGCTCAACATTAAGCAAGCTGGCAGTGCTCAAATTATAAAGGAAGAAGTAGGAAGGGGTTTTTCATGAAATCTGCAAGCCTCACCCTCTGTTTTCTCCAAATGTTAGCCCCCACCCCCAGCTTAAAATTAACTAATAGAGCTTGAAAAATTTATGGGATATCCATCCCTCGATCCAAAGCACAAAATCTGAAGGATAATTACATTCCTGTCAATGACTTAGGCAGTCTACACAGCATACCTTTAAGGTTTCTGTCTAGTCCACATCATAAACTGGGCTATACTGATGACTAATCCACACCAGAAAGCCACATTTAAAGCACGTGGCTTCCCTAAAAGAACCATGTGGTTTATTAAGGATGGAAACTATACCTCTATGAGGGGCAAACTACAGATCCCAGGAGGTTTCTGGGAGGGAAAATGTGCCTTAAAGGCATGGTGTAGACTTAGTCTGGGAGGTGCAAATTAGTTCAGTTTTCCTAAAAATAAAAGTGGACAGAACAAAACACTCTTCTACCCCAAATTATTGCTCCATTCAAAGCCATAACTAGTTGTCAGAGGTTGTTAAGACTACTCCTGAGTAACGACCTTCCACATACTTGTCTTTTAAAAGTCTTTATTGGTGCACGTTATTTACAGTGTAGTGAGCTGTCGGTTTCATGTCTTCTCATTCCGTTTCAAAATCCGGCACTACCCCCTTACGCGACTTTGACCAACATAAAAGCCTCGGGACAGTGAATCTCCTCCCCTTTCTCCTCCTCCTTAATTCCGGTGCCGGGGGAAAGGGTCTGCGATCCGTTTTTTCCCTCTCCATCCTTCCCGCCTCTCTCTCTTCCCGCCTGAGGAGTAGGGGCTCTCCCATGCTGCCAGAGACCTGGCACTCCCTCTCCATTTCCTGACTAGCCCCTTCAGACCCTGCGCTTTCATGGCTGCTTGGGGATGAACTGCTCCTGATGAGAGGGGGAAGTTCTCTATACTCTCTCCCCCTTGCACTAGTATTTGAAGGAGAGAAGAAAGAAAAACCCAAAAGATCCAGGTGGCAGATGGGGGGGACACTGCCAGGAAACCTCATAATTTTTAAAATAGAATCCTTTTGCAAGCCTTGCTTCTCCAACATCCACCACAACCCTCTGACCAATGTTTAAGAGGAACAGGAGGGGTGTCCCTGTTTCTGGTGAAATGTTGTGTGCCTCCATCTGTTCACTGGGGCTCTGCAGTCTTGTACTACATAGAACAGCTGACAACCACAATGTTTTGCCAGCATGCAGGTCATTGAGCAGAAAAGAATATATACCTGCCACTGTCTTAGGATAAAGAACAGTATTCCATCATTCAATGCAAAATCGTTTGATCTAGTCAGACTAAAGTTCACCTAGAAGGTACACTGAGCCGTACAGCTGGCAGACAACCAATACTTGCAGCTTAACTGAATTGCCAAGTTCCTGTTCCGTAGATATTGGACACAAATGTTGAGCCTGAGGGTATGATTTCACACATTACTGGTATGTTCCCCAATGCTCTTGCTAAGGATGTGCTCCAGCAAGTTTCCTTTTTGGATGAGCAAACATTACAAGTGAGATCCCACATGTCACAAATACCCTCAAATGTAACTCTTGCCAAGTTAAAAAAAAAGCCTGCTTAAAAAAACTAGAGATGCATAAAATGCAATTCCATAGAATGGTTGCCTTGCTATATCTATGGAAATATCGCCATAGCCCAGGGTTGCTTGAATTCCTAGACCCTGGAAAACATTATGAGTCAATTGGGTGGTTGTGGGAGCCCTGCACATTGCTGCAGCTTCTAGAATGCATTACAGGGAACACTATCTTGAATGCTGAAGTCCGTTTAGCTGCCCATTGCATACCCTCCAACATGTCACAACGAAACATTGGGACACCATCTTCACATGATCCATGCAAGATCAGCCCCCCCCCAAGTGCTTTTGGGGAGGGAGCGATATCATGGCACCCAAAATGTAGGCCTGTGCTCTCATGGTGGAAAATGGGATGTGTCAGTTTTGTGCCAGTACTAATGTCCTTGTTGCTGAGTTCCATCGAAAACAAAACAGGAAAATAACTGTCAATGCTTTAAAAAAGAAAAGAAAAACCTTTATCAAAAGTTGATATATTTAAAAGATGGCAATAATAATGATTATAATAATAATTTTCTATTTATACCCTACCCATTTGGCTGGGTTTCCCCAGCCACTCTGGGCGGCTCCCAACAGAATATTAAAAACAGGATACAACATCAAACATTAAAAGCTTCCCTAAACAGGGCTGCCTTCAAATGTCTCTTAAAAGTCAGATAGTTGTTTATTTCCTTGACATCTGATGGGAGGGCACCACTACCAGAAGGCCCTCTGCCTGGTTCCCTGTAACTTCGCTTCTCGCAGTGAGGGAACCGCCAGAAGGCCCTTGGAGCTGGACCTCAGTGTCCGGGCAGAACTATGGGGGTGGAGATGCTCCTTCAGGTATACTGGGCCGAACCTGTTTAGGGCTTTACAGGTCAGCACGAACACTTTGAATTGTGCTCGGAAACGTACTGGGAGCCAATGTAAGTCTTTCAGGACCGGTGTTATACAGTCTCGGTGGCCACTCCTAGTCACCAGTCTCGCTGCCGCATTCTGGATTAATTGTAGTTTCCGGGTCACCTTCAAAGGTAGCCCCATGTAGAGTGTAAGTAGCAGACTACACTACCTAGTCCCGGAAATATATAGAACAACTCCCACTCAATCAAAAGAGCAAACCTTTTAGAGTTTGCCTGTAGTGGCAACCCAAATAGAACATGAGCAGCGGTCAGAGGCAGATTTAGGGGAGTGCTGGATGTGGAGCCTTGGGGGCGCTGCGGGGGACACATCGACGTGGAATGGAAGGCCAAATGCAAGAGGGACAAATGTCAGTGTTGCACAGAACACCACTGAAATTTGCATACCAGTTGCTGGAAGTCACTGGAAAGGAGAGTGCTTCGTGCTCAGGTTCTGCTTAGCTTTCCCTGGTCTTCTGGTTGGTCACTTTGAGGGCAGGATGCTCTGCTAGATGCTGGCCTGATACACCAGGCTCTTATGTTCTTAACTATTTCCTCCAATTACAGTTGACTGAGTCAAACAAACTCCACTCATCTCCAATCTGCTCAAGGGTGGAACAAACTGACATGGGAAAGTGGTGGGCTTTTCGTTGTTAGGCATTTTTAAATGGAGGCTGGACAGTCATCTATCAGGTATGCTGTAGTGCAGGCATGTCCAACAGGTAGACCGTGATCTACCAGTAGATCACTGGGTGTCTGTGGTAGATCACCGGTAGATCAGTGCGTCCCCCCAAAGAAGCTAAAAAACTGGCTCCCCTAAAAAGCTTAAGATCTTTGCCCTGCACCCCTAAAAAACTGGGCTTTCCTCCCTATGAAAAGCACAACAAATTTGACCTGAACCACCAAAAACAGGGTTTTCCTTCCTTAAAAAAGCTCAGCATCGCTTTCCTCCTCCCTAAAGAAGCTCAACAACTTTGACCTGAACCCCAAAAAGGGGGTAGATCACTCCCAGTTTTTAACTCTGTGAGTAGATTGCAGTCTCTTGGAAGTTGGCCACCCCTGCTGCAGTGGATTTCTTGCTTTGGCAGGTGGGCAGGCTAGATGAGCTTTGAGGTTCCTTCCCCCTTTATGATTCTAAGAATCCTGCTGGCTGGCTTTCATTGCACTGTCTCTCTGCAGAAACAATTGGCAATTTCATTTTTGTAGCTAATTGATTCCCTTCTCGAGAAACCTGACCCAAAATTGTTGATGTAGTGAGTCTTTTCCGCTGCTGACTACCATGATCCTAACCATATGTCCACTTTTCTGTAGTTACAGGCAAGCACCCAGCTGACGACAAAATGATAAATGCAAGTGAAAAATAATACAACACAGAGATGAAAGGGCTGTGGTTACTAGTCTGATTACTGTGGTAGAGCATCAATTATACGCTAGTAACTTTCAATAGTCTGGACTCTTTTTTCCTAAATAAGTATTACACATTGTAAGCAAATCGCTGTGTGACCATTGTACGCACGTGATTTCACATTGCAATTTGCTTGCTTAACAAGTACCTGAAATGAAAACTGCTTTTATCAGGATCTGTGAGTTTTCTATGAACATCTTTTCCCACACATATAAGATATAAAGTTGTTTCTTTCGCTGAACATACTCAGAAGACTGCATTTTGTTCCTTACCTAATTCCTTCTCAGCTTATTGGCCAAGAGGGTGTGTGGATGGAAACAGGGCATTTCCGGTAAATTGAGCACAAAAGAAAGAAATATACATTAATTAAGAACGGAATATGAATCATCATGCTCATAATTACCCTGAATGTTAATTATAATGGTCTAAAGTGTGGTGGTGTTCATTTTTCAATCCCTTTAAAATAAGGTACGTTTTGTGATATATTTCACATTCAAAGGAAGGAAGAAACCCCCCTTTATAAAAGGCCACTAAGTTAATGCATTGGATCTCTTCCATTGCAAAAATTATGCTTTTTCCTCTGATAAATCATTGACTCAATTAACAGGAGATTCTACATACATGAGTAGCTGCAGACACAGTCTTTTTACTTATGTTGGTTAAATTATGGTAGAAAGGAGCATTTATTATGCGTTACAATGCTTCATTTCTTTAAATCTATTAGTTCCATTAAGCATAAAACTCTTCCTGAAAATTGTTGAGGTGAGTCCTCATCATGGCTGGCCCAGGCATCAGCATCAACATGGCACATGTCAGTCAAATGGATAAGTTTTCTCCTCTAGACACCCTTCAATTCTAAGTTCTGATGAGAGTAAAAAGAAAGAAAGAAAAATACGTATGAGAGATGAGAAAAACAGTAAATGTAAATGCAGTAATCTATCCTCAAAGAGCATTCACACTTTTGACATTTTTGTGTAATTGACATACAGGTCTGGAAGTGTATATTTATGAGCGAGCCACCCGTGGTTTTATTTAGATGTACTCTTCTGGGATTTTCACAAGTGATCTTCCATTTCTAACATGCAATCCTAAGCATATTCTATGGCAGGGCTTCCCAAACTTTGGTTTCCAGGACTACAACTCCCACCATCCGTAGCTAGCAGGGCCAGTGGTCCCAAGTTTGGGAAGCCCTGTTCTACAGGAAAGTAAATTTCACTGAACTCTTATTCCATTCCTGATTCAAATGTTTCTCAATCCTTCTTTCCTAATTTGACTTCCTCCTACTGTTTTCTTCCTTCTAGACCAGGCATCCCCAAACTGCGACCCTCCAGATGTTTTGGCCTACAACTCCCATGCTCCCTAGCTAACAGGACCAGTGGTCAGGGAAGATGGGAATTGTAGTCCAAAACATCTGGAGGGCCGAAGTTTGGGGATGCCTGTTCTAGACTAACAGTGTCCCCCAGGTCTGTTTGTGGTGATGTTCTGTTTATCAGCTGTCCTTCTTTGGCCTATAACCCACACCTTTTGTCTTCAATGTTACCTCCACCTGGATAATTCTCACCTCTAGGGCTCAGTTTGGACATACAAGGTTTGGCAATCTCCCTCAAAGAATTAGTTTCTTAAGGGTTTCTGGGAATTGTAACTCTGTGAGGAGTAAACTACACAGCTCTGAATTCTTTGTAGATTATGTGCTTAAAATGTGCTTTAAATGCCCACAAGCATAATCTCTCCTTTAGTTTGTTGCTATTTTTGAATTTTGTAACACATAGGAAAAGGGAGAGAAGACCTTTAGGTTTGTACTCTGAGAAGCACGATGCTTATTAAAATTAAAAACCCACACACATGGTGTCCATGTCACAAGTGAAATATGAAATATTTCCATGCCTTGTATAAAACGTGGACCGCCTTGCACATGAAAAAATGAAGTAGATTTCCTTTTTTTTCTGTAGTTGCTTTCATGTCCGGATAATCCTTATATATACAAATATTTTAGTGCTGATTTACCCTGAATTCTTTCATATAAACAAAAAGCAATGAATGAAAACTGAAATCGGAGTCATACAATCTCTGAACAGCAACAGGCTCAGACTTGCAAACAGTGGATAATTTACTGGGACTAAAATTGGCAGTGGGCGTAATATACTTGGCACATTTCTCAATATCTTTAGCATACTCTGCTTCAAACTTGTTAAAAGGATATGCTGTAATTGAGATGCTTTTACTGACAGTGTTGAAGAACATTGCCAGAAGTTGTTCCGTATACACACACACACAAAAACACTACTATGAAAAATCTCCTAGACTATTGGACTTGACTGCTTTCTTCAGTTGTAATTAAGGGAGAACCACATCAAGTAGATGCAGAAAATTCTGATATAAAATAGAGATAAAGGAAGGCAGGGACGCTGTTCAAACTGCTTTATGAGTAGGGCGGTGACATCTGGTCCATCTAGCCAGGTCATCTCTGAAACAAGGATTGGGAACTGTAACCCTTTAGATGCTACTGGATTCAATCTCCCATCAGCACTTACCAGCATGGTTAGTGGACAGGGACTATGGAAGTTTTAGTCCAACAACATCTGGAAGACCACAGGTTCCTTGTCTCTGGTCTATGCCTACTAGCAATGGCCTTTACCTGCTATGTGATACCTCAGCACATGCAGAACACAAAGTTTGTGGCTTCTAGTGAGAAATACGATAGCCCTCCTTAGCAAGCCAGCCACCAAAAGACACAGGTAGCTAGAGTGAGGAAAGTAAAGGCGGTTGATAACCATTATGTCTAGTAGCCATTGATAGGCTTATCCTGCATGATTTTTTCCCCTGAACCACTTTTTAAGCCATCCAAATTCTTGGCCATGATACATCTTCTGATAGTGAATTCCACTTTAGCATTTCAGGCCACTTTTACCTGCTGCATTTATGTATTTACTTTATACAAATGCAATGTTTAAACATTGTTGTAAATTCCTAGTTTATAGTGGACGGACTATAGAAGGGGTCCTCTATAGAAATCCAATCTTACCGGTAGCAGACGGTGCCTGCAATGGCATAAGGATGCGGGCATCTGTCAAATCCAAAAATAGGGTCCAAACAGCATTACCACGACCACTCCAGTGGAAGTGTTGGCTTCAAACATATGACTGTGGGTTCCAGGTGGAAATTTAACCTCCCTTTCTGGCAGATTCCCCTGCCATCAAAGCCAAAATGAGAGAATGTGCCGCTATCGTGTCTGTTAGTTTGTCACGTTTCCTTTAAACTTCGGAGGAAAATAACTGAAATAAAGAATAGGGGGGGGGAATACGACGTGAAATATTTGATAGGATGTTGGCAATGTCTGAGCAGTCTACTTATGAGACTACCCTCCACAGAAAATATGCATACATTCATTTTAAAACCACCTCTGTA
The DNA here is from genome assembly GCF_963506605.1 of Zootoca vivipara. Taxonomy (NCBI): domain Eukaryota; kingdom Metazoa; phylum Chordata; class Lepidosauria; order Squamata; family Lacertidae; genus Zootoca; species Zootoca vivipara. The sequence continues at coordinate 38,463,249 of NC_083276.1, forward strand.
GTGGCAGTTCTGTGAAACAATGATTGGTTGAATTTAATTCACAGATCAAAGGAGGAGGAAATTAACCAACATAGTAAATTGATTATTTCATGGGTGACATAACCAAGCCATGCTTTATCTTAATAAAGAGCAACATCCCTCTAGTCCTTAACTGAATTCCAGCCAATGTAATAATACTCAGTTGTTAATGACTTTGATGTTGATGTGGAAAAGTGAATGACTGCATAATCAGTGAAATGGGACCTCCTCACAGTTGGAAATGTTTAAGCCAAATAATTTTGGACTGCGAAAAGAGCCTTGAGTGGTGAAGATATTGGCTGGAACCCAGCTTTTCTGCCTTAACTAAACAGGACCTGAAAAACTTTATCATACTTCTCTGTTCCAGGCTGGCCTGTAACTCTGGGAGCCCCAGAGAGCTGCAATTTAATAAATGTCTCTAGTCTATATGGTTTGACTCAGGGGTGAGGGGGGTGGGAATGGCCCAGTAATGCATAGACTTCTATTGGTGTTCAGCAGAAAGAATAATTAGCTAAATCCATCTTTAGCAGAAGAAATAGAATAAAGGAAGCAGAAGTCAAGACAGAAAAAGAATGGGACCAGAGCTTATTTTATATATTACATGTTTCTAAATTTGGGTCAGGAGCCTAAAATACAACACACGTCATTCACATCAGTCACTACCTCCCTTGTTCTTTCCAAATATCAAAAGGCACTAAAATTAGAGCTGTTTCTTAAGATATTTGAGAATAATAGTTGTCTTCCTGAGTAAAAAAAAATGATGTTGAAAGGAAAAACCCATGGGCAACAAATGCAATGTCCCTGTTGGGTTTAGTTCAGCCAAGTTCATTATAGAGCTTTCTCGCTGATCTTGCTCTTTGTCTCACCATTCCATACTTTCCATATCCCATCCAGCAGGCTCAATACTTATTGGTGGTATATATACTGAACTGGCACTTAATACAAGAGCAAAAAATTCCTTATGGGCAATATCAACCAGTGAATACCAGAGGAAGGGGCTTATCCATACCTATAGTCATCTCATTTGGTTGATCCTTTACTCCGCTGATGAGTTGCCCACAGAGAACTCTTTCACACATTATACAAAGTGTTGTAAGAGGGTACACAAGTAACTTGTGATACTCCTTATCTCACTTAAGCGAGCTTGTGCAGATCCCAGTAAATGACCTCTTCACAAATTATAGAGGAAGACTGTAAAGGGGAAGCAAAAGCCTTTCACGCTTCCTCTTTCACGGCTTCCTGTAAAGATCTCTGCTTCCCATAAAAATCCCTCATAGCAAGTTTGCCTGTTTTCACCTGAGAACTGTTCCCACATTTAAGAGTCTTTCTTCACTTCATGTAAGTTTGAAATAATTTGAGTGTTTACCCCCAAAACAGTCGTTGATTGATCCTTAAGCTGGTTCTTGCAGCACCTGGGATTTAAAGAGGGGGGTGCTCCTTCAATATTCACTACTCCAAAGGCATAAATACATATTAATTGCAAGATGGCTCCACCAAACCTTCATTAGGTTCAACTTCTTGTATTTCTATTTTGTGTTCTTACAGGTGAAATCTGTCATGTATTCACTGAATGCCATTGTAAGGAGGTTTCATGAATGGATAGATCAAACCTATCCATTCTTAAGGAAATCAGCCCTGAGTGCTCACTGGAAGGACAGATCGTGAAGCTGAGGCTCCAATACTTTGGCCACCTCATGAGAAGAGAAGAATCTTTGGAAAAGACCCTGATGTTGGGAAAGATTGAGGGCACTAGGAGAAGGGGACGACAGAGGACGAGATGGTTGGACAGTGTTCTCAAAGCTACCAACATGAGTTTGACCAAACTGTGGGAGGCAGTGCAAGACAGGAGTGCCTGGCGTGCTATGGTCCATGGGGTCACGAAGAGTCGGACATGACTAAACGACTAAACAACAAATTCATGAATGAAGGCCTTTGCCAAAATAAGTACTGGACAAGCTACTTTGTTAATAAAGCAATAATTTATTCATAAACAGATGTTAAATATTTTAAATCCCAATGAAATTGCATAAACTATTGCTTGCACCTTGATTTTCTTGTTTCGATACACATTTTTGTATGCAACTATAAAAGCACTGTGCATATTTTGCAGCACAGTATTACTTTTTATTTAATATATGTGAATATATTTCCTCAGCTTTTTCTGGTATCATCCTACCCGATTCAATAGCCTTGGAAGATGTGTTACTTTCCTTCCATTATCTGTTTCAAATCAAATTTTAAATAACAGTAGGTCCCTCAAATATTATTTATCAGGTTCATTCTCTATATGCATGTTTCAGGTTATCAGTTCTTCCCTCACCTCTTTTTTTTTTTTAAGAATGCATCACTGTCAGGGTGTGGGGGGATTGCAAAATAAAAATAAAAATGCGACACTGGCAGCCTGAAGTTTTCTATCCTTCCAAGAAATGCAGCTGCAGGTATGGTTGGAGGAAAGCCAGCCACTCACCCTGTTCAAATCCCACATAGCCCCTGGGCTCAAGAAACATGATATTCCTGATTGTGATCATTTAAAAAGAAAGAGGGGGGGGGAGAGAGCTAAGGATTGTTAAACTGCTCATCCAGGCCTGCAGCTGGGGTTGACTCAGAGTGCAGAGTTGGAAAAATGCCCATGTGGCAAGATTAGAAACTCATTTGTGTAGTTTATACGGCCTTGCCAGGAGCCTCCCCTTTTTCTTTTTCTTTTCTCTCCCCCCACTCCCGCCCAGCCTCCTTCAGTTTATTAACTTTAAAAGCACTCCTTTCCTGTTGGGGGTCTGGCTGGGTTGCTCTGAGGCAGTAGTTCTCTCTCTCGCTGGCTCTCTCTCTTTCCCTCTCAACTCAGCATCAACAACACTTGGAGGGTTTCTTTAGCCTGTATGCCTGTGTGAGATCATCCCTTGAACTTTCAAATGGTCTCCTTCACTATTTAAACCCTCTCCACCCCTCAAAAAAGTCTTTTCAATTCGCTTCTTATCCCAGAGTGCAATCTAAAGCCAACTGCTTTTAAACTTTCTAAATACGTTCAATAAGCTTGTGCTTTCTGGAATATATGTTATGAAAGAAGGAAAAGAAAAGGCCCTTCTTGTCATCAAAACCATAATAATTATATGTCAAAGGTAATTACTACTCTGTAAGTAATACTTCTAATGCTAAGTGACAGAGGAGGCGGCATGGGGAAGGCAAAGAGAAACGGTCGGCCACATGAAACCTGATATAAAATTAACTACCCGCCTTAAATTTTAGCCTGATAAAATTCTACCCTTGAAAAAGCAAAGGATGTTGTCGGTAGGACAATTGAAACCAAAGAGATGGTATGTGCATTTCTGAAATCAGATATATTCAAGCACAGCTCTCTTGAAATGCACGGTATTGTACATGCAGAGGCCACAGGGAACAAATTATTACAAATGCATGTATTTATTCATATCTCTGGAACATTTCTACCCTACACTTCAATGAGATATTTTCACCTTACAGAAATTAAAACAACAACATCCAATTACAAAAGTAAAACAAATCAAATGTAAAGACCAAAGGTGAGATTTTCATCCTATTCAAATAAATTACAGATTGATCTGACAGATTGATCAGGATATAGGATAGCATGAAGCTGCCCCATTGTAGAGTTCCCAACTGGCATGATTGGTCCTTGACCATCTGGACCATCTTTCCAGAGCAGTTATCTTTGCACAAGGGCTGACATAGATGCTGAAATCCAGCATCACCTGAGCTCTGCGAGTGCGGCTTTCTCCCGATTGAAATGCAGAGTGTTTGAGGACTGGGACATTTGCAGGGAAACCAACATGCTTGTTTACAAAGCTATTGTACTACCAACCATACTGTGTGCTTGTGAAACATGGACCACTTATAAAGATCACCTCCAACTCTTTGAAAGATTCCATCAACGGTGTCTCCGAAAAATTTTACACATCACTTGGGAAGACGGGCGATCTCATGCCAGTGTACTGGAAGAAGCAAAGATCACTAGTGTCAAAGCAATGATTCTTTAACATCGACTTCGTTGGACTGGTCATGTTGTGCGGATGCCTGATGATCGTCTTCCAAAGCAACTACAGTGGTACCTCTACTTACGAATAACTCTACTTACGAATGTTTCTACTGACGAATGGAGCTCCGTCCGCCATCTTGGATGCAGTTTAGATAGGATTTTTTCTACTTACAATTTTTTTTCTCCCAATGCATTCCTATGGGATTCGACTTACAAATTTTTTCTACTTACAAATGTGTGTTTGGAACGCATTAAATTCGTAAGTAGAGGTACCACTGTACTCTATTACGAACTTTAAAATGGAAAGCGTAATGCTAGTGGTCAACAAAAGAGGTTTAAAGACTCTCTGAAGGAAAATCTTTTAAAATGTAGTATAAACACCAACAACTGGGAAATACTGGCCTGCAAGTGCTCCAATTGGATAACAGCCTCTACCAAAAGTGTTGTGGACTTTGAAGATGCTCAAACTCAGGACGAAAGGGAGAAACGTGCTAAGAGGAAGGCACATTTGGCAAACCCTCACCATGATCAACTCCCGCCCAGAATTAGCTTCCACAGTCACTTACGGACTCACTTTTAAAACCTTGTTTGTGGAAGACAATCTTACTCGGCTATGAGTGATCGCCAAAGAAGAAGGACCATCTACCTTTTTTCCGGAAGGGAGTAGTTCTCAGAGGGGAAAACTCCATGGTGAAATAGATTACACGCACCCGTTTCATCTCATGAAGGAAAATCCAGAACCCCACCTTTGACTTGATTTCAGGTGTGCAGCGGGTGCATGGGAGGAGGAGAAGGGGAGAAATTGCTATTGCACAGGCTGAAGTTCTTGTGCTGGGCTAATGGGGTTCATTAATTGAATCCCACCCATTTGGTCTACGCTAAGCATGACTCTAGTCTGGTTTGCCCTTTGCTGTCTGAACATGTGTGATATTATTTTCCTACAGACTCTGGTCTTTAGCATCAAATAGAAGTTTGGGGAGAAGTCCTTCCCCAGAAACTGTGACTGTAATTTGTTATAGGAGAAGCCCATGCATAGATCATACACTTATTCACATAGACATTGATTCATGTACGCTGTGCTACTACATTCTTCTTCTATCAAGGCTTAGTTTGGGACACATTTCGTTTGACATAAGCTTTGCTGATAAGCACACAAACTTGATTGTAGAGAGCATTACAGATCACATGTCATTAAATGTTAGCTGATTATCACAATATTTATTATTATTATTATTATTTATACATCTTCCATGCAAGTGTCTCATGGCAATGTTCAATAATAATGGCTAAAAGCAGATAAAAACAATACAAACATTTAATAACAAATAACAACAACGCAATACAGAACAGACACCTAGGGCAGAGACCCATTCTTCAACAATATCTTCAACAACGAAATGGGAAAATAATTTGAATATTTATTTCTAATGATGCATAATAAGACAAATGATTAGAATTAGAATTATAAAAAAGAATCATGCTTTTTTCTGTTTGGCCGTATTTTACTCTGACAATATGATCGTTGTACTAAACTGGAGAATAAATCTAACAGCAATGTGTGGTGGCTTTCAAGTCACTGAATACCGAAAATTCAGGCTGAGAAATTATGCAGCACTTCTAAGAGGGCATTATTTGCCATCTCAACATTGCAGATAATTTATTGGATTCTGGCACATCTTCTATCAAGTGGCCCAGATCCAGATCCTGCACATGGACCCATTTACACACACAACCTGACTCATGTTACAGGTAGGTAGCCGTGTTGGTCTGAGTCGAAGCAAAATAAAAAAATTCCTTCAGTAGCACCTTAAAGACCAACTAAGTTTTTATTTTGGTATGAGCTTTCGTGTGCATGCACACTTCTTCAGATACACTTGAAACAGAAGAGTCAGACCCTATATATATACAGAGGGTGGTGGGGTGGGTGGGAATGGGTGATGGGCTGATGGGAGTGGTAAACCTGTAGATGGCTGTTAATGACTGCTGATGACTGCAATTGGTCCTGCGGGGAAAAAGCAAGGGTTGAGGCGCTAAATAAAGCTTGATCATGCATAATGATCATGCTCGAGCATGCGGCAGGCCCCACAGTGGGTACCAGCTGCCATTTTGTCACCTCCCTCATGGTGACGCCCACCAGGGATGTGAGCACCGCCCATGAAAATCCAACTGGTTTTATGCGGTCGGCGGGCGGATTTTCGTGATTGGCTGGTGGCACTCACATCCCCAGTGGGTGGATTTGCATGACTGGAGCAATCGTCGTCGTGAAAATCCGCCCACCGATTGCATAAAACCGCCTGACGGGGATGTGAGCACCACCCACCGGGGGGTGTCAGGCTGATCACCAGGCATATTTGGGCAATCAGTGGGAGTATTTTCACTATGACAATCGTGAAAATTGTGAAAATCTGCCCACCAGAAGTGCGAGCGCCACCACACAGATCTGCCTGGGGGGATTTTCACACACACACCAGGCATGACTCCCGGGGCAGACCGCAACCCCTGCACCCCACTTGCAATGCCCCTGATCATAATACAACATTTTCCTTTCTTTTTCTTCTGTCTTTTTGTTAATGTGCCTTGTTTTTTAAATTTTTGGAAACTTTTCCCAACAGTATATAACAATGTGACCCATCTCCTCAAACGGTAAAAATAAACAGCGCAATACAAAAATAGATTATCAAAATGTGGGTTTTGTGATGCACACTTTGAAAAGTCATTTTTCATGCCTAGCTTTTAAGAAGACAAAAGTGATCCAAAGTTGGGGAAGATAGGAAATTACTGATAACAGGGTAAAATATGACTACCATATCTAAGGTTTTCTGTAACAGCATCATTTTGCAAACATGTAAATTTAACCTAAACAGGAAAGGTTCCCCCCCCCCCCCGAACAAATCAGGAAAACAAATACAGATTTATTAATAGCATAGACTTAGAGTCATTTAAACAATGGGCCTTCCTTGACAATAGGAGAGCATTTTTAGAAATCTTTATAATCGATCACTGCAATAGCCATTTTTATGAAGCAGAAGTAAAATATCCTGTTTTGATATTATTCCTACTAGCACAATCCATAAAGAGAAAGAGAATAACATCAGTGTGTCAGTACACAATTCTGCTTGTTACAAAACGTGCATATAAGATTCAATCCCACCGCGACAGAGAGTAAAAGGCTGAAAAATTTAGATATCTGCACATCTGCATTCTGCAACCATTGTGTTGCTTTCAGCATTTCATCCTTTCAGTAGAATGGATGTGAGAAGCATCTTCTTCTCTTTCTTGCAGTGAAATGCCTTGCCCCATGAAGCATGGCAGTCCCCTCCCTCACTGTTCCTCACCAGTCAAACTATGGAACTTGCTGCCCAATGAGGCAGCGATAGCCACTAACCTACCGTAGTTTTCTGTGTATAAGACCGCTATTTTTCATTTTAAAAAATCACAGTGGTACCTTGGTTTATGAACTTAATCCGTTCCAGAAGTCCGTTCTGAAACCAAAACCATTCTTAAACCAATTCTTAAACCCTTATGAGGCCTTCCACCGCCGGTGCCCTTCCACCGTTCAGCTTCCGTTCTTAGACCGAGGTAAAGTTCGCTACTTCCAGTTCTGCAGAATTCTTATACTGAAGAGTTCGTAAACAGGGCTGCTCTTAAACTGAAGTACCACTGTCTGTTAAAAATTGGGGCTCGTCTTATACATGGATAGTGCATAGGGGGGACATGTGATTGGTTGCTGCTGCGAGCCAGAGATTGTCAGTGACTATTTGGCATGTCCTTGGTGGCTGTGTCAAGGGCTGGTGTTGATTGGGTGTCGCTGCGTCAATTGGACAGGCAATTGGCGGGTGCTGCCAGCAAGGGGGTGATCTTTGGCCAGGGCCGTCTTACCCATAGGCGCTAGGGGTGCGGGGCACCCGGGCGCCGGACTCTCAGGGGCACCAGGCCGAGAGTTTGGGGCTCGAGAGTTAAGTCCAGGGAACAGCCTGCCCATCCGCCGGAGCACCGCGGCAGGCTCTTCTGCTGTGGGCAGCTCTGTGCTGCGAGTTCGGGGGTGACCGAGCTAGCAAGATGCTGAGGCGGCTGGCCAGCTCCGCCCTCCTGCGTGCCTGGGACTGGGCAACCTGGAGTGGGGGACGCCGGGCAGATCTTTGCACCCTGGCACCACATATGCTTAAAGGTAAAGGTAAAGGGACCCCTGACCATTAGGTCCAGTCGTGACCGACTCTGGGGTTGCGTGCTCATCTCGCATTATTGGCTGAGGGAGCCGGCGTATAGCTTCCAGGTCATGTGGCCAGCATGACAAAGCCGCTTCTGGCAAACCAGAGCAGCACATGGAAACGCCGTTTACCTTCCCGCTGTAGCGGTTCCTATTTATCTACTTGCACTTTGACGTGCTTTCGAACTGCTAGGTTGGCAGGAGCTGGGACCAAGCAACGGGAGCTCACCCCGTCACAGGGATTCGAACCGCCGACCTTCTGATCAGCAAGCCCTAGGCTCAGTGGTTTAACCCACAGCGCCACCCCTTAATGTGCGCAAGTGGCAGCGCAGTTCCTGCTGGTGAGCAATTTTCGTCAATTCTCCCCCCAAAAAAGCTGAGCAATTCTAGACCACCACCACCCCAAAAAGCTCAGAAACTATGGGTCATCCTCCCCCCAAAAAAGCTTGACAACTCTGGGCAATCTCCATTTTCTTAATAGGGAGCGTCTTATACACGGGGGCATGTTATACAGAAGATTAGACCAATTGATGGGGGCGAGGGCTGTTCCTGGAGGCTGCACCCTGCCTCCACAGCTGGAGGCAGTAAAGCTTCTGAAAAGCAGTTGGTGGAAACCACAGGAGGGGAGAGTGTTCTTGCTCTCAAATGCTGCTTGCTGGTTTCTCACAGGCAACTAGTTGCTCACTGTGAAAACAGGATGCAGGGCTAGATGGGTCACCGGCCTGATCCAGCAGGCTATTTTTATATTCCTACCTATTATTTTATGAAGCAGACAATTTAAAATAAATATTTTTCGGAGCTGCTGAGCCAGTCTCTTTTCTGTAATCCTTTTATATTACATTATTGCAATGTTGTACATTGTAAGCTGCCCTGAGTGGTGGTTGGTTTGTTTTTTAACTAGATGGGCAGGATACAATTTTTTTTAATAAAATAAAATAAATTTAAACAAGCTTTTCCATCTAGTAAAAAGAGGCACTATGTGCAGCCATTGCTGCATATGTTCCCAGTCACACACAGCTTCCTCTGAATTGTGACCTTCTGAAACATGTAGGGTAGGGTTATTAGCCACGGGCCAAATGCAGCATGGCAAAACGGAGTATGTTTATTTCTCAATTTAGAGTTAAATTCAGATATAGTTAGATTTAGAGTTACAGTATGAAGAATGGGAGTGGGTTTGAATCCAACCTCCATAGCATAAGAGAAGAAAATAACTAGAATATAATTAATATTTCCTCCCTATTTGCCAATGTAGCCTGAAAAATAGCCAATGCATATTGGGTTTTAAACACGTATTTTATATTCTGCACACACACACACACACAAAAATCCAAGTAAAATTTTGCAGGGCTGCACCATATAATTTCCCCCTTTTGATTTCCAGGCAGAAATGTTGAGTGTTGAGCAGATTGTTCGCCCAGGAAACATTTCCATGGTGAGTTTTGGGAGGGGCTCCTGTTTGCTGCAATTGTTCACTCCAATGCTCCGTTGGTGCCGTCATTTCCCCCTGATTGAAGCTTCATATGTATTCAAAACATATGCTCTACCACTGAGTTGTGACCATTTCTCAAAGCACAGAATTGGGTTTTTATGTCCTCGCAACACACAACTAGCTTCCCTCCTTCAATGGGACATACGGGAGCTGCCAGGAAAGCTCAGTAGCTGTGTGAGGGTGTTATCCCAATTTATCTGTTTTGAAAATGGCTCTGTGCAGTGTTTTATTGCTGTTCTGCTTTTTCTGTTTGAATAAAAGTTGTTTGTAGCCAAGTGAGATTTTAATGGCACCCCATCATCCATAAGCCTGTTAACCATAACCATACAGCACAGCTGACCATATCCCCTTTATGTTTCCTCTTGTGTGCCTGTGAACACCTCATATCCGTCAGTTTCAGTCTAGCAATGCCACTTTGATTTGAAAAGACAGCCTCCTGATCCAGTAATTCAAGTATGGCAGGGATGTACTAGCTACATAGACCTGCTCCATGTGTGAGACACCTTATGGGATCTCACTTCAACAGCCTGCCTAGTAATCTGTATAGAATATGATGCAGCATCCCACTCTGCAATGAATGAATGGAGCCTGGGTGGATTTGGTGTATTAGATCAGCAGGTTTGTTGCCAAATGGACAAGGTGTCGGGCTTGCCCCTGCAAAAATGGGGCAATGCACCACAGGTAAAGCAGTCTGTTCTCTGAAACGGCTGCCGGTGTCAATGCAGATGTGAATGTGTATCCACATAAAAGTACTAGCATCCTTTGGGGTGTGGGTGCCTCTGGATCAAGCCCCTTGCTGCACAGGTTTTGACTTCAAACACATTTTCACTCCAAAATATTTGAACACAGAAGAAGAAGAAATCCAAAAACCTGGGAAGAGAAACTATGCACTAAAGTTCTAAATTCTTCCACTAAAGAGCTACATTCTTTTATGTGTATATTTGATTCTTCTTATGCATAACTGTACTCCAATAATAATATAAAGGGTTGATGGAAGGAGGCCTTTTCAGTGACCTTGTGTCCCTCCCTTGGAGGAAGAGGCCTGACAGGTAGATATATGGAGAGTTTGTTATTGTAAATTCCAGATCTTGTGATTATCTCTGACTCAACTTCTGCGTCTTTATCTGGAATTCCTGTGAAAGGTCAACCAATATATTACTGCTTCTATTCACCTTGTACCGACCCCAGCTTTAAAAATACACTTTATACAAATGGTAGGGGTATGGCCTTCTTCCCCAAATGGAACTGCGAAGGTGAATGAATGATGTAGGTAAATCTGTGGTGGGGAGGGGAGGACACTCACTTGGAAAATATGCAACCTAGAATGTGGCTTTCCTGATCAGAGAATCTTCCCTATAATCAGCATTCTTACTTTGTATCATTTAATAAAACCAGACAACAGACTCTTCAGAAACCTCTTAAAAGACAAATGTACCATACTCTTGGAGATAACCAGAATGATTGCCTGAACTATAAGGAAAGTTCAGGAAGGTGTATTAGTATTGAATTGGCATGGATGGTCAGTGGACATTTAATATCTGTGCATAGCATGCTGTATGTAATTATATACAGAACAAAGGAGCGTCAGTGTTCTGATGAGTTTATAGGGTATAGGTCATTTGTACTTTTGGACTATTTGTAAATGTGCGCTCTGTACACATTCTCTTATCGGTTTCAAATTATTTTCTTTTTCTTTTAGTTATTAAAATGTACAACCAGCCATTCCTCTCCCCACCTCAAAGGGAGCCTAGAGTGCCTCACAAGACTAACATTACATAAAACAGAGGAGGAGGAGGAGGAGGAGGGGGAGTTTGGATTTGATATTCTGCTTTATCACTACCCTAAGGAGTCTCAAAGCGGCTAACATTCTCCTTTCCCTTCCTCCCCCACAACAAACACTCTGTGAGGTGAGTGGGGCTGAGATACTTCAGAGAAGTGTGACTAGCCCAAGGTCACCCAGCAGCTGCATGTGGAGGAGCGGAGACCCGAACCCGGTTCCCCAGGTTACGAGTCTGCCGCTCCTAACCACTCCACCACTCCACACCAAACAGGACCATAATTAGTGCATCGTGTACACTGCAAGCAGGAGGGCCCATGTTCAATCCACAGCATCTCAAGGTAGGGCATGAAAGAACTCTGGAGAGTTGCTGCCAATCAGTGCAGACAATACTAAGCTAGATGGACCAAAGCACTGACTTGATATAAGGCAGCTTTCTATGATGGACACCACGTTTGTATGATTGGGGCTGTTGTTTCTCTAGGTTCTGGTTATTCTGAATTCTGGCTGGTTGGCTTCAATGGACGACAAAACTGAGAGCCTGTTGGTGGAACCTGTTACCCTGGATAAGATCTGAGAGGGGAGTGTGTAGAGGCAGGGGTGTTTGATGAATGGTTTCTTTCTGCAGAGCTATTTGGCGTTCCTAAAATATATCATATTTATTTTGTGACTTTGCTGATTTTTGTTGTTTAGATTCATTTATTTATTTTCTTTATTAGGAAGTGGCTTTATTTATTGATGTTTTGTTGTTGTTGTGAGCTAGAATAGAATAGAGCAACTTTTGCATTAGTCCTTAGGCCATAGCAGCACAGAGTGAGATAACAGCATTTAAACCAAGATAGCAAAATGTACATAAACTTTCATGAAAAATATTACTACTTATAATCATAGAATAGAATCATAGAGTTGGAAGAGACCACAAGGGCCACCCAGTCATTAGTAAAATTAGTCATAGGAGTTAATAAAATTAAAACATATTCATGTTATAGCATAAAAAATACATATTAAAACATATTAAGTGAGAAGCTTTGAGGTCAACTTGGTTGTCGCAAAAGCAACATAAAATCAAACCCAATCAAATCTCTCTAAGATGTACAGCTGCTTTGGTTACAATGAAGCATCACTAAATTTCCTATTGACAAACACTAATTGATGCATGGAACAGCTGTATTGCCTGACTTGAGGAGGCAGGAAAGCGTTACAATGAAACTGCTAAATGTGGACGCTCTAATTGTGACTTTTTTTTACAGCAAAAGAAAACAGTATACAGTTGGAGTCTGCATTCTATAACTGTTAACAGAAGATAGACTGATAGATGATCTGGGAAGTTCAACCATACTGGAAAGAGACTTGAATACATAATTCTAAATTACAACTCTTTCCTGCTGACACCGTATTTCACTGAAGAAATTAAAGAGCTATAATGTCATGAGTTGACATAAGTGTGAAAATGAAAAAGAAAAATTAGCCTATGAAACAAGTTAGCTGACATTTAATGCCAAACCTATCATAGGAGAGGTTAGAGATTGTTAAGATTACTACTGATAATGGACGACTGGAAAACAAAAAGGCTAGTCTCTGAAATATAGCTTTTAAATGTATGGGGGGAGAGTAAATCTCTGGTTTGAAAGGTTCAATCCCAGAAGCCCTTTTACATCTTATCAAAAATGAGGTGTTTATTATTGAACTTTACTGTTCTCTGCTGAGGTGCTCAGTGGGCCAAAAAACAATTCTTTTTGAAGGATACGGACATAGGTATCCACTCCTTCATAAGATTTATTTTTTGTTCCACCCTTCCCCAGTCTGATGCCTTCCAGATGTAACGGACTACAACTCCCATCATGCTGGCTGGGGCTGAGAGGAGATGTAGTCCAAAACATCTGGGAGGCACCAGATTGGAGAAGACTGGAGGCAGGAGGCAGTTTTCGGATGTAACATCTGGACTTTCATAAAAGGCTCAACTTTCTACTTAGACATAAAACCCAAAAATAATTCAGGGAATGAATGGAGCAATTCCCTTTCCCCAAAAGACAATTGACTTAAGAGTCTACATTTAACAGTTTATTTATACAACCTGCTTAAATGGGAAAAGGTAAACCATTTGCTAAGTGACTACTGTATTGCATCAAACACACCACTTCTGTATCCTAAATAGTATACAGTGGTACCTCGGGTTAAGAACTTAATTCGTTCTGGAGGTCCGTTCTTAACCTGAAACTGTTCTTAACCTGTGGTACCACTTTAGCTAATGGGGCCTCCCGCTGCTGCTGCTGCCACACAATTTCTGTTCTCACCCTGAAGCAAAGTTCTTAACCTGAGGTACTATTTCTGAGTTAGTGGAGCCTGTCACCTGAAGTGTCTGTAACCTGAAGCGTCTGTAACCTGAGGTACAACTGTATTTAAAAATACTAACAACATGAGGACAATGTCAGTTTCTGAAAACTTCAGACTTATACTGGCCCACAGTAAATTCGGCGCTGCGCTCAAATTCTCCTGGATCCCAATTCAAGAAATTCTGAAAGTAGCTCCAGCCCTGGAGTATGGACAGCTTGTTGTAGTTTTCAGTTCCTTCACTTCATTTGCATACCTCTCCCCACCCCACCCATCACATTGTCAATGCACATTGGTAAAACACTGCAAGGAAAGCTGGCAAAAAGTGACTTTCTGTTCTATTTCCTATCCCAGCAGTCCCACCGCAAAACAGAAATCTGCTTCTGCCAGCCCTTTCCCATGCACTTTTATCTGGAGACACTCCAATACAGATATGATTGGATGTATAGTTATATCATTTTCAATGTTATTTGTATGGACGTGCGTCAGACCACTACAAATGAGTAAAACAACAAAAAGCATTTTTATGGAACTGTACATACTATGGAGTGCTCCTTTTCTGGGTTCCAGTCTGCCATTGCCTCCAAACAGGGCATTCTACCACCACCACTCTAGGTTTCCTGGTTTTCTTTTTCAACTGAACACTCAGCAATGGGACTATTTGCAGGGGGTAGGAATTGCTCAGCATTGTCAAGCTCAGGTTTGCAACATCACTGGTCCTATTTGGAGATGCTGAAGGTTGAACCTGGAATCATCTTGTACGCAAAGCAGATGTTCTGCCACTGAACTACAGCCCTTTCCTTAACCAAGTTGGAACTCTCCCTTTTCTTCAAAAGAGGGAAGATCTGAGGTGTGGGTTGGGAGGAATTTGAACTTCACCCCTCTTGGTGTTTATCTCTGTAGATTGACTCCTGTTTCACTAACATCTTTAACTTCTGTGGCTTATAGACAACCTTAAGGATCTGTAGCCAGAAGCAATTTCTCCTGGGTCCAGTCTTCTTCTTTGGCGATCACTCGTAGCCGAGTAAGATTGTCTTCCATAAACACGGTTTTAACACTGGGTCCGTAAGTGACTGTGGAGGCCAATTCTGGATCCACACGTCCTTCCACAGTGGGGACATTGGTTTCCAGGTGGAAGTTGATCACCGTGTGGATTTGCCAAGCGTGCCTTCCTCTTAGCACATTTCTTCCTTGCGTCCTGAGATCAAGTTTCTTCAAAGCCCAAACCTTTGGTAAACGCTGTTCTCCAACTGGAGCGCTCCTGGGTCCAGTAGGACTTACCTCAATGCGCTAAGGATTGCAGCCTCAGTCCAGTGTCACCAGATATTACAGGACTCCGTTGCTAACATCAGAATTGCCTCAGGGTGCAGAATGACAACACTACTGCAGTAGATTGACCTTTACAGGGAGAAATTACCTGGCTGCATCTTATGCTTGTCTGCACTGTATAAGCTCAGCATCTTGATGACTGCTTCCAGCTATGTTGATACACTTCCGTCCATAGGATGATGGTGAGCTGGAGACAGATAATTTATTTTGAAAGTTTCTATATTTGCTTATGCATCACTTACTAGGAGCCACAGATCTGTATGCAGAAAAGGGTGACGTACTGTTTATGGTATTAAATATGTTACATTTTTGCTGCCTTTATCATCTGTGAAAGGTCACCCTAAACCCTGCTGTTAACTACTCAGTTACCTTGTCCTTTTAAAATTTTATTTTAAAGAAACAGCAGGAGTTTTCGTACATTCCTTTCTTTACATTGGGTTCTTGAGATGTTCATTGAAAACCCTATTTAAGTTTCTCATGCACAAAGTCAAAAGGCATATGCCGTGCTTGGAGGGGGAAAAGTTGAAAACAAAGTACCAAACATTTATGGACTCTTCAGGCACGCATCAAAAATTCCGCCTGTGAAAAACAGAGATGTGTGGCCAGAGACATCTTGCTTGACTGTAATTGAATTAAAATCCTGTTCTCTTAGGAAGTCTTTTCCAAGTAGAGTGATCTGCCAAGGAACATAGCATAGAGGTTAATCATATTGCAAGGGATTCTGGTTACTGTTATAGGGGGCATGTTAATCCATGTGGAGTGCAGGACAGATCTTCTGGGCAGAACAACAGTTATCTGTTGTTCAGGCTGAACTGTCCCTTGGTGCAGTTAGGTGATTTTAGACTCTGGACTTAATGTGTTCTATCAGACTGGACCTGAGTGGACCATGATTTAAATGGGTCTGTTCTGAGCAGGACTAGCATGGGATACAGTCCAATGGACTTGCTGACGGGGAAAGTACTGCATTACTTTGCTAGATTCAGAATGGAGTAAAGCAGCTCTTTTGAATTTGAGGGTGCTCCTGCTCATTTTGCTGTGAGGCCCTGGTCCTCTGCCCAAAGTCTTACCACCGCTCTCTACTGCAGAAGAAAAGGGTAGACCAAAAACTCTCACACTGTCATTCACTTTTGTTCTGGGCAACAAAACATACCTAGTAAGGCATTGCCACTACAGAGGAGATTGCTGAATTAGAGGAATACATGTATTCTCTTTTTCTGTCACAGTGTGATCTAAAGCGCACTCAACATAATAGGTTGATTTCAGTATCAGTGAAGTGAATCAGAAAGAGGATGGCAGAAGAAGAAGAAAATGCCATTCTGTGCAACTAATCCCATGCTTTTGCATCTATCTTGCACCTTATATCTAAATAAGATCTCTGTAGTCTATTATTCCAATGAGTGGGATGTTATCAGTTTACTGATCCATCATCAACTAGCAGAACTAAAGTAAGAGTGAAGTATGTGGCTACAATTTAGCCCTCAACTTGGTTAGCTTTAAAAGAGCATTGGGCACAGTCATGGAGGAGAAGGCTATTGGTGACTACTAGCCCCAATGGCTGTGCTCTGAATGTCAATCGCAGGAAGCCACAGGAGGGGACAGTACTTTTGTGCTCAGGTCTTACTTAGGGGTTTCCCACCGGCATCTGGTAAGCCACTGTGAGAACAGGATGCTGGACTTGATAGTTCATGGGCCTGATCCAGCAGCTTTTTCTTGTGTTCATGGCAGCGAGCAGCCAGTTGCATTGTATGGTGGTCACATGTTTCATTCTAGGGGGTTCAAAATGCCTCATTGCTCATATTCTTAAGTCTGCCTCTTTATTGAGAAACTGGAAATAGAGAGGAGGGTTCACCTGAGCATGTGCAGAGTGCTACACCTTACATTTTAGTTACATATCAGACAATCATCATCTCTATTCCTGCTTAAACTGCTTTTATACTGCTCTTTTTTTGGCTTAGGTGGTGTGCATTAGGTTTTACTCAGTGTAAAGGGACCCCTGACCATTAGGTCCAGTCACGACCAGCTCTGGGGTTGCGGCGCTCATCTCGTGTTATTGGCCGAGGGAGCCAGCGTACAGTTTCCAGGTCATGTAGCCAGCATGACAAAGCCGCTTCTGGCAAACCAGAGCAGCACACGGAAACGCCGTTTACCTTCCCGCTGTATTTATCTACTTGCACTTTGATGTGCCTTCGAACTGCAGGAGCTGGGACTGAGCAACGGGAGCTCACCCCGTCGCAGGGATTCGAACCGCCAACCTTCTAATCGGCAAGCCCTAGGCTCTGTGGTTTAACCCACAGCGCCACCCACGTCCCTTTACTCAGTGTAGACCCACTGAAATGAATTAATAAAATGTTAGGTCAATTAATTTCAATAGGTGTACTTTGAGACGATTAAAACTTAGTTGAATGCCATCCATTGTTTTAAAATGCTGCGCACCACTTAGAGATTTTAGAAAATGTTAAGTGGTTTATAAATGCCTTTTAAAAATAAAGAAAGACGCTGAAAGGGAACGCACCAGCCTGCGTTTCCTATGTAGTTAACCTAAACTAGGCATGCCTAACCTGTATGCAGATGTTGTCGGACTGCAACTCCCATAAGCCCCTGCCATCATGCTCAATGATCAGGGAATTGTGGTCCCAACAACATCTGGAAAGCCACAGATTAAAAACCCCAGTGCTAAACAACAGGGCTATTATGTATGAACTAGCTGTTTAAGACAAAAGCTGAACTATTTTTGACCGCTCCATGGACTGCGGTGATACTGGGAGAAGTTTAGTGCGACTTTGCATGGCTTTAATTGTACTCTAAGAAATAAATGAATCCCAAGCCACTGTGAACTTTAAACCTAAGCTAAAGTATACATAGCTTAGTGAACAGGAAACATGTTGCTCATTCTATAATAAATTACGTAAAAGAAGCCTAATTCAAATGAAGGAGTTGGTTGTATATTAGCGATTCTGCCCCCTCCTATCATTATACAAATGTTGGGAATAGAGGGGAAATGGGCAAGATACAAGGTGACAGCTCAGTCACAAGGACATCTATGCCATAAGTTGAACAAATTTAGATTATTCCACAAACTAAGGAAGGCCCAAAGCTACATCATCTCGAATCTCATTCATCTTGTAACATGGTGCTCACTACCCAGTGGGCATTTGGCTTTTCTTGACTTCCCTTCATCCTCTTTGGTATTTACACCATAGATAGATCCAAAGCTTTAAACCCAGCTTGGGATCAGACATAGCATCTTTGTCTGGCCTATTTTTCATTTAAAAGTGTAATCAGATTTTTTTAATGCCTTGTAACTAACTGGTCCAGACCAATGCTTAAGTCTACAGCATCCAATCCTAGTAATTAATTACTGGCTAAGGTTAAAGCACAATATAATTTTGCTAATTACTCACAGCTTGGGGCCCATTTTTTCCATACAGCCAACAACGGCATGTTTTTAATCCCCATAATAACAATAATGGCATACATCATTAACCCTATTTTATTCTTTCTTAATTTTTTATAATACCAATAACAAAGATCATTAACCTCTGTTCTGCTTAACATCTAATCAGCCATTTTAGTTAAATAAATATCAGGGAAAGCATTAAATATCACTTCGCTAAGCTAGCTTTACTCTCAGGAGGGGGATTCTTCCTAATGCATTATATTAACATCCGTTTACTTCACAAGTGTCAAACCGTGAGTGGTAATGAGGAAATAGATACTGCATAATATATGGCTTTAATCAGAGTAGCTCCTTTTTTGCGTGCGGATTTTAATCCTAAACTATTTCACCCCACTTCTGCCCAACCATGAGAAATTTCTAGAAGCATTGTTGTTGCTCTAGCTGTAGCTCAGACACTGAGAGAACCATTGACGGCAGCTTCACCACCCCACCCCACCCCCAAGGCCCTCTTCATCTACACGCTGGGCATGTGAGGTACTTCTTTGACAGGAAGATCCCTGTGCTCAGGCATGAAGCTAGACATGTAGATAGCATGTCCTGCAATCTACCGTGTTTCTCATATTATAAGACATGTCTTATATTTATTTTTTCCTCAAAAAAACCCACTATGGCTTATTTTCAAGGGATGTCTTATTTTTTCCCTCCTCCTCCTGCCACGGCTGGCATTGCTGCTGCGCCTATCACTATGTCTTATTTTCGGGGTATGGCTTATATTCCTTGAATGCTTAAAATCCTGCTATGGCTTATTTTATGGGTATGTCTTAAAATATGAGAAACAGGGTAGTTTGGGTGAATGGCTAGGCCAGGCATATGAACTTAAGACATGTGAATCCATCCTCCCACAGCTCTTCTTCTTTGGCGATCACTCGTAGCTGAGTAAGATTGTCTTCCATGAACACAGTCTTAACAGTGAGTCCTTAAGTGGCTGTGGAGGCCAATTCTGGGTCCACACGTCCTTCTACAGTGGGGACATAGGTTTCCAGATGGGAGCTGATCATGGTGAGCATTTGCCAAGCATGCCTTCCTCTTAGCACGTTTCTCCCTTTCGTCCTGAGTTTGAGCGTCTTCGAAGTCCGTGATAAAGGCTGTTCTCCAATTGGAGCTCCAATTGGAGCTCGCAGGCCATTGTTTCCCAGTTGTCGGTGTTTATACAACTTTTTTTTAGATTTGCTTTGAGAGTCTTTAAACCCTTTTTGTTGACCACCAGCATTCCACTTTCCATTTTTTAAAATTCGAAATAGAGCAGTTTCTTTGGAAGACAATAATCAGGCATCTGAACAACATGACCAGTCCAATGAAGTTGATCTTTGCTTCTTCCAGTACACAGGCATTAGTTCACCTGTCTTCCCAAGTGACGGAACTTTTCGAAGCGTTGGAAATGGTGTTTATAAGTGGTCCTTGTTTCACAAGCATACAATAAGGTTGGTAGTGCAATAGCTTTGTAAACAAGCCTTTTTGTTTCCCTGCAAATGTCCTGGTCCTCAAACACTCTGCACTTCAGTTGGGAGAAAGCTGCACTTGCAGACCTCAGGCGATGCTGGATTTAGGCATCAATATTGGCCCTTGTGCAAAGGGTACATTCACAGGTACATCTGTTCCCGCTATATGTCTGGGGGGCTTGTTGCTGTAGCTGGTCTGGGATTGGAGAAAATAAGGCAGCTTGGCATGTTCATACATACATTTGGGTGATGGCATCTGAGGGGCATCGGTACAGGCCAGATAAGCCTTGCCCGCACTCTTAAGAGCATCCTTTGGCCATTTCTCACACCTACCCAACCTCTATTCTAGTACAGGTTTGCCTGTTGCTTCCAGGCTGTGTGGAATTTTATTTTTGCCTGCCTACTCTGTTTTTTCTTCTTTCACTGTACTGGCTTCAAAAGATGTTGGTGTTTAGGGGTTGGTGCTATTAAATAGGTAGGTTTGATTAAGTTGGTTTCATGGTTAGTGGAACATTCTTGGCAAGGAGGTGCAAAAAAGATTAAGGCTAGATAAGGTAACAGGTGAGTACTCCAGAGGCCTGCTGTTGTGGGTTGTGAAGCGCTGAATATGGACTAGAGGCTCACCTGCCACACCTGCCAGGAGTCGTGAGGCCTGGGAGGAGGTGGAGAAGGAAGGCCTTCCTACTCACTATAAGGTGATGCTCAGGGTTTTGGGGGCTATGCCTTGTCATGCCTCTTGGAATAGGCAGGGTTTGGCTCATCCACAGCTGAGCCTCCTGCTCTTCCAATTCCTCCTGCTCTTCTAATTCCCACTACAGATGCAGTTTAAATAAAATGTGGCCTTGTTTTAACCCATCGCTTGCAGGGTTGTCTTAAGCATATGCAGCACCGGGGTGCAAAGATCCATCCGGCGCCCCCCACCAGGCTGCCCAGTCCCAGGCACGCAGGAAGGCGGAACTGGTTGGCCACCTCAGCATCTTGCAGGCTCGGTCGGCCCCCAACCGAAAGGCGGGCTCTTCCCCGGACTCAACTCTCGGGCCCCGGACTCTTGGGCTGGCGCCCGTAAGAGCCCGGTGCCTGGGTGCCCCACACCCCTAGTGCCTATGAGAGCCAGTGTGGTGTAGTAAGAGTGGTAGACTCGTAATCTGGGGAACCGGGTTCGCGTCTCTACTCCTTCACATGCAGCTGCTGGGTGACCTTGGGCTAGTCACACTTCTCTGAAGTCTCTCAGTCCCACTCACCTCACAGAGTGTTTGTTGTGGGAGAGGAAGGGAAAGGAGAATGTTAGCCGCTTTGAGACTCCTTTGGGTAGTGATAAAGTGGGATGTCAAATCCAAACTCTTCTTCTTCTTCTATGGTAAGACGGACCTGATTATTCAGTCCATGAATAATCAAGGTGATAACAAGACACCACAACTCTCACACAGCGCACTAAAATTCTATTTCTTTGAAACCTACAGTAACTATTATCACAATGAGGCAATATAGAGAACCATGCGTCCAAATAGTCTACACAAATAACCTTTGAGACTAAATTGGATATCAACCACACACACAAAAATGTCCCATGGAATAACACATAAAATGAGGTGAGTATGAGAATAGGCAATGGTTTTAATTACTTGAAGCCGTTTAATTAATCTGGAAGCTATACTACCAGAGGTACAGGATTTATAATCATAAGTTTATGAAAATGATAGCCTTAGTCCTGCTACACATTTACACAACAGAAAATAAAATGCTTTTTGGATTTTATTGGCTCAGTCAGTGCAAAAGCATAATAATGTAATCAAGTATTTCCAATGTGCTAGTTCTTAACAGGTTACTCTTCTTTTATTTGCCCAGTCTCTTAGTAAACTCTGTTGGTTATTTGATCGCTTGGCTTCAACAATCCAGAGTCACTGAGCTGGGCATATATATGCCTCGTGGGTGATTAAAAAGAATCCTGAAGTTCACAAAGGACATTTTCCTATGCATGAGTTGATTTAATAAGAGCTTCTCTACCATTCAGGTCAAACTATTTTTCTATATATATTGAACACACACCCACATCACACACACACTTATTTACTGTCAAAAGCAGAAGTACCCTTGAAAACAGAGACGATCTGTGTCACTTTACTTACTAGGGAGTACCTTAAGGTCTTTGGGACAGATTGAGACAAGGTCCATGACTAGGTATTGAGGCCAAAGAGACACTAGAGTTGACACAGACAGCAGCAGTTCTCCTTTACTGAAGTTCGGAAGTCACTTAATCTGTAGCTCAGTAGTTCTAAATGGCAAGCCACGTGACATTAATCACATGAATGCAGTAAGTTCACACATTTTCATGGGTGCAGTGATTATATTATTTAAATCAATAAAAGTACATAGCTAACTGAGGTTCTTCACCCCCCACAAAAGGCCTTCCCTCCCCCAACAAAAATCCTAGCTATGCCCATGCACATTTTTTTAAAAAAATCTATATGGAAACAATAGGGAAGGAAGTCTTTAACCCTTTATCCCCTGCCACGGTTGCAATGAAGCTATCCTGTTATAATGCTGCTATTTGCATCGGGGGAGAAAGGATATGTTCAAATATATAAAAGGATGTCATATAGAGGAGGGAGAAAGGTTGTTTTCTGCTGCTCCAGAGAAGCGGACACGGAGCAATGGATTCAAACTACAAGAAAAAAGATTCCACCTAAACATTAGGAAGAACTTCCTGACAGTAAGAGCTGTTCGGCAGTGGAATTTGCTACCAAGGAGTGTGGTGGAGTCTCTTTCTTTGGAGGTCTTTAAGCAGAGGCTTGACAGGCATATGTCAAGAATGCTTTGATGGTGTTTCCTGCTTGGCAAGGGGTTGGACTGGATGGCCCTTGTGGTCTCTTCCAACTCTATGATTCTATATGTGTCCCCTTAAACTTACAGTAGTTGGATTTACTGCTAAATAGACATGCATAGGATTGTGCTGTTGGGCTGCAGTCCTATGACACTTTCCAGTGTATCTGAAGAAGTGTGCATGCACACGAAAGCTCATACCAAAATAAAAACTTAGTTGGTCTTTAAGGTGCTACTGAAGGAATTTTTTTATTTTACTTTCTTGGGAGTAAGCACCAATGAATTCAGTGGGATTCATTCCAAGGAAATATAAATAGGATGAGGCAGAAATGTAAGAAGGCACTGTTTTGTATTCCTCCCCGTCCTTGTATCCATCACATGCAACCTTGTTTCTGTTGCTCTGCAGTTCTTGCTTAAAGTACATTGCCATTATGTTACTCCACCCCATTTGTTTCAATGCAAAGGAAACGCAATGCAATGCATATTGGGAGGGGAAGTGATCTGTTTTTGTTGGAATTCTACAATATCCCTAGGATCAGGCCATTAATCTGTATGCAGCTTCCCCCCCCCCCCAAAAAAACACACATTTCAGCTGTTTGAAAAAATGGAATATTGGAATAATCCTGACAACATTCTTCTAAGAGAGGCCTGAATGTGGGTTGAGCACAGTGGTTTGCCAAAGGATGTGATGTGAACTGGAGACCTTTGGTTCATATCTTATGCTTTTAACTGCTATACCACATTAGCTTCTAGCATCTCACTCCCTTTCCCTTGTAAAACAATGTCTGGATCTGTGTGGACTTAATATTTATCTCCCCACCGCCCTTTAAACATTTAAAGTCTCACTTCTGGTATATCTCAGCAAAAGGAAGTGCAGCTGAGCACATTTTCCTTTGGCAGCTCCGATCCAAAGGTCTTTCAAGCACCTTTTGGTGTGAAATAATAATAATAATAAAATGTTATTGGGGGAAAAAATAGTGGGAAGTGAGTTGGGATTTTAATTGACTTCCATGTTGTTTCCCCACCAAGTTCAACCTGAGGTGAAACATTGCATTTATGTCAGATTTTGCTGCAAGCAAAACAATAGAAAGCCTCTGAAATTAATGTTGGTGTCCAGTCAAAGGCCATACATAGCCATTAGTGGGAGTGCTGGGTTGAGATAACAACGCATTGGAAGCATGAAAAATTCAACAGTAATTGCTATCTTCTGGTCTCTCTCCTTTTCTCCCCCCCCCCATAGAATCAGCTATGCTTTCCCAAAATGGCATGTCTGCTGTTCTACCCCACAGTAATGCAATGGATCTCGATCATTATGACTAATGGAACTGCCAAGAAGCTTCTCTTTTATTTTTTGGCAAAATGCAATACCACAGTCGATCTTTCACCACACATTAGGGACCCATGTAACAAGCATTTCTGGTTGCCTGAGGACTAACTTTGATTCAGCACCTCCCTACCTTCTGCCACCCAACTCAGCAAACTACAGTAAGATGAGTGGAATGCTATAATTCAATGCTATTGCGAATCTAATGCTTGTCTCTTTCCTTCCTCCACTTAGGGCTTTACAGTGTAAATTTACACTACTAGTTTTGTTAACATCTATCAGCTTGCACCAGGCCAAACACTACACACACACACACACACACACACACACACACACACACACACACACACAATAATACAAGTCTCAGGGCATTTGGGTTTTGCTTTACACCAAGCAACTACTCATACTGTGCCCCACATTATACAGTAAATTTGCAAGCCACGTATTATGGTTTAAGATTCAAACCTCTGGACACAATTATGGTTGACCAGTAGGCTTTTCATCTGGCAAATGACTTGGCTGACTTCGAAATCAGATCTTATACCCTCCAGATAGCAAACTTGTTGGCTATCCATGAGATTTTTAGCTCTTGGATGTTTCGCAGGCTAGTTTTTGTGTTTTTAAAAGCAAAAGAAGGACCCCTTGTGTAACAGCATTCTGTGTAATGAAATTTTTCAGAAGAGCAAACAAAATAGAAAGGCAGAGGGATACCTTCTGCTGTTGATACAGGGGTGAGATCACATTTAATTTCAAGTCAATAGATTTGCAGAAACTCAGCACTTAGCTGATCAAAGGCAAAGCAAGATTTGTTCCCATAATTGCATTGTTGTTATTACCAATGCATGCATCCTTACAACACATTTTCAATATATCCAAGATTAACTATTATTTTCTCTCCTATAAATAAAATATAATCATCCTGAAAACCAGCGAAGGGGAAACCATCAGATCCATTAACCTGACTAAGAATTCCTTCAGGCCGATAATACAGTACTGTGGATCTTTCATTTTATTGAGCTATATCTTTCTCGTATGGCAACCAGCAGAGAGAGAGAGAGAGAGAAATCAAATTTAAAATCAAAGGCTAAGGGTTTTTGTTCTGGGAAGTTGTGAGCCAGTGACTGCATATCCGTTTGTGCCTAAGGTTAACTTTTTTTAAAAAAAGAACTCTTAATTTGCAAAGCCTAGAATGCAACCAAAGGGCATTGCTTTCTGAATGCAGGGAATGTGTTCTTTCATTCTTTGTTGGGTATCGTTTTCAAAATCTTTGTTGCTAAGATTGTAGCTATCTAACCCTGCAGTTCTTCAGACCCTTTCACATCGTCTCTGACACTCATCCAGGACTGTGTGCTGTTTGGTTCCTTAAAAATAGTTCTAATAATAAGAGTCAAAGCTGCATTGCCTTGATAAAACTATGGGTGTTTGGGTGTGGGTGTGGGTGTGGGTGTATCACAATTCATTTCCCCTCCAGCTTTACAACACCCAGGAGTGGGCATTTCTCTTGTCTCTCTGTGGTGAAACCCCCTCATAAAACATGAAATCAACAATAAGGTAATCTTGCAAAAGGATAATGTTTTATAGGCAACCTATTATCTCCGAACAGAAGGGGCGATTAGTCAGCTGCTCTGCTTGAACCTGATCCAAAGCCATTTCAATTCCCGGCTTCACTCAGTGCTACACTCAAGCCGTAAAGCCAGAAAACTAGAATAATCACTTTGGCTTCTTTTTTCCAGGATTATTATTATTATCATTATTGTTAGTGATGGAGATTGCCGCCTTTGTTTTTGCTTTCGGTAACCAACGCTCAGCCAAAACGCATCACTGATGTCTAGTAATATAATTAATGTCACCCTGGACTCTTGGCACTTATCCTTTCTGGCTGACTCATAGTGCTGCAGTATCTGAATAGAAGATAAGATGAGCTAACATCTCTTGCTAGGAAAATACCTGGAATCAAGAGGGATCCGGGGTGTGTGAAGAGGGGTCTTGCCTGTTGTAAGGGAACATTGAACCCAGCCATTGGGACAGGATCTCTGCCAGTGAGCATCAGGCTAACCAGTCTTTGATGGTAGGTATTGCCTCTCCCTATAATAGTATTCCCTGAATGGCAGTGCTTTTTGTCGTCACAAGAATCAGTGGCAACCTTAACCATAGCTGCCAAGTATCCCGTTTCCGCCGGGAAAACCCCTTTTTTCTTACCGTTTCACGGCGGTCTCCCGTTTAGTGAAAAATCCCGGTATTGTCCCTTAAATCGGCTTCTGCCCGGCAGCCATTTTTCTGGTGCCACTTTGCCCTTCTATGGGCACCAGAAAATGGCGGCGCCGGCGCCGGAAGTCGCTTTTACATGTTTCCGGTCATGCACGGAAGCGGCTTCCGGCGCTGGCGCCACCATTTTCTGGTGCCCATAGAAGGGCGAAGCGCCACCGGAAGTTGCGTCACGCAACTTCCGGTCATGCGCGCGCTGCCGATCCCGGATCTTTACGTCCCGAACTTGGCAGGTATGCCTTAACATATAGGAGAAAGTAAAGGCATACATTACAGGACACTATGAAAAGGTGCCATTTTCCTGGAGCAACTTCAATACAAGGAATGGTTGCAACCTTTGGGGCTGACTAGTTTAGAAACCAGGTAAGAAGGAACAGCATAGAGGTTCATAGCATCTCTCATTATACTGGAACCTCAGTCATCCAATGAAATTGAGGACTGGTGGGAGAAAGTCCTTTTTCACATAGCGCAGATTTAATCTGTGGAGTTCACTACCACAAGATGTGGCAATGGCTACCAATTTGGATGGATTTAAAAGGATTCATTGAGAATAAAGCTAATCATGATGGCTATATATTATCCCCAGGGACACGGGTGGCATTGCGGTCTAAACCACTGAGCCTCATGGGCTTGCTGATCAGAAGGTCGGTGGTTCGAATCCCCACGACAGGGTGAGCTCCCGTTGCTCGGTCCCAGCTCCTGCCAACCTAGCAGTTCGAAAGGACGCCCAAAAGTGCAAGTAGATAAATAGGTACCACTCCAGTGGGAAGGTAAACGGTGTTTCTGTGTGCTGCCCTGGTTTCAGTGTTCTGTTGCACCAGAAGTGGTTTAGTCATGCTGGCCACATGACCTGGAAAGCTGTCTGTGGACTAATGCCGGCTCCCTCAGTCTGAAAGTGAGATGAGCGCTGCAACCCCATAGTCGCTTTTGACTGGATTAACCATCCAGGGCATAGCTGCCAAGTTATCCCTTTTTTTAAGGAAAATAAAAAAATTCCTTCAGTAGCAGCTTAAAGACCAACTAAGTTTTTATTTTGGTATGAGCTTTCGTGTGCATGCACACTTCTTCAGATACAGTGAAATAGAAGTCCCCAGGCACTTATGTAGAGAAGGGGTGGGGAGGGGTGGGGATGGGGAGGGGAGGGGGGATCACTCAGAAGGGTGGTGGAAGTGGGTGATTGACTGACTGATAGCTGTTGATGACCAAAAACGACTGCAAATGGTTTTGCATGAAAAAGCAAGGGTTGAGATGGCTGAAGATCGCTTATCATGTATAATGAGATAAGAATCCGATATCTCTGTTCAAACCAGGTCCCTCC
Source organism: Zootoca vivipara (assembly GCF_963506605.1). NCBI lineage: Eukaryota > Metazoa > Chordata > Lepidosauria > Squamata > Lacertidae > Zootoca > Zootoca vivipara. Next base: position 38,491,032 of record NC_083276.1, read on the forward strand.
ATGGTTTTGAGCTTGGTGGTAAGTTGTAATTCAGCAACTTCTGAATTACAACTTTTTTTAAGGGATTTTCCCTTATGCTGAATAGGCTTCCTCGCGAGAAAAGGGAAAACTTGGCAGCTATGCCAGGGGTCCTTTACCTTTTTTACCTATATTATCCCCAGGATCAGTGGACCCATGCCTCTGAATACCAATGGCTAAGAAACAGCAGCAGGAGAGGTCATTGTCCTCTTATGCTTGTGGAGTCACATGGGCATCTGGTTGGCTACATGGGGAAGCGTGATGGTCTTTGGTTTAACCCAGCAGGGGTCTTCTTGTGTTGAGCCCCACTGAAACTAAAGCCTTCTCCATCCTGTTTCATCTCATCCTGTGTTCTGTTTCTTTATAACTCCAAAATGTGCTGGAATATTTGAGGAATGACGCAAACTATCACTATTCAACTATATTCAGTGTTAGCATTTTCACCCCTCCCAATGTGAGAATCAGATAGTCTCCAGAGAGAGAAGTGGGCGGGAACTGTTCCTTCACTCAATTGCCTTCCTGACTCAGCTAATTTAGTAAGGCGTGGTATTGCTATATTGCTCTGTAGCTGTTGTGGGTAACTCTGGCTCTCTGTTATGCTGTGTGTTTGCAGTGAGAGCTTTTTGTAACTTTCATACAGCCTATGTATATATTCTGTAAATAGCTTGAAGTAATAAAGAGGATTAAAAACCTCTGCCGCAGTATCCATTGTTTATTGAAGTAGAAGGTGCTCCAGTCATCCTGTTAGCCCAGTTGGGGCAGAAGAGGGACTGAAGAAGTGGATATAGCCTGGCATAAAACCCACATTCAGTGGGTGTGACCATACTGGATAGTTCTGTTCTGCTCTCTCTATGTCTCTTGCCTTCTTTTCCTTTGGCTTCAGGAGCCAGAAAAATTGGAAATTTATTTATTTTTATTGAATTTATATACCACCCTATACCCAGAGGTCTCAGGGCAGTTAGGTTCGAGCAGTGAGGCATGAGAATATTCACTTCAGTTGATGGCTAATAATAAAAAATAATGTATAATAAAGATAATTTAAAATAATAAAAGACTTAAAAATAGCACAAGCAACAAAGATAATTATTCCTAAACACTTCCATTTCGTCAAACGTGTCACTTTTTGTTTTATTTTTATTGTAGAATACTTATTCTGAATTGTGATCTGGCTACAAACGCATAATGATTTTTTTCCCCTTGATACACACGCTTCAACATCTTCCTGATTTTTGTTTCGTTTCATTCATCCCATTTGGTCAGAAATGGATTTGCAAAAATAACTTTCTTTCATTGCCTTCTTGCCCTCCTCTGTGTTGTTCAATCTTGATAGCTGGATTCATTTTGTCAAACAACTTTCCAATTTCATTTGTCTCTTCAAATCTATGACAGTGGTACCTCAGTTTAAGTACACAATTGGTTCCGGAAGTCTGTACTTAACCTGAAGCGTACTTAACCTGAAGCGAACTTTCCCATTGAAAGTAATGGAAAGTGGATTAATCCGTTCCAAACGGTCTGTGGAGTACATAAACTGAAGCGTACTTTCCCATTGAAAGTAATGGGAAGTGTATTAATCCATTCCAGACAGGTCCGCGGAGTACTTATACTGAAAGTATTCAAACCGGAGCGTACTTAAACCGAGGTATGACTGTAGATCTTATCCATGTATTATGAGTGCCAGCACACTGTTAAGAAAAGTGTGAACAGTCAAAAGTGAAGGTGGCTGTTTATTTACACGGAAAAGCTCAGTGCTAATGTAACCACATCTGGCTTGTAGCAAAGTCCTGCAGAGCTGCTGAAGCTTTAAGGAGGTTTAGTGATTTGCCTGAAATCACATAATTTGCAACTGGATCACTAGGATTAGAAGTTCAAACCAGAAATCCTTGGAGCTTTGGGACTTTCTTTTTTAAACGCTATATGCAAGTGATATGATTTCCTGCTCTCTGTACTATTTCAGGACCAATTATTTGACTTCTCTTCCTTTGGTTAAATCAACTCTCTCTGTGATCTGGAGAGAAAAGGAAGATAGGAAGAAAGAAATACTAATACAATAGCCTGCCTTACTACGATTGATGGATGAAATAAACATTCTCCAGGCATCCACAGTCACGATGTTGACAACTCATGTTCTAGTGTAGCTTCAGCAATGGGGAGACTTTTCTACTTCTGGAGACTCCCTGCATGATTAAAAATATTGGAAGACCAGGATTCTTAATCACTTGAGAAGCTTCCTTGAGTAGCAAGGGCTTCCCCATTGCAAAACTAGAAGATAGGGAAGTCAACATAAGCTAGGGGATAAGAAGGATGCTGTGATCCTTTTCCACCCATGTATGTCTGTAAATGCCTGACAATAGCTTTACAGGGTTTGGGTTGTGTGTATGTGTTATTTCATCTACTCTTTTTGGTACAAACCATGTTCTGATTGCTGAATATTTACCCAAAACTGTTTTTCTAGGGCAATGGATGAGGCTTTTAACCAGACGGTGTTTATAACTCAGATGTATTTCCTGTTCCTGTTTCAGGAACATTGCACAAAATGGAAATAGGGGGAGAAACTCTGTCTGGTGTGCCTTTTAATGCAAACCAATCTAATTTGCATTCCCTCCCCCCCCAAAAAAAAAAAATGTGTGTGAGCTATTTATCAAAATTCATGCTTCTCTGAATTTTGCACTGCAGATTTCCAACCCAAAAAGTGTGTTTAAAGACCATAGATTTGGGGGAAGTGTGCATTAAAATGCATACATTAGTGAAAACAACATACAAAATGTATTATGTTAGGGGAAATGCTTGCAAATATGCAAGGGATCTTCCTCCTGATCTCAGCCAATTCCTCATTCTCACCAATGTACATCCAGAAGTTCATCTTCCATGAGCTGATCTGTCCTCCTGTCTAGGTATGCCTGGTGGCAAGTTAAGAAGGCAATTAACTCATCATGCAACTTCTGACACCATTCATTTCAACAAGACATGTAGAGGCCATCCCCCAAAATGCACCCTGAAAATAGCTAGCCATCGTATAGCACCAGAGCCTGGTGGATTGCACCCAAATACTTTATCCGGTTAATGGTACTTTTTTTCTTCTTCAAATTACCATTCTGCAATCTAATATAAAATTAATTTATAGCAAGACAACGGTAACCCGGGAAATTAAACTGTCGAAATCATTTTCAATTATAGCGTAATAAGCAAAGGGCTTTCGAAACACAAACACTGTATCTAGAATTAGATGCAGCCAAAAAGGATTTATTCTATTTGCTTATGTCTGTGGGAATAGACATTAATGGATTCTCATTAAGCACGGTGACTCTGAATATTTCTAGAGCAGAGTTGCACTTTAGGGGGGAAATGGGGTGTCCTACAAGATTACTCTTTGAACATTTGAATCATGAAACTGTCTGTTATTGGCATCCAGCATGCATCCTATAACACTGAGCTACTTACCTCAGCACATAGATGCTTGATAAACATGACAGTGGAATGGGATGCTTCCTTGTTTTGAGGCAGTAACCCTGGTGGACTAGAACACCAGGCTTAATTGGGTATGTCCGTAGCAAAAGGAAGAACTAGAAAACAGTGGGGTCACTTAGAGGAGAAGATGGTGAAATGCAAACAGGGGATAGAGAAAGGGCAGAACTCCTCAATGCCTTCTTTGCCTCAGTCTTCTCCAAAAAAGAAAACAATGCCCGACCTGAAGAATATGGAGCAGATGATTCAGCAGGGGAAACACAGCCCAGAATAAGTAAGGAGGTAGTACAAGAATACTTGGCTAGTTTAGATGTATTCAAGTCTCCAGGGCCAGATGAACTACATCCAAGAGTATTAAAAGAACTGGCAGAGGTGATTTCACAACCACTGGCAATAATCTTTGATAATTCCTGGAGAACAGGCGAAGTTCCAGCAGACTGGAGGAGGGCAAATGTTGTCCCTATTTTCAAAAGGGGGAAAAGAGGACCCAAACAATTACCGCCCAGTCAGCCTGACATCAATACCAGGAAAGATTCTAGAGCAGATCATTAAGCAAACGGTCTGTGAGCACCTAGAAAGAAACGCTGTGATCACTAAAAGTCAGCATGGGTTTCTGAAAAATAAGTCATGCCAGACTAATCTGATCTCATTTTTTGACAGAATTACAAGCCTGGTAGATGAAGGGAACACTGTGGATGTAGCCTATATTGATTTCAGCAAGGCCTTTGACAAGGTGCCCCATGATATTCTTGTAAAGAAGCTGGTAAAATGTGGGCTAGACAATGCTACCATTCAGTTGATTTGTTACTGGCTTACTGACTGAACCCAAAGGGTGCTCATCAATGGCTCCTCCTCATCCTGGAGAGTAGTGATTAGTGGGGTGCCACCCAGTTCTGTCTTGGGCCCAGTCTTATTCAACATCTTTATCAATGACTCGGATGATGGGCTTGAGGGCATCCTGAGCAAGTTTGCAGACGACACCACAGTGCCACCCGCGTCCCTTTTAAAGATGTACATTAGTTTAGTAAAGTTTATTTGGTTTAAAAAACCTGCTTCCCAAATGGCCACCAACTCCAAATGCCAAGTGCATAGAACACGATGCTCTAGGACAGTTTTCACAGAATTTTAAAATGTATCATCTGGATGTTGATTATTTTAGAATACTTCAAGTTATTGGCTCGGTGCAATTCTGCTGGTTTACAGCAAGAAGCGATCTAGTTCACTGTGGCTGGCTGGATAAGAAAAGGAAATAAAATCTGATGATTTTACGTGCTTCGTGCTAGTACTCTTAGTTCTAAACTTGTAAGGACCTATTCCAAAAGGTGATGTAGGAAAGGGGCCCTCCACAGGATTTTTCCCCCTCCCCAGTTTTTTCCTTGTTCTCTGCCCATGCAACATTACTGGCATGAAAATGTCTCCCATATCCAAGCAAGGATTCATTTAACTAAAGTTGACTTCCGCTGCTGCACATAAACTCTATATGCTAACATTCCCAGCATCCCATTTGTGATATCTGATGGACTCATTGACAATATCAAGCCCCTGTCTAGAAGCACCCACATGCTCATGTTGCAATAAATACATGAGATGCCCTTCCTCGTCGTAAGAGGACAGCAAAGGTTAACATGTAGGTACAGTATTCTGGCATACCTATTCTACTAGCTGTTATTTCATTTCCACTTCCCCACTGCTACTCTCACAGCTAACAGGGCAGAAGCCAATTGTCAGCCTTGCTACTGCTGAACTTAATTCCCTCATGTGTCTTGGCTTTACACTTGAAATGATTTTATTCTCATTCGAGTACTACCTGTCCAGTCAACGGATTATTCTGGTCTCCTGGCCTCTTTACATAATAGTTTAGTTGCTCTACGTACACCTGTTATGGGGTGAGGTGGATAAAGAAACTTGAATTTTGAAAGAAAAAATTAATATCTTGTTATTTTGTTTTTCCTTCAAACTCAAAACCAATTCGTCGGTGACAACCCCACAGCCCCTTCTCCCATTTTCATCCTTCTATTGAATCACGGTGGTTCGGATCCGAAGGGCAGCAAGTGGATTTCAGGTTGCTTGGTATAGCTTCTCATGTGGCCTTTGGAGATGCAACTGGGTGCAGAATAGAGGCTGCAATCAATAGGGAAAATGTCCAAAACTCTGATGTAGAAGTCCTTCAGGTATGCACATGGAGCTCTCAACACTGAAGATGTGCATTGCTACTCTTCTGAGCAATAAAAAGCTTACCTAGTTTGGGGATTTTCAATCATGTAATGTATGAAAAAACAGAATCACAAATTAACCAAATATATAGACCTATGTATGTGGGGAAAACCTCTGTGAGAACTTTTGCATCCCTGGAGACTCTATAGGCAGCCCTAGCAATTTGCATTGTGTGTTCGAAAACACAATAAATAAGAATAGCCTGCTGGATTAGGCCAATGGCCCATCTAGTCCAGTATCCAGTTCTCACGGTTCCCAACCCAATGCCTGTGGGAAACCTGCAAGCAGCACAAGATAACTCTCCCCTCCCATGGTTTCCAGCAAGTGATATTCAGAAGCAATGTCGCCTCCAAATGTGGATCTAAAGCTAGTAGCTATTGATAGCCCTCTCCTCCATGAATGTGTCTAATTCTCTTTCAAAGCCATCAAAATTGGTGGCCGTTACTGCCTCCTGAGGGAGTCAGTTCCATAGTTTGACTATGGATGAAGAAGTACTTCCTTTTATCTGTCCTAAATCTGCCAACATTGGGTGTCCACAAGTTCTAGTGTTATGAGTGAGGGAGAAAAACTTTTCAAAGTCCTCTACACAATAAAATAAATATTTAGTGAGATTCTGCAACTTATCGCAAAGAAAAAATATGTAAGGATCACTTCAGTCTTTGTTCCAATAAAATGATTCCTGCAACCCACATCATCTTACATTTTTAACAAGGACACCCTCAACAAGGAGCTACTACATTATCCATGCTTAACATAGAATGTCATACTCTGTTATCAGTATATTTTCTATATTCATCCTGCTTGTGTCTATGTGTTTTATCAGAACATAGCATGCAGAATCAGTCCATCTAGCCCAGTACTGTGGCATCAGCTCTCCAGGGTTTCAGACAGGATTCTCTCCTGTACATGCTAGGATTTGAACTTTCCCAACCTTCCAGTCCCTTAGATATAATTCGGTTCATTAATTTCTGAATATTCTGACACTGCATGACCTATCTGGGCTCATCACGCAACACAAGACTTTTAATGTTGTGCCTTGCTTATAGTAGCACTGCAATCCTAGTCTGGTTCTTGCCCAGGTGTTTCTCATTCAATTTCCACATGAGAATATCAGCAGAGTTTTAGGAACAGTGACTTTGTTCAGCCAAACCATTTGTGACAGCCCATGCTCAGATTTTTATCACTTTACATAAAACTCCATCAGTGGCTCTTGCGCTCAGCCACACCTGGAACAGCATATGGTTTTGATCCTAATGTTGTTGATCCAAATGTTTCAAGAGAAGCAAGTATGTTTCTCAAAAGTAAAAAAAAACTACATGTATCTCATTCTGTTCCTTCCCCCCAATATTTGTAAATGTATTTATAACCATGTGAAATGTTATAAATATAAGAAGGAAAAATCAGCCAAGTTCCCCCCTCCCCGAAAAAAACTTTTAAAACTTTTTTAAAATCGTCAGATAAATACTCATTAAACATTTGGCTTTGTGATAAAGGCCATGTTAGAAAGAGCATGTTAGAAAATCTGTTCATTGATGTTTTCCAAAAGACTGAAAAGAATATATGAACAGAAAACTTTCAACACATTGGAATAACAAACTTCAAAGCTGAAGCTGACCTTTGTTTTTCCTGCAATATCATTTTACAGATGAACCAACTAATTTTACTACGATGCTCACATGAATAACTTGTTCCATGCAGGGCACTGGGAGCTAAGATGAGTTCTTAGTATAGAGAGCATGAGGCATAAAGCACATCAAAGTTTGTTTAATAGCATTATGAATAATAGCAAATCTCTTCCACGGAGTTGCCTTTTTAATGTCTTTCATCCATTCTTTAACCAGAGGCAATGCTTATGATTTCTGGAGTTTAAAAGATAGCTGGTGCTTAGTTAACAGAAAGAATGAATGGATAAATGCCTGGTGAAATTGTGAGCAGCATCTGAATGACATATCAGAAAGTAATAAAAGAAACTAGAGCCAACAAAAGAAATGTCAGATTTCATAGTTTCAAAGAGCTGGGAGGTTTCCTGGCCAAATTGTTTGATCTAGACAATCTAGAGTAATTTTTGCTGTTTTATATATAATCTCAACGGTCCTTCTTGTTCATATATTGGGACCATAAGAGCTGGATCAGCAGAAGAGCTGACAAAACATTGACCAAGATGGTGGTCACTTCACATCAGCCACACATAATCTGGGCCTATATTTCTATATCCTGTTGAAACATTCAATTTGTATTGAATATCTAGGGTATAGAAATAAAGCACAGTGCCATTCATTATTATTGCAATAGCTCAGATTTAATATGTTGCGCATCTCAAGGGTTCAAAGCACCGCCTATCTCTGCAGTTGTTACAACAGTCCTGTAAAGTGGGCCAGCATTGTTTGTAAATGGGATTGCAGATATGCAGAAGAGAGGAAAGCTGAGGCTGTGAGAATAGTGGCTTGCCTAATGCCACCTAATGAGTTCATGGCTGACAAAAGATTGGAAATAGTAATTTTCCAACTCACACTTTTAAGCACTATATTGTTTATTCACTTCAAAACACACACACACACACACACACACACACACACACACACACACACAAATTCTTCTTCGCCTGTCTAAAAGTGCAATCTTAAACACACTTACCTAGGTGTAAATCCCATTAAACTAATAGGGCTTACTTCTGAAAAGGCATGCAAATGATTGCACTCTCAGACGACAACCCTACTTACATCTACCTGGGATTAAGCCTCAAAGAACACAGTGTGACTTTCTTCTGAACAGATGTGAATGGGGTTTTCCTGTTAAGCACCTAACCTATCCTTTACTGTACATTTTATTGGCCCTTCTATCATTAAAAATATATTTAGCTAAGATGATCCAATACTGTTTCTGTGCCCGTTTAGGTAATTAACACCTTTCCATACTGGCCTATACTTTTCTTGCCATTGTTACTTTAAAAGGCATTTAGTTCTGGCAGCCTTGAGTAGTGCTTAGTTACATCATTAAAGCAATCAGCACTACAGGGAATTCTTATAATGTGTATATTATAAGGATAATTTTTATTACCTTGCGGTTCCTTTAGGGGTGTGGTTGTTACATTATAAACAAGCCATGGTAGCCCTAAGGGGGAACACATAAAAGTAACTCCTTTCAATGAGTGCTTAGATTGAAACTGACAAGGTAATTGACAAGAATGTTTTTAATAGGCAGGATTTATATCAGTCACTCTGGGGCTCCACAAATTAGGCCATCAGCAGCATGTTTACAAGTGCGTACATGTTCTAAATAACATGTTTTTAGTGTAGGCAACCCATGACCACATCCACCCAACATATTACCTGGTTCAGTGGGCACGACACTCACCTGGAGCTTTTCCTCGGGCTAAAGCAGGTAGGGCAAAATCTCTTGAGGATCGCTCAGATCTTTGTTGCTGTTCTTCAAGTTAATATTTATGAGAAATGTTTTTCGTTTCACAACTCTAAGAGTATTTTAAGAAGTGCAATATTAAGAAGTGGAAAACCAGATCCACATCATTTCCAGTTTCCATCAAGGTTATACATCCATCTTCACAAAAGGAGACATTCCAGATTCATCTTATACGCTATAGTAAAAGCAAGAAATGCCCAGAAATTCTCAAAGAAAATAACCAGGAAAAAGAAACAAACTATCTCAATATCTCTATTACTTAAGACATTTTTTAGAACATACATACCAGTATAGGTTCTGTATCATTCTTGTTTCCTTGTCATTCTCCCAGGATGAATGTCTACAGAGGGAGCCAACGTTTGTCCACATACAGCTTCCGGGTCATGTGGCCAACATGACTAGGCCGCTTCTGGCGAACCAGAGCAGCGCCCGGAAATACCGTTTACCTTCCCGCCGGAGTGGTACCTATTTATCTACTTGCACTTTGACATGCTTTCGTACTGCTAGGTTGGCAGGAGCTGGGACTGAGCAACGGGAGCTCACCCCGTCGTGGGGATTTGAACCGCCGACCTTCTGATCAGTGCCACCTGTGTCCCACCTTTACCTTTAATTATTTCAGGCATTCAGGAGAATTCTGAAAACTCATTTGTATCAGTGGATTCCTTCTAATATAATTTTTCTGAAATTGTTTTACTTGGACAAACATTTGGCTAAATGTTGTGTATTACTGGTTTGTATTCATTTATGTGATACAGTGGAACCTCAGTTTAATGAACACTTCAGTTTACAAATTTTCGGTTTACGAACGCCGTGGACCCATCTGGAACGGATGAATTCACTTTCCATTACTTTCAATGGGAAAGTTCGCTTCAGTTTATGAACGCTTCAGTTTATGAACAGACTTCCGGAACCAATTACACCCATGCTTCGGGTTAAGTACGCTTCAGGTTGAGTACTCCGCGGACCCGTCTGGGACGGATTAATCCACTTTCCATTACTTTCAATGGGAAAGTTCGCTTCAGTTTATGAACGCTTCAGTTTATGAACAGACTTCCGGAACCAATTGTGTTCATAAACCGAGGTACCACTGTATTTTAATTGGTATTGCATTTTATTCTGGGATGAGGTTTTTGTCCTTAGAGGCATCCTAAAAGAAGTGGCCTCAGTATTTATTTAGTTTGGAATACCTACTTACTATATTTCTACCAGATAACCCAGTACCATTGTCCCAATAATACTATTATCTGGGCTGCGCACGTAACAACAAAACACCATTTTAAAATATTATATAAAATCGCAATTTGCACAATAACAGATTTTATGCAGTGGAAAGAGAAATAAAAGTTGACTGCTTAAAAGTATGCTCATCATAAACTGTGGTGAGAAATGCTAAAATAATGTGCTTATTTTAAAAGGCTTGGAGGGTGGAAAGAATTCACCTGGTGCCAAAAATATTACAAAGAAGATGATTGGCATTCTCTGGTGACAGCATCCCACAGCTAAGATGCCACCAATGAGAACACCACCTTCCTTCCATTGGTGGGACAGAGGATCTCAGGGTTTGGTTTGGTATATCTATGGGGAAATCTTTTGGGTACCATGTTGCAAAGCCATTAAGATCTTGTGCGGAAAACTGCTCTCTCTCTCTACCAAAAATTAAAACCTAGATAGGTATCGTTTATGTAGAAATGCTGAACAATCAACAAGATAAACTCTTCTTACTCCATCCTTTGTTGTTTCTCCTACATCAAATTATACTTTGCAATCTACTCAGAGCATGGACTTCTCTGCTTTTACACAGCATAAAGCACCATTCAAACCAGTGGAAATAATAATAATAATAATAATAATAATAATAATAATAATAATAATAATAGCAAATATTTAATATTTGATAGTATTCCAAATTAATTATCTCTTACAAAATCAGTCCTTTTTTTAATCCTTTCCTACATATTTTTCTGCTCAACAGGTAATAAACAAAGAGTGACCCAGCAAAATGATAATTTTAAGAAACAAACTACTATTTTTTTCGGGTGGGGGGAGTTGCTGAAGGTGTTTTTGGTAACCAGGAAAAAAAACAATGGTGTTTATTAGCTGTGTTTCACTTAGTTAGCATGGTTTATGTGTATCTCACTTTCCAACTGTCAGCTGTCAACTGAAATGATGGGGGCTGACAGATGAGAATCTTAAAAGTTCAGCTCCTTTCAAATGTGCTAAATGAACAAGAGCTGCTTAATTTGGGCTCTACTGAAACCAACAAAAAGCCCTTGTAAGTATGCAAGGTTTTATTCCACTTTTGCATGCTTAGTATGCACAGAGAATTTTAAATGCTTTTCAACCAGATACACTGTTAATTCTATGAGTGAGAAAGATTTCATTAAGCAGACTTCAGGCAATACAAACGGTAATCCTTTAAAAATACAATAAAATCTGAAATTCACAGTATATGACCCACACCCAATGACAACTTCTATATTGTCTCGCAATCTTCAATTGCCCCAGTTCTTCTATTACGTCATGAAACATTTTTGATACACTATGTTAAAAAAATCTTAAATACAAAGCTCTCACAAAAGTGAAAATGATCTCATACTAACGTAGTTAAATACTTCTTCTTTTTACCTAAAAACTTTTTAAAGGGGGGGGGCTATTCAACTTGTCCTAAACAAACAAAAAGGTATTACTCATTTGTACTGCTTGCTTAATTATCTCTCTCTATTGCATTTTCAATCTGAATAGGTTTCTGATTTGCCAACCCGTTTTCCTAGCTGTTTTGAAGTACTGATATTTCAATAAATAATTACATATAGTCTGCAATGTTTCATTGCTACTATTTTAAACAGGTTTTGAATGCACTGAATGAAGAATGCTTGCTTACGTCCATTCACAAGTGACAACTTGCCAAAGAAGCACAGGGCTTTCAGCGGGCAAAATGTGTGCATCGATGAAGTGCTGATATCGCAGGGAAATAGTTTTTACTATTTTAAAATAAAACACAATGTGCATAGTAATGGAAATAAGAAGTCTACTAAACTAATGCTTTTCATTAAGCATTAGGGCAATGGTGAAGAACATGTACCCCTCAAGGTGGCATTCTGCTACAGTTCTCATCATCCTTCATCATCGACCATGCTGGCTGAAGCTGATGGAACTTGGCATCCATCAAAATTTGGAAAGCCACAAGTTCTCAGCTGCTGCATTATGGATTTGTCCCAGCGAAGCCTTGGTGAGTGCCTCCCACTTGGAATACCAGCATTATTCTTAAGGCACTGTAAAGTTTTACCAGTCTGGCAATGAAGCCATGGAATGTCCAGTTCTAATACTTGCAGAGGGCCAGATAATTCTATAAAGAAGCTATTGCAAACATATGGATGGATTAGCAGGTCAGATTCAGACAAACCTAAAACTTCCTTCTCACTGACCTGTAGTACTGAAATGTCTGTCTCTCAAGGAAATATCTACTGGAAATCTTAATCAGGCTACCATATAATATTTGCAATCACAAAGTTAATTTGTGCTGAACAACAGATTCTAAAATAAAGTGGACCAGAAGCAAAACAATCCTTTTGTCCTCTGTTTCCATGCTTGTGCCACCGTGTTTTGCGTTCAGAGGCCACTCACATGCCGCTGCGTAGTGAAGTGCAAAGTCAAAAACATTCTTGTAATTATATCATTGCCACGCAGGCTATTGAGCCCATCTTGAGTGCTTGTTGAAACCAACATGCGCCTTTCACTGATGGCAGCCACTTGAGCAGCTCACTGTAAAGAACAAAAGGCCATGTGAACCTTATAGTGGAACAGAGTCAGAGAAAAGTTGCCTGACTACCCATTCAAGACTGGGCTGAGTTTCTGAATTTATTTCCCCAGTTTTTGGCCAAGATTCCCCACCACATGTTTTTTTGGTGACCGGTCATTGTCTTGATTTGTCTGCTTGGTGCTTTCAGTCTGATACCTATTAACATAAATTAGCCACTACTTGTTTTAAACTAAGAGAACTTCATGGAGACAAGGAACCAAGTTTGTTCTGTATTTATTTATTTGTTGTATACACCTAGTTAACGAATATTGAGGATTAAGTTCATACAACCATTTGAAACACACCTGTACCTCATATATACTAGATGAGCACTATGCTCTGTCAATGCAACTGCCGTGTGGAAAAGGATATGACCTAAGTGTCCTCATCGGCCAGACCAGGCCCATCCCATCCACTACTCTGCTCTGTTCTGCCTATTTTCTTGGCCCGTCTTTGTGCTGATGAAGTGATCCAATGGACTATCTGCCAATTGATTTCTCATGATGGTGGTGTGTTCCATGTTCCGTTGGGGCAGTGGACCTTCTGCCAAATCTTATTACCCCTCACAATTTGAAAATAGGATTGCTCTGATACCATTTAGAGTAGTACCTCGGTTTCAGAACAGTCTGGTTTAAAAACGATTTGGTTTACAAAACCGGAAATAGTGTCTTGGTTTGAGAACTTTACCTCGGTCTAAGAATGGAATCCGAACGGTGGAAAGGCACTGGCGGCGGGAGGCCTCATTAGGGAAAGCGCACCTCGGTTTAAGAACCGTTTTGGTTTAAGAACAGACTTCCGGAACGGATTAAGTTCATAAACCGAGGTACCACTGTATTTATTTATAATTTTTAATATTTAAAATAGATGTTGCATATGTTATATAGAGAAAGGAGAAGGAAACAATATTTTTTTATTAAAAAAACCCAAAACCAAATGCAACAGACATTAATAATTAAAGAAATAACAGAAATTCACAACAAGCAACCATTGTGTACATGTGTGTCCATGAGCAGCCAGGATGGGGAGATTCAATTATTGGCAGTCTTGCCAAGTGTCCATTGTTGACTATGCATACGGATCCATGTAGAGGGTCCATATGTCCCAAAAATTTCCATCCTTTTTTCACTTATGGAAGGTCATTTTCTCATGTGCTCTAATACAGTCTTTCAGTACCTCAGTTTCAATGAGGTTTTTATTACCTCGGGTATCGTTTCCAGTACAACGTGCTATATCAAATATATTTTATTTACCCTATTCATAAGAGGCTCATATTCTGTTTTAGGGGAACTCTTAACATTCTTTTTAATTATAGAGGGAGATGTTTTTGATTATGGGACGTTTCAGTGATAATTCTGTGTTTATATTTAAGTCACTAATGAGGATCATAACTCCTTTAAGTCAAGGACAAGTTACTCAATGTAATATTTGCATGGGTCAGTAGCGAGGTCAGTGGTCCCTGTGAGGGAAGATGCATGTTTCCAATTGGTCTTGAATAACAGACATACAGCCTAGGCCTGGGAATGATGTGCAGTTGAATTACACAGCAGGGAACCTTATAACTGATTATTTCTGCTTCTGATGATGCATCGAAGTAATCGGTGAGAAATAAAAATTTTTTTTCAGGTCATCTTTTTAAAAAACAAAACAAAACAGGAAATGAAGTGTGCATTTTTCCAGTGGTGATGTTTGTTTTATCCAGCTGTGATGTTGAATGAAATCCATACAAACCACCACAGATATTAAAATTACTTAAATCTCCTTGTGTTCTATTAGCAAATAACCATGGAGCCATTCCTCTTCAGTTCTGCCTGCCCTGACGTCAAAGCTGCAAAATTCCAAATATTTTCAAATTAAAAGAAACTCACAGAATTCATCCAGAATGGGCATGCCATAAATGTGTCAAACGGATGGCCCTCTAGTCATTTTCATTTTCAAAGGTTCTAGTAATGAGAGGAACAGAAAGAAATTGAAGCCTCTGACCCCAATCCTTGTATTATTTAATTGGAATCAGATAAAATGAGATTCAGAGCCAATAATAATTCTGGTAAAGTTTTGTTCGTGGTTTTTGAAAACCCGTAGATGTCCTACAATGTAGCTTGTGCGCAAACTAAATCACCCATCTATCTGTTTTATTATTATTATTATTATTAAAATAAACTTGAGCAAAATTGATCTCTGCAACCATCTTGTTCTAGCTAAAGAACCACCATTGGATTTTTCCAAATCACAGCACAGTGATTTTTTTTGTCAAAATATATTCTAATCATTTGTTCAATTGCGCTCATCTACATCCAAAATAATGTTTCCAAGCCTTGAGACAAAATTTTGTTTTGCTTTTAGAGAAGCAGTCTTACGTATCTTTTTCACATCTAAAAAAAACTTGAGAGAAATGTTGTCTGTTTAACTAATGCCTCTGCATGTTCAGAGCAGCTACTTATCCACTGCAATTGCTTTACCACATTAACCCATTATTGATCTTAGACCTGACCTGACCTGTACTCCTGAACACATCCCCCTGAGCAGAGTGCATATATTGTGGCTATATATATACTGTTTTAACTCCTTTTTAGGTTTTTTTGTTTTTTGTTTAGATTTTAAATGATTGTACCCTTCCCTCCTTATGATGGTCGACAACTGTAATAAAGTGTTGTTGTTGTTGTTGTTGTTGTTGAGGACAGTGCATATAGGCAGTGCTTTATTTCTATTAGAAATGTTTCGGGGTACTCTCATTATCCTACTCATATTGAAATACTGCCCCTCAGTGAGGCCAAACTTATATTCACAAAATGTTTAGGGGTATGCTTCCCCCTGCGTCCCTTCCCCCCCCCCAGAAAAAGCACTTCATATAGGATAGCACTGCTAATTACTTGGAGGTCTGCATTGCGTTTGCCACCTAATTTCAACATTCAGATAGGTTTCTCCAGTTGAATGAAAAGAGTCTAGGAGTTTTTTGAACTCAATGTGGATATAATTTTAAGGGATTAGAAAGCTATAAACTCCCTGGCTGCTTCACTGCCTTTATGTACTTTCTGATTAAAGAAGTCCAAATAAGAATAGTGCATTTATTATCACGGGTTCCATTAAACGATACTTTAATTAAGACTAGCTGCTCAGTTCTTTCGCGACATGCAAGCTTCTCTATGCATGCTTACATCTAAGGTCCCCCAATTATCTGCAAGACAGCAGTTACAGAGTGTCAGGGACATTTTGCCATTTGCCCAAATGGTTCTTAAATTGCTGAAAGGCAAGTCTTTGGTGGTGGTATGGAGTGGAGGCTCTGTGCGAATAATTCCAGGGAAAGGAAATGATAATAATTTCCAGTGCAAACCAATGTATATAGCCAATATATATATCTCAAATACGAATAAAAGCAAGACCTTATTCAGAAAGGGTGCAAAAGGTGCACAAGAAAGCAGAATCAAGCGTTCGCTCTGTCATTTTGTAATTTGATTTCTTCCTTTAAAATCTGCAATTAATTATCAACCCGTTTCTATGCATTTTTCCCCTTTCTTTCCTTAAATGTGAGGGGAGTTCTCCCTGTAAACTAATGAACTAAAGTGAATCCAAATAGAGACCAGCTGGCTGAATTACTAAGTAATTTTATACACATGATTGACTTTATGATCGTCTCACTAAAGTAACTAGTCTTTATTCTCACAATCAGTACCAACAAAAGTTCCAGGGGAGAAGAGGGTGATTGAAATCAGGAGAACAAGGAGAGGTTAGTTTGATATCCTACAGTACACTCTTGCAGACTTTTTTTTTTTTTTTTTTTTTGCATAATCAACCCTGAATTACAGGTCCTTGTAGGCTCAAAAGCAACACATAGTGAATAGCTGCCTCTGAGACATAATCAGCAACCAATGCCTAAATAATCATTACAGATATTCCATTAACAGCATCTTGCTGTGTGGCATTTTAACCATACAAATTGTTTGTTTCTGTTTTGGGGATTTTTAAAAAACAGATTGTAACCTCTACAAGAGTTTCCTTTGGGCATCTACCGCTTGCTTCTTCTTTTAAATTTCCCCTTCCCCAGCTTATAATTTATTAGTTTCTTTGCAACTGCATAATGCTTTTGAGGGGGAGAGTACAAGATCAAGTTTTTTTTTAAAAAAAAAAAAAAACTAAAACCTGCTGTTTGAATCCATGGAACCTTTGCTCACTTCGAGCCAACTAAAATCTGATGAAACAAAACAGGGATAGGGAGAGGTGAGAAGGTTAAATGGTTAGGAATTCCCAAGGGAATCTGTTTTTACAGCAGGCAGTATTTTCCCAAAATATGTATAAAATAAGAAGCAACAACCGCTTTTTCAACAAAAGACTAAACAAAAATATGAAAACAGATATCCTTTCAGGCTTTTCCTAAGAGTCACCACATTTGCATTTCATAAAAAATAACATGTTGTAAAAAAAAAGGGTTAATGATTTATTGCAATACAACAGAGAGCGAAGAAAGATGCAGAGTAGTAACTTTACATCAGCATGTTGTATAATTGCAGATCAGCAAAGCTGATAGCAGTTCTTGTCTATTTCTCAACTTAGCCTGTTGGCTTGCTAGAATACGAAGGTGATCCAGGCAGTTAACACAACTGCTTCTATGCATCCTCCAAGGAGGAGAGTTTGGCGAGCAGGGATCTCGGGATCATAACGCAATAGAAATTATAGGAAGGGTGCTAGAGATAGGTAAGCACCCTTGAATTCACTTCAAGAACCACTTGTGCCCTTCAGGTGATATAAAGCTGAAGAGGATGAAGTTTTGACAGGGCTTAGAAGGTACAGGTGCTTGAAGGACAAAGTAGCCCTTCTCTGGATACTACCCTGTCTTGCTGCTGAAGAGACAGAAAGGCCCGTGGGGATGCAGGGTGCATTAGCACTCAGCACATGGTGAAATAATATTGGCGGGCCAACCATCAGGCAGCAAATGATGCATGGAGCATCATTTCCTGCCAAAGGAATTATGGGGCTTGTAGTCCAGCCCACACCATAACAGTGGAAAAGGACTCGCCCTGTGTCATTTGCTTGCCAAGAACCTCAAGTCCCCACTGCAGCCTTTCAGTGAGTATTTCAAACACCACTATCTGTATTATTGCAAGTGAAATCAAAGCAGGCACAATCTTCCTAGAGGTGGCCTCCTCTCTTACCTTTCCTCCCTCATTCCTCCGCCAGCTGCTACTGACTTATCTTCCAGCAATTAAACCAAAGCAAGGTTATTATTCTTGTTACAATTTATTTCCTGCCCTTCGCCCTAATGTGCCAGGGTTGGTTGCAACAATTAAAATGCAACATTAATATATATATATTTAAAAAACAAGAACAACAACATTAAAACAGTTTAAAGCAACTTAAAATTACAGGAATAAGGTGGGTTCGAACCCCCATGATGGGGTGAGCTGTACGCCGGCTCCCTCGGCCAGTAAAGCAAGATGAGCGGCGCAACCCCAGAGTCGTCCATGACTGGATCTAATGGTCAGGGGTCCCTTTACCTTTAAAACATTCACGTCAAGTGTCAAAAGGCAGGGTAAAGAGGCACATCTTCAGCATCCACTGAAAGCTGTGAAATGAAGGTGCCAGAGCCACCTCCTTGGCAAGGGAGCTCTACAACTTAAAGGATGCCACAGAAAATGCCCTCTCCTGACCACCAACCCTTCTGAGGGCAGTGGAGCAACAAAGGGCATGCCTTTCACTTAGCCCCTGAAATGGACTGTAGTGAAGAAGGGAGTCTTTCAGGCATCGGTGGGTTTTGTCATTAACAGCTTTAAACATGAATTATAAATCAGCAGCAGCAGGCAGAGGACTGGGGGTACAAGGCGAGGGAAGGCAGGCCTGCTTTTAATCTGCCTTACAATAATACAACACGGGTGCTTGCGTACCTGAGCAAACCTACCTAGAAAATGGCTCTGTCCCAATAGTTCTTACACTTTTCCTGGCTCTTGATGTTCGCTCCTCCAGGTCCTTTCCTCTGTCTGCTCTTTCCAAAGCTACATGGCAGGCAGGTGAGCATGATAATGATAGGAACTCTGCCCTTATTGGGATGCTATTGTCCTTTCTGCTGCCATGACTGTGAATAACTTCCCAGGAAGGTTGCTCACTTCTAATCCAATCTATGGTCCATGGGGTCACGAAGAGTCGGACACGACTAAACGACTAAACAATCCAATCTTGAAAACTGTATACTCCATTGCTTTCACAAAGACAAAGTCCTGTTTTTTTAATCTGAGATGGCCATCCATAGTTCTCATCCCATTGTTTTCTCTCAGTCGTTTAAGCAGAGCCAGCCTTATTTCAAACAATCTCTCATTCATTCAGTTTATAACTGATTACAGTACAGCAATAGGAAGCATGATTAAAAACTTGACACTTTTTAAAGATATATGAATACAGAAGTACAGAACCTTAATGGAAACTCATACTACGGAATGGCAGTGCAAAAGTCTTTAAATTTATATGAGAACAAGTAAGGGGAATCCTGCATTGTTTGAGTATAAGAGCTTCTGTACACTATCGGTTTAAAAGTTCTTGAATTCAGAAATCAGTGACTACTGAATCTAGAAGGGAAGCTTAAGGGATCACTGTAGGTAGGTACAAGGCAGTGACTGGAGGTGGGGAGAGAAATTGTTTTTCTCCATCTCCTCCTATCTTACAAACAAACAATGGCCACTTAAGCGATGTAATATTACAATTACTTTGAAGCTAATTGGACTAAATCTTATGTGATAGGTCAAGGCTGAAAGACTCCATTTTTTCAATCCACTTACTTTAAAACATATAGTTTGTAGCAAAATGTGTTCCGAGGGTTAAAAAAAAAGTGGGGGGGGAGATGAATTATTACTTTGACAAATGAGGCTGTTGTTTCTTTGTATTCATACTTTTTATTTGTATTCCACTTTTTTGCAAAAAGAATAATGTTCAAACTGGCTTATAATAAAGAAAATAGGAGTGTGTCACAAAATCAACCATTGCAAAAACAAAATTCATAATAACCATAATAGCCACAAGTTTGTGTTAATAACTTTACACTTGCTGGCAAATGCAACAAGGATGGTTCACAGTTTCACCTTCGCCCTAGAAACACCTCTCCCATGATATTTCCCAAGGTTCTTCTCCTGCAGTGATTTGAAAGCCAAGGGGTGGGGTAGCTATGCTGCCTAAGCCTTTCTCCCATAGTCAGAATAACAGCTTCAAAACATGCTAGGATCCAACAAGAAAAATATCGCTGCCATACTTGTTATACTGAGAAAGGCTATACCTGTTGAATGCTGCCTTTTACACAGGCTTCTTTGCTTTCCTACTATTCTGTCCCATTATGAGTAATTATAAGGCATTATGCAATGTAAGTCTTGTCCTGTTTGTTTGTTTGTTTGTTTGTTTAAGTATTTCTGTACCACATGATGCGTTGTCAGAACGGTGTCCAACACTAAAACATAAAACACCATTGAAACAATACAGATAATCATTAAAGTGACTCGCTAATCACAGGGGCGCCTTAAGGTTATCTGGCGCCATGGTGCAGGGATCCCTCAGGTGCCCCCACCCCACATTTCCCTCCGGGCAGGCAGAACCTCTCCCTCAGGCCCCTCTGCAGCCCACCTCGCTCCCCCCCCACGCCGCCATGTTTCTTGCCCAACGCGGGTAGGACCGACGACGGTGACGACGGACTCGCGCTCCGCCGGGCAGGGCCAGGCGCACGGGCAGCCGGAGGGGGCGGCCCAACAGGCGGGGACGCTGCCAGCTGTGCTCTGCCTCCGCCTGCTCGGCAGAAGCGGCTGCGCAGTGCTGCCATCCAGGGAGCCCTGGCTGTTGCGCTGACGGGAGGCTCGTGACCAGCTTCCCTGCAACAGCGCCCACAGTCGGAGAAGAGGCGAGCGAGGGCGGCACTGCCGGCGAGGCTTGAGGCAGCTCCTCCGGCAGGGAGGAGGCTCTGGGTGCAGCGCGGCATGGCAGAGGCGCCCTCCAGAACTTGCCGCCATGGCGTCTTGCGCCAGTAGCCTCTATGGCTAAGACGCCCCTGGCTATTCAACTTAAACAGCTGCAGAGGCCCGTTGGCATAAGAAGTTCTTCGCAAGAAGCCTGAAAAACAAATGTTTTGGGATGGTTGCCAAATATCTGGTGGAAGAATATTCCACAGCATAAGCCTAGCAACACTAAATGCCTGACTTCTAGTTGAGGCCTGTCAGGTCTCTGTAACACAGGCGACATCTAACACCTAACAATTTCCAAATTGTTCAGGGCTTTAGAAAAGAATATTGAAACTGTTTTTGATGGCCTCCTGTCAGGAGTATGGGCAGGAGTCAGGCTCTGGGGCCTGTAGTGCCTTGCAGGACTGGGGCCTGCCTCAGCTTGTGCTGGGGAAGCAAGGCGTGGCCACACAGGTGAAGACCTCAGCTTGTGCTGGAGAGGCGAGGAGTAGTCACCCAGGTGAGGCCACTTGAGATCTCACTGCACCTGGTGGCAGGAGCTGGGAGGGATAAAAGCCCAGCATTTCCCTTCAGCTCTTTGCCACAGCAACGCTATCCCTGCCTGGTTGCATCTGGCCTCCTGCTCCATGGACCCTTGCTTTGCCGACGTCTTGATCCTTGCTCCGTGGACCCTTGCCTTGCCGACGTCTTGATCCTTGCTCCGTGGACCCTTGCCTTGCCAACGTCTTGATCCTTGTTCCGTGGACCCTTGCCTTGCCGACGTCTTGATCCTTGCTCCGTGGACCCTTGCTTTGCCGACGTCTTGATCCTTGCTCCGTGGACCCTTGCCTTGCCGTTGTCTTGCTCCTTGTTCCTTGGACCCGTGCCTTGCCGACGCCTGGATCCTCGACCCGTGGACCTTCGCCTTGCTTCTTGTTCCTTGAGCCTTCGCCTTGCTTCTTGCTCCTTGGACCTTCGTCTCTGCCTTGCTCCTTGACCCTGCAACTGCCTGCGGCTGGACCCTCAGCCCTGCACCTGTTCCTGCTTCTACCCCACCATCTTGCCTCTGGTCCTGACGCCCGCCGACCGGACCGTGACACCGCCTATCAAAAACTCATAGGGTAAGGACAGAAGCTACAATGGGAGAAACCAAGCCTACTTTTCAGGGGCATACCCAGGATAAAAATTAGGGGGGGCAAGGGGCGGGAGGGGAGGGGCCACAGTGGGAATGTGGGCGGGGCTACGTTGCCTGCGCCGCCCAGCTCTTCCGAGGAGGCAGCCCCAGGCTCCCGGCGCGAAGTTCCAGAGGCGCGCGGGGAACGCGAGCCTGTGGCTGCCTCCCCGGTCTTCCGAGGAGGCGGCCCCAGGCTCCTGCTCCCGGTGCGAAGCTCCAGAGGCGCGTGGGGAACGTGAGCCTGCGGCTGCCTCCTCCACACCTCCCCGGTCTTCCGAGGAGACGGCCCCAGGCTCCTGCTCTCGGCGCAAAGCTCCAGAGGCGCACGGGGAACGCGAGCCTGTGGCTGCCTCCTCTGCTTACGCTCCCCGCTCCTGCTTAGCGCTCCTCCGCTTACGCTCCCCGCGCGCCTCTGGAGCTTTGCGCTGGGAACGGGAGGCTGGGGCTGCCACGCCTGCGCCCCTCAGCCTTTTGCTTCTGGGGGGGCAATTGCCCCCTCCTGCCCCCCTACCTACGCCCATGCTACTTTTATTATTGCCAGCGCTGGAGTTCTTTTGCACTGCCATACATTTCTCCTACCGGTACTAAGTTCAATGTTTGTCTTAAAAACTATTATTATTCATGACATACCTATCCTCTTTACTATGACTTTGTAAGGTAGGATAGAGAAGAGTCTTGTTTTAGTGTTGTTTGGGGGAGACACATACACACACACCACTTCTACACAGTCCGCCGGGGTGTGCACCACTGAATCCAGTGAGCTTAGTTCCAAGTCAGCAAAGCATACAGCACTTAATTCAGCAACAGCTGGTGGGATGGGGCAGTGGGAGGCCCCATGTTGCTCACCTGGCTTCCCAATGCAGACATCAATGTAGAAACTAAAAGCGAAAGGGGCAGAGAGGTTGGCACAGTGCAGGCACACCAACATAGCCAATCTACCAGTCCCGCTGGTGCGTTCGCACTGTGCCACCTTGCCCTTCCTCCCGTCAGTTACCAGCAGTGACCTCCTCCTTGGGAAGCCAGGCAAGCGACACCTTGCTTTAGCAGCAGCTATTAACATAACTGATTTAGAGAATTCACTGTCATAACGTGGCAATGGCCCCCATGCCTATAAAAGGGAACAAGAAAAAACAATGTTGGAGAAGGCAATCAGTGGCTATTAATCATGATGGCTTTATGTCACTTCCGGTATGGGAGGAGAATCTGCTGGAGAAAACATTAGAGGGCTGTTGCCTTCAAGTCCTGCTTGTGGCCTTCTCATAAGCATCTTCAAGGAGGAACATGACGCTGGCCAGATATATAGCCTATTGATCTGTTCCAGCAGGACCATTTATATGGTCTTTACCCTCCAGGAATTTGGAGGAAATATACAGAGACAGATTCCTGGCAACTTTCCTTAAAGTTAATTGTAATCTGCATAAATGTTACATTTGAGACAAACAAGAGACGGTTTCTAAGTTTGATTCCAGTATTACTAGTTGACTGGTTGACAAGAAGCTATTTTAGCGTTGCTGAAAGCGTGTGCTAATTCTCCGTGTGGCTATTTCCCTCTCTGTGTGAAATACTACCTTAAAAATTACACGGAGCTGGCCCACAATTATAAAATGAAAGCTCCTTGAGCACAGTAAGCAATGTATTCTTATAATGATTGATGACAGATGTCCAATCAGGCTCTTGTTACCGGGATCTGAGCTGGGGTGGGACCAACAGAGTGGTGTGCCAAAGGCCATATGCAAAATGGGAAAGCTGAACAATGTGGATTCACAACTTTCAGAAGAGTGGAGAGTGCTGGGGAAGGTCATCTTTTGTAACTGCAACCTGAGAATGAATGTGGCCTCAACAGATTACTGTAAAACTGGTTTTATTTAGATCAGAACAAAGTTTCCTGCACTTTCCAGCTCTTGTACATTTTTTGTCCTGTAAATATCCTTTACAGCCCTGAGGCCATGACCATATGTCTCTCACATTGGCCAGCCTGAACCCTTTCCATCAGCTGCAGAAAACTTTTCAACACATCTGGTCCAGGCTTTTCGCATCAGCTGCTATAAGCCTCTGTATGTAGTAACTGCAAATCCTTTCCTATTGGCGGATGCAGACTTTGCAGTGCAATTGCCTGTTAAGAATACTGTAGCTGTTACCACAGACCTTTCACATTAGCTAACCAGAGGTTTTACATTTCCACCTCATTAAGGGCCAAGATCTTCTTTCAATTAAAATCAGCGGCATAGCTCACATCAATTTAAATGAGAGCTGGATGAAGCTTTTTGCAGGTGTAACTGGCCAAATCTGGTTTTCCAGATTTCGTTTTATTTTTTAAAAAAATGGTTTGCTAATCAGAGAGTTAAACTGGTAAAATATTTGGCTCAGATTTTTCTCAGGCCCAGCTATGACTAACGTTGTGCCAGTTCAGCTCTGGCTCAAGTTACAGTGTGGTCACATGGAAGCTAGGAAACTGCAGTTCATTTTTTCATCTGAGGCTCCTACCTAGCATCCCAACCTTTGCTTCTGCTATATGTACCAGGCTTCTAGAGTTTATGTCATGGACTGGCTGGATGCAGAGGAACGGTGGGAACCCACAGGGGAAGAAGGCTCAGAGCCAGGGGATTGGTGGTGGGATGACAATGAGTGGTCAGAGGAAGAGGAGGGAGCAGGCTGGGGGCAGGAGGTGTCGGAAACTGAAGAGGTAACAGGGTTTAGTGAGCAGGGAGAGCCTGTGGCAGAGAGCAGTCCAGAGGCTGGAGAGGAGTGGAGGCAGGTTGGTTGCCCTCCTCTGTATATGTTCCTGCTTGTCAATATCCTCCTTAAATTGTGGTGCCCAGAACTGGACATAGTACTCCAGGTGGGATCTACCCAGTGCAGAATAGAACAGTACAATTTACTTCCCTTGATCTGCATACTATATTTCTGTTGATTTAATCATTTTTCTCTCTGTGTGTATGCTGGTATTGCTGGAGGATATGGTCCGACATCACCAACCCAAATGAGGTCAAATATTTACTTAACCCCAGACTAAAATGACAAATGCTTAAATAAAAGAAAAGGTCGTCCACAAAGCCCTTTTACATTTTTCTGAGCCTTTTCATATATATATGTTCCTGCATAAATCACAGTTTGTGTCTTATGCGCAATTAACTAATTGGTATTTTGTTTCCATACAGTGCCCACTCGAATGAATTTTGCATGGCTTGGTTGTAGGTGATAGCCTCACCAATTTGTTAAAATAACGTTCACTGAGAATAAATGTATTAAAAGCAAATGCCATTCATTAAAGCGTACTGTACACACAGAGACTTTTCATCCATAAGAATCTGACTTAGCTTCTGGCACTGTTGGTGATGAATGGTATGAAATGAATATCAGATTAAGATGTGAGACTGCAGAGTTGTGAAAAGATTCCCATGGCACCCTGACTGCACTGACTTTCCTCACACACTGGGGAACGACTAGCTTAAAGTCTGCCATGACATCAATTAAAATTACTGCCACATTATGAAAACAAAATTAGTTGCACTTCTGTCAATTTTATAGCTCTACTTTGATAGCAGAATTCATTTTCATTATGAATGGATGAGGGTCCTGGAGAATTCAATGGTTACTGTGAAATAGTTGTTGCTGTACTTTAACAGATGGGAGAGGGACATTTTTATAACTCACATCTATATTGAGAGGCAAGTTGCTATCAGAGGCGTTCCACATTTCATGGGCACCAAAGGCAAAATTCCTATTGATTGTCATGTATCAGGATTGTCCCTGCATTTTTCATTACACTATGACAAGAATATATCTGGTGTTGTGCTATTGGAAAGTACCTCCCCACAAATATTCACCACAGGAATGGGGAACCCGTGGTCATAGTGGCTAGGGCTGCTGGGAACTGGAGAGCCCCAGATTCCCCACTTCTGATTTTCAGTATGTGTTATGTTCCTTTACTTTAAAAGAAAAAGAAAAACCTTTTTTGTCATTTTGTCTTTCCATTGTTAAAATCATAAAGAAGATGGGTTCTGAATGGTCGCAAAGCTGTTGTTTTTTGCCTTAAAGTTATCCCAATTTAATGGAGATCCTTTAGGGACTTTTGGAAAACTTGTGATGCTGCTGAAACTCATAAATTTCCATGGTATTTCTGAAACTCATAATGCCCAGTTCCATTGTCAACTGTATGCCTACCCTCAATAGTTCTTCTCTGACTTGAGTTGTTTCCAAGCCAGAGAAGAATTCATGGAATACTCAGGACTGCAATACCTCAAGGACTGCCTCTCTTCATATGAACCTATCTGGACCCTGAGATCATATTCTAAATCCCTTCTTCATGTGCCTCCTCCACAAGAGGTCTGGAAGGTGGCAACATGAGAACGGGCCTTCTCTGCAGAGGCTCCCCATTTGTGGAATATTCTTCCCAAGGAGGTTTGGCTGGCGCCTTCGTTATACCCCCTTAGGCGCCAGGCGAAAAAGTTCATGTTAACCAGGCCTATGACTGGTTGACATATGATGTCCTGACATATGATGCCCTTTTAAATGTGCTGTGGAAGGGAGAGTTATTGGTTTGTTTCTGTTCATATTTTTATCATGTATTTTGTGTTTTTTACTTTGTAATTTTATGTTGTGAACTGTCCTAAGATCTATGGGTATAGTGTGGTATACAAATTCAATAAATAAAATAAAAATGCTGACTTCAGTCCATAAAAAAAATATGTGTGATGGGTGCACTAGGCCTTGGCTTTTACCTTAATAAACACACAGAGAAATGGCATATTTTGCTGTGTAAAAGAAAGTGTTTAATGAACCACGAACATCAGAATCTGCCTTATACTGATTCATAGAAGCATAGAATTGTAGAGTTGGAAGGGGCTACATCTAGTCCAACCTCCCTCAATGCAGGAATCTTTTGCCCAATGTGGGGCTTGAACCCATGATCCTGGGATTCAGAGTCTCATTCTCTACCAACTAAGGTATTCTTCAACAATGAGAGATGCAGCCCTTTGGTCAAAAAGGGTTCCCCATGCCCGTATATGAAAAAAACAGTACTCTGTTTCCAGTATTCTGCTATTCCCCAGTACTCTGCTCTGTTTGGTGTGAACATCTCCACAAATGTAGAGAAATGTTCACAAAGGAGCCTCCTCCTTGTCCACTAAAAGTCCTTATATACAGTAGAGCTGTTATGTTGTTCCCCATATATGTAAGGAACCCCTACATCAGGATAATTACCTTTAGACATTAAAAGCGGAGGTGTGTGGTGGGGGGTTGTTGTTGAAGTGGCTATTTATTCATTGATCCATTGTAGGCAGGTAGGACTCTAGCAGGCTGCTAAATGAATCATGCAGTCAATAATGTAACAAGACACATTGGTAGACCACAAGGACAGTGAGCCAACTTGTGTAAAAGCAATCCTCATCTTTTTTTAATGCACGCAAAATTGGGAAATAAAATATAAGAGAACATGTACTAATAACACAACCCAGTGGCCAATTTTTAATTTAATAAACACTAGCCCTTTTCAGGCATTTGCCGTGTTATAATGCTGCATTTTAATGTGGGGAGGGAGGAGAGAGTATGTCCACAGTAGGATCTACCCCTGACTTCTCTGTGTTTATTGCCATATTTTTTTTAAAAAAGAGGCTATTTCCGTGCATGTGCAGACACCTCTCTGTGCATTTGGGAATCCTGGTACTAAACCAGCAATTTCCTAATGGAAAGGGTAAATCAGTAATGAGGGAATAAATAAATCAGTGGGTTCAAATCATAGTGAAATGTCCTGCTCTTGTGCCCTTCGCTTAAAGCGGTGTGTGTGTGTGTGTGTGTGTGTGTGTGTGTGTAGAAGTGCCATAGGTGAGGATGGGAGTCGGCACATTTCTCCCAACATTTGACTTGAATCTTCTGCTTATTAATAAGACTGGCTGTTTTCTACTTCATGAGGTTCATATAACGCTGCCCGCTGCCCCTGCTGTCTTGATATTATACGCAGCATCACGTTACGATGATGGCATGTGCTAATGATGGCCTTGCCACCTGATAATGTGGCACCTTTAATGAGGCTTTGTGTGCTCATTAACTTTGCCTATGGAAACTTTGCAGGGGGAACAATGGTTTGAGTAACTTGGCAACATGCAGAACAAATTCCACAATTCCCAATTAATACATAACACCAGTTATTCATGATTAACAGTTTAGATGGCAGTACACTTAAAAAAAAAAGTCCATCAGCCCCCCCCCTTTAAGTACATTATAATTATTACTGTCAAGAAAGTAAAAAAAAAAAGGATGTTGATAGTAAAAGGACGAACTTGGCTCAGAGGGGTTAACAAAGACTTCCCTGCCTGCCCATTCCTAATGTTAGCATGGTAATCTTACACAGCCAGTGTTTTCCTAATGTCCTGGGGAGCCTGATCATTGTAAATTACCTGTGACAACTCATTAATCCTCTTTTTCCTCACAAATGCATAATTAATGGTAACATTGACAATAATACACAAATTAGCTAAGTGACGCTTTATGGTGTTGGTTTTGATTAACATCAGGAACCCAAAAATGACATTAATGCAATGCAGATCCCAAAAGACAACCCGCACTCTGACCCCGGACATACATTTTGTTTGCACCATCACAAAGATTAATCCTCCTCTGGACAAAACTCTGGCCAGTGGCATTGCATCCTGGGCAGTCGCTGGAAAACAAAACTCACCCCAACTGCATTTGTTCAAGAAGGAAATCTTAATGCATTTTTTTTTTAAAAAAAAAACAGTTTAGTGTCATTTGCTATTGTCTTGTTAAGACAAAGATAAATGGGCTACTGTCGTGACTTAGATCAACGGCTTCTCCACTAACTTTTATTATTTGCTTTTGATGGGATTTAATTTCATTTTAAAAGATACCTAAACACGTGAATTGAATACTATTATTAATAATGTCCATCCACCCCAATTTTTGCTATGTTTTATAAATTGATGCACTTTTTAAAAGTGTGTGAATATACTATCTCTTGTCAACATCTAACATTAGCAGAAACAGCTGGAAGCTTTTGAAATATACCCCCCCCCCCCAAATGTAATGTTCTTAGGTTCAAAGTGACCCAACTGGTGGGAGGTGGCTGTTTCTAAATAAGTTCCAAAAGCAACGTCTCAGTCCAATCTACACTAGTTACTCTACAAATAAATCAAGAAAAATGCACTTCTCGTGATTTTCATATATCTTCCTTTAATTGTTTGCAATGGAATAGATTTTTTCCTTTAAACACAACTATATTATTCTGATAGAACTGAATATTGTTGTAGTAGTGGGCTTGTGTTGCCAAATGGGGTCCAATTAAAATGCTATTTTACAAACATGTTGGTATCTCCTTGAGCTGACATCTGTGTGCCTGAATCTATTTCATATTTTAAAAATACTGCCAGCAGAACTCAATAAAAGCATTCAACAGTTTATTTACACTCTTATCAACAGTGTTTAAAAGTTGCCTGTTCCCCCTTCCCGTAATTGCATAGATTCAACAATCTTCTCATGTTGTTGTTCCCTTGAGCAATGGAGTACTTCTTTATAAAATGCTTTTTTAATAGAAAGTTTTCCCAAAAAATGGGAAATAAATGACACAAATGAAATCAAATGAATAGCACAGAGGATAAAATAATGTGTGTAGGTTTAACACTAACATAAATAATTAACCTGCCAACTTGAATGGGTGGATGTCTGTATTTAAAATCAGAGAATAAATCACACATGGTTGCTTTGTTTATCACTATTCTTCCTCTTTTTCAAATGAAGACTCATAGATTTTTCCTCTTTCGGTTGATCATTTAGAATACATTTTCTAATTCAGGTAATTAAGAACGGCTATTTTAACTGTTGCGGGTGCTACATTTCCCCCAAGTCACAAGCACATTTTAAAGCACCGTGGAATTTAAAGGGCTGCGGGGAGTCCCAGGGAGGCCATATTTTCACTCAAACTAATCCATTTTTAAATCTACATTACTGCAATAAATGATTTTTATTATTTGAGCGGAATAAAGTGTCACATTTGAAAGGCACTTCAGTCTAATTCATACCTCCACACTGGCAAAGATATGCAAACACTAAAACTGAGCGGCACTTTGTATATTGGTATACAAACAGGGTCGCCCTAAACTGAGAGAAATATCTTTATATATCCGCTGTGGCACAGGGTCATTCAAAATGTCATTTATACTTATTCTGAACTTGTAAAAGAGAGCTTGACTGGGGCTGTACATTTCAAACGGCTCTGTTTAACATACCCTTTATCAGGTAGTAGGAATCTAGTGTCAAACATCATTGGTTGGTAAGCTACTGTCGCCATCAGCTGCTTTTACTTTGCTGAATTAATAAGCCAGCAGCGACAACAAAACCTCTTCAATGTACCTCTCAGATTAGACATCTCACTTTTAACCCTTCCAAACTGTCTTAATTTCCACTTTCAATTCTAAGGATGATTAATATTACCCTCTGAGCTTGCCCATGTCATTTAGGTTCTCTCATCCTGTGCCAGGTTCCAAGAAAGCAATTTATGAAATGAGATTTTTATAGACAAGGCTTGTTTCAATATTTTAAGTGGTGTACATTGACTGTAGTGGCGCTGGCCGCTAGTAAAGCCGAGTGATTTCACAAAGCTAGACCATTCTAAAAAGTAAAATGGGGTGGGGGGGGGTATTATACGCAAGGAAAACAAAAATAATCCTGACAACCTGTTTCATAATGTTTTGGCGTTTTGTTTCCCAAGGAATTTGTGCATTCTGCAAGGAGAACTTTACTCAAGGTCATCACTGTTGTATTGTTAAACATTAAAATCGGATGAAATGGCAGAGCTGGGCAATGTTTTGTGGCGAGGCAACTCCATTGCAGAGTTTTACATTAGCCTGATTTATATGATAGGTCCAGAACCTCAAGTCTAGTGGCTCCATGTTTACTTTTATAGCTTCACTATAAAGGAGTGTCCTCAATACAGGAATGCTTATGCGCACTGACTAAACATGGATTCTGTTTTACTTATTTTCCTCTCTTCTTCCCCCCTGCCTTAAGACAGTAACCAACACAGCCTGCTCTAAGCTTTTATTTGTTGCTGGATCAAGTCTTAGGACTAGAAAATACTGCAGAAACATTCTTCCAGGCTGCAAACCTAAACACACTTGCTAGGGAGGAATCCCTACTGAACACTTTAGAAGAGGCATAGGCAAACTCGGCCCTTCAGATGTTTTGGGACTACAACTCCCATCACCCCTAGCTAACATCACCAGCGGTCAAGGATGATGTGAGTTGTAGTCCCAAAACATCTGGAGGGCCGAGTTTGCCTATGCCCGCTTTAGAACTTTTCAAATTGCACATGCATGGGATCTATGGAGCACAATATATTTCATCATCAGGTACCATTTTATATCACATTTCCAGAATGTTTTCCTCCTGAAAGGTCAAGTTCAAACTTTATTTTCAATGATAGAACATGTGAATTATTGGGAGTAAGACGGGACACTGGACTAACCATGCTAAAATATTCATTCTTTTAAAAATTAGATGTTTACCTGTTGCTGTAAAGCAACAACAAAAGTAACAACAGCAGGAAGTTCTCTTTTGCAATCAATTAACTTAAACCAACAGGATTTTGAGGTGTCCTTTAGATGAAAAAAAAATGAAATCCAGTGTGTATGAATTATATCTGTTTCAATTTTTAAGCATTTTAGAACATTGTTTATAAGGGCTTCTGATATTTCTAGCTATATTTTTGGTCAGTGAAGGCCAAGTAAATTTGGAAAGTAAATGCACATCCAGATGCCCATGACACACACACAAAAGATAACCCCACCAATATATTATTGTGTTTAAATTGCCATCCATATTGTAAAAAGTGTAACTGCATGGGAGGAGGGGACAGAATTCTGGTCATGTTTTGCTATTTTGTAACATACAAAAAACATACAGTAATTTGAACACAAGATCAAAATCCTTTCAAAATACCTTTTATGGGACAGCTAAATGTTCAAGTGCCCTAATAAAGAGGAAGCTGATGATTTCATCTTGTCTGTCACAAATTTGAACTGGATAATGCAGGTGTGGGCGTGAAATCCTAATTAAAAGTTTAGTGGTAGCTTCTCATTTCACTTTCACTCACCAGTCATTGCATTTCCCACTTTTGACAGACTACCCGCTTACAATTTTTCAAAAAGTGAATGAAATGTCTGATGGATAAGAGAGAACGAGAGGCATTTGAAAAATGACAATTTTAAGGACCTGTAATTTTACACTTAACGGCTTTTGTTTTGTTTTGTTATGTTTTCAGAGGCAGGAAACCAGCTTGTTTTCATCCCTCATGGAAACAGAGCTGTGAGTTCTTCCCTTTCCGTTTTCGCATGATATTCAGTAAGACTGCTGGGATTGGTTGCAAATTTGTGTACATGTGCCAAAAGTGATTGCAATCTCAAGCTTTATTTTGAGAGATCTTAACCAAACACAGGTTCATGTAAACAGACCTCACTGAGTTGCCATATGACCTCTGAGGGCTGAAAATTCTCAAGAATCCTCTGCCTACTCAGTTTTCTAGCAAAAAAAAGGACATTGTCCCTTATGATTTTACTGTTTATTTTCAAACCGAGGCATCATGTCAATAAGGAATGCCAAATGACTTCCACCCACCGCAGTGCCAAGTTCAGGTACTTGACAGCAATATTAGCTTATAACAACAAAACTTGACCATGTTAGGTAGTCATTATCGCAGTATTTAGCTGTTCGGGTTTTTAAATGCTGAGTTACTGGGATAAATGTAGGAATTTGTATCGATTTATTTTTATCTATCTCCCTTGCAGATATTAACAAGCAATTGTGGTAACTAGTTGTTCAAGTTAACACGTACCTAAATTTAAGCCAATGTTTCTATATAACAAACATAGCAAACAGTTTCTTTCTTTCCTCACACTTTATTTGGTTACATTATGTAGTTCGTTCAGGATGAACTGTGTGGAAGAGCAAACTGTTTCAATTCGACTTGTAAGAGTCTTTGTATTAAAATAATAAAATTTCTCTCACAGAGAGATAACCAGGCATACTCCACAAGAGCTTGTGAGAATTTTTGCCTGATGGGGAATTTTAGGGCAGAATGTGTTGTGCTATTTGGGGGGGGGGGACAAAGTGAACATTCTGAACTTCTATTAAAGTGTGTATCCGTGTAAAAAACCTAGGTAAATATAACTAGTAATATCTTCAGGCTTCCCTTTAAGAGACCCAATATTAAAGAACAAATTTGCCAACGTTCTGGGGAAATCACTGAATTCTCTGGAAGAAAATGAAAAGAATGGATGCTTAGAAAAGATGCTTGCCACTGCACTGATGAAAACCCTCCATCCTGTCACAAATTACATCTTAGCTACTGTAGGATATGTATAAACTCTGTCACAACTAATAATAATCTACTTTCATCAGTTTAGTATTAACATCTAAAACTATGCAGTGTTTACTGTAATGAAGTAATGCAATATATAGATAGCATATGGTTTCATGCTTTGTTTATATTGTTTGAAAAATAAATGAAAGGATCACTTGGGCTACAGAGCCCTGGTAGTACTTCTATGTGCAATTGGTGGGCTATGTAATAGCATTTTAGATGTTTGTTAATGATAGTCTCAAGAAAACACACACACACACACACACACACACACACACACACACACACACGAAACCACAGAAACAATATAGAATGACAATAACACAGTAGGCAGAAAGATTAACGTGCCACTAGGGGACAGTAGAAAGTCACAGAATGTGATTCTGTTGTAGAAACCAGAACAAAAGGCCTTTCTTTGTCAAGAAAAAATAATAATAATCATGAAATAAAAATTGCAAATGTGCATTGTTAAATCAAATTTCCCTACAACTGCAGAGTTTTCAGTTTGCACAAGCAAATCTTTGAAATGTTTGCAGGGTGTTTCTTTAGAGATTTTAAATTTTTTTGCAAAACATGCATGAGCCTATTGTCTTTACAAAGGATAAATTCAAGAAAAAGTATTTTACTGTCTTATCATTTCAGAAAACTGGAGGTTTACAGTCCAAAAATTCTTCACAGGAGACACGTTATTTTCCCTTTCGCGGCGGATAGAATAAAGTCCTGTAATGCATGTGATCTACTGTACTTGTGAATAGAACATTCAGAATTAATTTGTTTATACAACCAGTATAGGCCAAATAATTCTAAATTTCAGGAAAGAAGACCTGCATGTATATCAGACAGGACCAATATCCTTTGCCAAGGGAAGAACTGATAATTATGCAGGATTTTGATTGTGAGGAGGGGAAGAGAAAACCGATTTATCAAAGGACAACTCGGTGGCTTCATGCTCCATGCTGCAGCTGCTGACTTAACATTCCCATGTCACTTTTAGTTATTTTGTTTACTCTTGCAACATCCCTCTGAGGTTGGCAGAGAATGAAAACTTAATGACCACCCACAGAGTCCACCTGAAACCTTGTTTTCCTGAGTCCAACAGAATCCACCTAACTCAGCTGATGTGATCCAAATCCCTTAGTGCCCATGGGAGTTTACTGTGTGAGGATAAATGTTGCATGTGTTCAAGATACATGCTCCTCCCTTTGCTAACAATGGGAGGGCCCAAGTGGACATCCGATATTTTATTGTTTGGTTGTGGCCAATGTGTGGAATCATGTCCCAAAGGAAGAATTGCCATTGACCTCAGCTGGATATTGATGGTAGCATCAGGTTGAGAGCCTAAGCACATGCAGGAGATCATAAATCCCCTTGAAATCAACAAATTGTTCTGCGTGTGCAATGATTTCATTGGATATACTGTAACCCAAAGACACATCACAAGAAAGAGGAACTGTTAGTGAGCAGTTTGTCTGCCCAGTTGAATGACACCACTGCCCTAAAGGATTAAGTTCATAGTTTGATGGTGCTCTTGAATCCAGAATAGGCTCTAGAGCAGGGGTGCAGAATATCTGGTCCTCCAGATGTTGTTGGACTCCAACTCCCATTAGCCCTAGCCAGCATGGCCAATGGTCATGGAAAGTGGCTAATGTAAAACCCATTTTTTAAGAAAGGATCTCAGAAATTAGTGGCTGGTTATCTCAATGTCTGCTCTGAGTAAACTCGTGAAAAGCATTTTTAAGGATAAAACATAGAAGAAAAAGTCCTGCTGAATAAGAATCAGCATGGCTTTCTGTATCACTAAACTTTTAGAGTTCTTTAAGAGTGTCAATAAGCACATGGATATGCATGATCTGGAAGGCATGATGTCCTGGAATTTCAAAATGCTTTTGACAGAGCCGCCCCCCCCCCTCCCAAGAATCCTGAGCCAACTTAGCAATCATGAGATAAGATTCCTGGACTAGATGGGTCTTTGGTCATTTGAGCTTACATAGCCATATTTCCCAGGAAATTTTAGTCTAGCAGGAAATGGAAATAATTGGGTACAACATGAAATGTGCCATATATTTCCCCCAGATTTTATAATGCCATGCTGTCCAGTGGAGTTAAATTACTTAACATGGTTCTCTCATGATACATCCTGGTATTTCTGGGGTAGGTGATGAAGCATACATGGAAAAATAAGCTCAAATTTAAACTAGAGAAGATGGAGATATTCAAGCAGGCTGATTTAGGGTGGCGTTGCACTCTTCCTGAAGGATTAAGCAAGTAGCTTGGAAGTCCTCTTGGGTGCAGCAGAGTGTATGGATATTTAGGTGGTGGCAATGGCTTCAGGCAGGGCACCAGCTTCATCCCTACATTGCCTTGTTACCTCCAGGTTAGGTTATTGTAATGTGCCCTATATTTTGCTGCCTTTGAAAAACATTTAAGAGCATCATTTGGTTCGGAACACGGCTGTAGATTAGTTGTTTGGTGTGAGGCATTCTGAACACATCACCTAAGTTGCACTGGCCAGCAATTTATGTCCAGGTTGAATTTAAAATCTGGCTTCAGGCCTGGGCTTGGTACTGACAATTTTCACTCTGATTGATTACCTATGTGGGAGAAGGAAAGGGTGAGTGTGACCCTGCTCATTTCCCAGAGATTCTCAGTAGCTTCTGCTATCATGGTACCCTTCTCGGAAGGATGCACCTGCTCAGGATCAGATAGACTACTTTAGGGTGCTTCTTTTCTTATCTGGATGGTCCATTCCAGAGTTGGTGCTGCTTCGCAATCTTGCAGTTATGTTACAAGGTTGCATAAGGTTCTGTCTTGTCTATCTCATAAGGAACTACCTGGTAATCCACAGATTTGGACTAAAACGTTACTCAGTATGTGGTCAATGCCTCTAGTTAGGGACACGGGTCGCGCTGTGATCTGAACCACTGAGCCTCTTGGGCTTGCCAATCGAAAGGTTGGTGGTTCGAATCCCCACAACGGAGTGAGCTCCTGTTGCTCTGTTCTGGCTCCTGCCAACCTAGCAGTTCAAAAGCACACCAATGCAAGTAGATAAATAGGTACCGCTCCAGCGGGAAGGTAAACAGTGTTTCCATGCACTGCTCTGGTTTGCCAGAAGTGGCTTAGTCGTGGTGGCCACATGACCTGGAAGCTGTACGCCGGCTCCCTCGGCCAGTAAAGCAAGATGAGCGCCGCAACCCCAGAGTCATTTGCGACTCGACTTAATTGTCAGGGGTTCCTTTACCTTTACAAATAAACACATAAATATATAATTGTATTGGAACAAGAGTCTATTTTCTTTGAATTATTATTTTTTAAAAAATGGGGATAAATCTCATCTTTGAGAAGAACTGTTCAAGACTCTTAATCTTGGGGTCATGGGTTCAAGCCCCACATTGGGCAAAAGATTCCTACATTGCTGGGGGTAGGACTAGATCACCCACATACTGGTAGTCCCAACTCTACAATTCTGTGATCTCGTGAAACTGTAAAAGCCATCCACAACTCAGGCACCTTCTAACAAGTCAAGACACGGAAAAAACAGTCTACAGGCACAAATTCTTTTCCCACAGCTTGTAGGTAGGACATCAGAAGCCCTTCTGCCCCCCGCCCCTCAGACCCATGGTAGACACGATAGAGACAGGCCTGCCTGAAAGCAAGATTTGACTTTTCCACCAATGTTGAGTCAAAACCATCTCCTCTCCACTCCTCATGTGAAACGAGGGCTCTACAGGTGAGAAGGTTGGGGAATAAGAGGAGAAAGCTGCTATAGTGGAAAAATCATTCCAGGGACCAGTTGGCTCTGTCTGGACTTCAATTCACTATAATGCTGTTATATGAAAAGCAAGTGTACACCAAATGTAGAAGATATTCCCCATTCTACGGCTGTGTGCAAAAAGGCTCTCGGCATGTGGCAGAAAGGGTGGTATACATAAATGCCAGACGATGGCGTGAGTTTGCATTGCTCTTAGTAATCAGCCTTTGCTACTGGAGTTGGGAATATACAGTATAAAGTGACTGATCCTCTTTCAAAACCTTTTTCTTCACAGGATCATGTTGGACTCCCTAGAAAGCTTACATTTGCGCGGGGGGGGGGAGAGATATTGCATTGGGCCTTAATATCTGACATGGATTTTCCAGGAAATATTCATTACTAGAAGCCAGCAAGAATCAAGTATTCTGTCACGAGTCCTTCCTAGAATATCCATATTGATTGATCCAGACTGTCCCTTCTTGTGAAGTCTTTCTTCCACTAATGGAAGGGCCCGAGAATCAGAAAATGTTTCTGTTGGAGGAAGGGGAAATGCAATTCCCCCAGATTCTTACTTCTCCCTGCAAACCTGTACCACCTCTCACTTTGCTTCAGAGGGTCACCCAGCACTTCAGAGCAGCTTTTCAGGAGGCACACAGGGAAGAGGGACTCAGCAAATATTGAGTCCAGTAAGAACATTCATCAGTAGAGTTCAGTTCACATAACCTGCAATCCAACACGAGAAGATACAGTGGATATATAATTCCAGGAGCCCACTAGGAACAGAACTGCAACATCAGAACAAATCCAAAACCTGCATTGGTTTCCCATCTGCCACTGGTCCAGGTTTAAGGTTCTTCTACTAGTGCAGGCCCAGGATACCTTAAAGCAGGGGCGCCAACTATAGGGAGCAGAAGGGGCTTCAGCCTCCTCAATATTTGTGCACATGGGGCTGAGCCCCCCAATATCGAGGGGGCTGCCATCCCCCCCATTGCCACTGGGTGAGTGCTCATGTGCCTAGTGGGGGCAGGATGAGTCACGTGATGCTGGGCCCCCTCAGTGGGGGGGGGGCAAGTTAGCACCTCTGCCTTAAAAACCACCTTCCCAAACCAATCACCGAGATCATCTGGGCAAGCACTCTTGGTGGGTCATGACACACATCACTGAAGATGTGGGCCCAACTCTGGAACTCCTTCCCATAGAAATCAGGTAGGCATTGTGCCTGCTGGTAAAAACTATTTTATTCCACAGGTTGTTCGCACCATGAATGGCACCCTGATATTTTAATATATGGTGTTTAATATTTTGTAAGATGCCTTGGGACCCAGGTGCTGAAAAGCGGGGTATTCATTTTTAGAATAAATGAATAAAATTAAGTAAACATATATGGGGGCAAGAACACAGACTATCACACCAGCTCTGCCCACCCCCTCCAATTCCCATTCCAGTCATCTCCCATGAGTTGAAGGGCAAATGTATGAGGTGGGGAGTATATCCCTGGAGGCGCCTGGGGTATTTTTGAAGCCTGGAAAATCAGCCTTCTAAAATGTGCAGGGACCTTCCATGAGCATAGGAGCCTTCTACTGGATATGTCTGCTTTCCAAGACACCAAGACATGAACGGTGACAGGGAAGGGTGGAGCTACTGTGCTTGCCCCTGCAGGGCCCCTTATGTGTTAATTCACCAGAAAGAAATAATTCCTATTGCTTTAAACTTATTCATAATAATATAATAATAATTTATTATTTATACCCCGCCCATCTGGCCAGGTTCCCCCAGCCACTCTGGGCGGCTTCCAACAAAATATTAAAATACAGAAATGCATCAAACATTAAAAGCTTCCCTAAACAGGGCTGCCTTGAGATGCCTTCTAAAGATCTGGTAATCATTGTTCTCTTTGACCTCTGGTGGGAGGGCATTCCACAGGGTGGGTGCCACTACCAAGAAGGCCCTCTGCCTGGTTCCCTGTAACTTGGCTTCTCGTAGCGAGGGAACCGCCAGAAGACCCTCGGCGCTGGACCTCAGTGTCCGGGCAGAACGATGGGGGTGGAGACGCACCTTCAGGTATACTGGACCGAGGTTATTTAGGGCTTTAAAGGTCAGCACCAACACTTTGAATTGTGCTCGGAAACGTACTGGGAGCCAATGTAGGTCTTTCAGGACCGGTGTTATGTGGTCTCGGCGGCCGCTCCCAGTCACCAGTCTAGCTGCCGCATTCTGGGTTAGTTGTAGTTCCCGGGTCACCTTCAAAGGTTACGGGTCACTTTCAAATTTATCTTATTTAGTGAAATTTACATGCCACTTGATTGTAAATAGAACATTTTACGAATGGATTTCTTTAAAAATGCAGTTTTAATATGAAGTCATATTCCTTAACAAATTGACCCAGGAATTATGAAATGAAGTCTGTGAGACGTATGCAACCCCTTGCCCAAGCACTGCTTTATAGAGAAAAACTTCCTGGCCTATAACATCTGTTTGTAGCCTGACTTTATGCATATATACTCAGAAGTAAGTTCCAATGACTTGATCTGTTGTCATATGTAAGAAAAATGGCTGGTGCACAAATACACCTATATGGGGTCCTATTCCAGGATCTACTGCTTCAGTTATCATGTGCATAAGGAATCTGCTAAGATAGCTGCTTAGAGTTGGAAGTTATCATGAGGTCATACCCATTATGAAAATTAAAGTGCCAAGGCCACATCTGGTAGGGGGGAAACATAGTCCACTTTTGCCCGGGACTATCCGTAACAACATACTTAAGTAATTTGCCAAATATGAATAGACTTTGGCACATGCTTAAAACGAATCTCTTCAGTTACATGCTTT
Source organism: Zootoca vivipara (assembly GCF_963506605.1). NCBI lineage: Eukaryota > Metazoa > Chordata > Lepidosauria > Squamata > Lacertidae > Zootoca > Zootoca vivipara. The sequence continues at coordinate 38,530,962 of NC_083276.1, forward strand.
ACTGATTTCATATATACCGAAACTCTATTTGACAATGAAACCACTAGGGGCACATCAACTCTGCAATCCTAAATTGCTTTTAAACTGGGTAAACTGTAGCGGTTGCCCTAAAGGAAACCTTCAAAATGTAATTGTGTGAAGGTGCCAAGAACTCTGTTAGAAATCTGTAGCCCCAAAACACACAGAGCAACTATTCTCAGGGTTCAGTGGGAAAGACCTGCTTGAAGTTTGCTCTAGACGAGATGCATTTTGTGCTTTGATAATACGCAAGGTGAGGCTGCAGGTTTTTCAACTGGAAGTCGAAGTTAAGTACTCCTTTCACAAGGACTATTATAGTGTAGTAAATGGGTGGGAAATGGGATGTTTCAGATACTTAAAAAAAATTCTTTAGATTCACTTGAAGTTTCCCACATCAGAGAGGCACCAGAAACCTGAAGAATTGGTTTGCTCTGACAGTTCTCAACGAACTGTAACTCTGTGGAAGGTATAGGTGTTGCTGTTGTTTTTTACCCTTCCCACTTTTTATGTTTGTGGTATGTTGGTTCTTTGTATTTTAAGACAATAAGGAGAAATTAAAAGGGAGAAAAGAAAATTGTTCACTCCCCCTTGTCTCTCGGCAGCATCCAAAAGTGTCACTGAGTCCTGCTACATGAGATCATCACAGTGTCTAATAATGCCAGCAATCCTTGAATGGTGCTGAAAACATATGCAGTACCATTTGGACCTCGGAAAGTTCTAGTTAGGAGCCTGCCATGAGCCCTCCTTGAAGTTCCCTCCCTTAATAACATAAGAAAAGGAAGGAGGTAGAAGGGGTTCTCAAGGGGCAAAGTTTCTAGGCCCTGTTGCGTTCTTGATGACATGACCAGAAGCATCAATAAGCCTAGAGGGCTCAAAGATTCTGAATGGATCTGATCTCAAAAGATAATTTAGTTGTGGATGCAGCAGAGCATATTGAGCACTTCTGCACACAGCACATAGTAAACTATGGAACACACTTCCAAAGGAGGCAGTGATGGCTACCAACTTTGATTGCTTTAAAAGAAGGTTAAACAAATCCATGGAGGATAAGGATATCAATGGCTACTGGCCCCGATGGCTATGTTCTACCTCCACTGTCAGGAGCAGTAGGCCTCTCGATACCAATTTCTGGGAATCACAGGAGGCAAGAGTGCTGCTATGCTCAGGTCCTGCTTGCAGGCTTCCCACAGGCATCCGATTGGCCAATGTGAGAACAAGATGCTGGACTAGATGGGCCATTGTCCTGATGGAGAATGTTCTTCTTATGTTCTTATCCAGGCACCCCCAAACTTCGGCCCTCCAGATGTTTTGGACTACAATTCCCATCATCCCTGACCACTGGTCCTCTTAGCTAGGGATCATGGGAGTTGTAGGTCAAAACATCTGGAGGGCCGCAGTTTGAGGATGCCTGTTCTTATCCATCCTCCAAATTAATCCATTTTAAATGGATCAGTTCTGAATCAGCCATCCAGTGTGTGTGTGTAAATATTAGTCAAAAGGTATAAAATTTAAGCAATTGAATATGATAAATTACATACTATATTATACCCACCCTGCTACACATGTGTTTGCCTGCCGGAGCTAATAAAAACAGCATTGTTCACCCCTAAACTGTGCTAGGGGATTTCAACATCCACGCCACATACATACATACGTTTTATTTGCATGCCGCCTTTCCATAGTTCAAACCATGCTCAAGGCGGATTACAACATGAAACATAGCAAAAGTAGCCATGAACATCAAGAAGTACACAACCAAATTGAACATTTCCACATAAATGATAAGATCTAAAATAAATGCATAGTGCATTTAAGATCTAAAATGAATGCATAGATGAGACCTTATAGAGATGGTGTTTTCAGAATATTCCTGTACGTGGACATCTCTTTCAGGCAGGCTTGTAAACAACCACCTGCCAGTTCTTGTGATGAATCTGGCAGATTAGGGTTTTTTGTTTTTTAAAGGTACACATGACTAAGAACCACAAATTCAGTAGGACTTACTTTTGAGTAGGGATATATAGGATGACCAAACTGCGGGAAGCAGTGGAAGACAGGAGTGCCTGGCGTGCTCTGGTCCATGGGGTCACGAAGAGTTGGACACGACTAAACGACTAAACAACAACAATATAGGATAAGTATGTATAAGCAGCCTTCCGGAGCAGAATTTCAAAGGGTTCAAATGACTGTGTGGAGGCATGCAAATCGGCAAAAACTGCTTCTTTCCTGTCTTCCAGCAAGAGGAAAATATGGATCGAAGCCATGGTTTTGTTTTGCAATTCTCATAATTATATTTGTATCGCAAATGAATGAGGTAGAAACCATGGAACAAATAAAACCCAAGATTACATTTCCCATTTAAATATTGATTTTATCTCCTTTCTGTCTATTCCAGCCAAAGTTCCTTGTGATTACATAAAGCATGTATAAAGCAGATGTTCCCAATTACCATATTCTGGTATAATTATTCCAATAAATTCTAAACATAGCCATCTTATTTGAAAATTGCCTGAACTTGTGGTTTTATTATAAAACGGGCAAGGGACAGCATAAAAATGCAGAGGTTACCACTTCATGCTATCCCATTTTAGACAAGGTGCACAGAAAGCGACGCATAGATTTGATACAGCATCTGATTGATATTTCCAGGGTGTGAAAACCTCCACCACGAGATTAGGCTGATATTGCATATTCAAACACATACAATGATATATTTGTCATTGCTATTGACCTTTATCTCTCCAGTTTCCTGACAACCTTCTACAGTTATTGACATTACAAATACCAGCGACAACGTGCAGGGCAAAGTATAACCTTTCATTTACCTTCATGTCCCTCAAATGACTTGCAAAGGTAGTTTCAACAAAAGCTGCAAACAATGAAACTGTTGATTCCTCCCCCCCTTAACTTGCTAAAATGTTTTCCATTTTCCTCTTGTTCTCTGAAAATCATGCCAATAACTCACTACAAAGAAAGTGATTTCAAATGAATACAGGTAATTAGAAGTGTCAAGAAATCAGCAGAGAGTAGGGTGTCTGCCATCATTTCTCTGGAAAGAGTGCCAGATTCCCTTTCAAAAAGATCTTTGTCAATTTTTTTAATAGAAGGTAATTAATGTAGACTACAGTAAAGTGTACAGGATCCCAGTCACTTGCCTTTCTTCCCTTAGAAAGGGGACCATAAAGATGTTTTGATTCTAGAAACAATCTTCTGAGGTTATTCAAAAATGACTTTTAATTACAGTAATAGTCTTTTTTGTCTTTTTCATTCTTCTAAAAGCAAAAAAAGAAAAAAGAAATTAGAAAGGGCACATTTATAAGAGTGACAAAAGTAAGGTTTCTTTTTCTTTTTCTTCTTCTCCTTCTCCTTTTTGTTTGAAAAGTGCCACGCTAAGTAGTTTGGCTCAGAATTGAGACAAGATGATGTGGCATAACTGAGAAATCTGATCAAGAAAAAGAAGAAGCTCTCGTCATGGATCCTATCAACTGGTAGCTCAGGCAATAAATGCATTCTAAAAAATGATTTTAAAAGCCACAATACTGTTACGGTAATTACATACTTTCACCATTATTTGCAAATCTGATTGCATATATTTTACCCATGATGGTAACAGAACTGATTATTTCAAAAAAGCCACTCCTTTGAGAAATAAACAAACACATCTTCAAGAATGTGTGAGGTGGGGCTTCTCTGAACACTATTTGTATCCTGAGGAATGCATTCTGCTTTTCAGAAACGCATGAGAAACACCGAGTGGAAGAAGGATGGGGAGCCTATGGCTCACCAGATGTTGTTGGGAATCCAACTGCATTTAGCCCCAGGCAGGAGGGTTAATGGTCAGAGATGATGGTGGGAGTTGGAGGCAAACAACATCTGGAGGACCACAGGTTTCCCATCCCTGGAATCAAGTCCAGCATACTCTTCCCAAAGAGGTCAACTAGATGCCCATGTGAAGCCCATAAGCAGGACATGACTATCACTATCACTATCACTATCATCATCATCATCATCCACTCTGCATGGCTCCCATCAATAACCTTCTCCCAGTTGTGTTCCCAGCAACTGGTAACTCCTGAGTCTTCTAGAATTCAGCTTCAGTGGATGACTCCACGTTCAAGGAGGGAAATCTCTCTTTTCCCTTTCTCCACATCAAGCTTAATTTATCACTTCTATTATGTCTGCCCCTACTTTTTCTCATTTTTATTTCTCACAACTGACCAGATTCAAAAGCCAACTCAGCTAAGGACTCCCTGATTCATTTCAGGCCAATACCTTCCTTAGTCTTAGTTCTTTATAATACCTTCACAGGGCTGATACACAAGCTAAGGACAAGGCCACAGACTAAAGGTTGACCAAAGGGCTTATTCATGCTCTGTGAGCTTGTTCACATTTGTCTTTGAATTGTAGCCATTTTCTCCCCCATGCTATGTTATGAAGAACTTCATAATCTTCTCTGTCCTCAAGCAGTTTGATGTATGGCGATAGGGTTACACCACACACACAAAAAACACCCTTTCACCTTAAGGATAAAAGTAGGACCTGGACAAATAATGATCTCGTAAATTACACAAAGGCCCATATTGACTAACAAGGCTCCTAATTCTTTCATCCTCAAAGTAGATGTTATTGCAATAAGAAAATTTACCTCGAAAGGTAGCTTCTTCAAAGGAATGGTGACCATAAGCTCAAATGAAGCTCCAATTAATACATTAAAACAGCATTGAGATTTGTTTTCTTTGGTGGCCAGGGGTCAAATCCAACCCGACCTACAGTGCTATTTATTACATTTCTATCCTGCTTTTCACTGAACAATGACAGAGAGAAAAACAGTAAACAGAATATTAGGAACTTTAAAAAAAAAACAACCAACCATAGTTTTCTTTAACCTTTTGTCAACAAATGCTTCTTGATCTGAGAAGAAGAAAAGGGAAAGGGCAGCAAATATTATTCCCTACTCCTAAAGTACTCTAGCAACAATCTCTCTTCTGGTCCAAATATGAGAGTAAGTCTGCACATTAATCACACAGAGACCACTTGAAACTGCCTCTGCACAATGTCTTCTCCATGCCACTCCAAAAATATGTTGTGTCCTTCTCCATATAAATGTAAAGGTAAAGGACCCCTGACAGTTAAGTCCAGTCGTGAATGACTCTAGGGTTGCAGTGCTCATCTCGCTTTACAGGCTGAGGGAGCGGACATTTGTCCACAGACAGTTTTTCTGGGTCATGTGGCCAGCATGACTAAGCCGCTTCTGGCGCAACCAGAGCAGTGCATGGAAACACCATTTACCTTCCTGCCGGCGCAGTATCTATTTATCTACATGCACTTTGACGTGCTTTCGAACTGCTAGGTTGGCAGGAGCTGGGACCAAGCAACGGGAGCTCACCCCATCACAGGGATTCAAACCGCCGACCTTCCGATCAGCAAGCCCTAGGCTCAGTGGTTTAGGCCACAGCACCACCCATGTCCATATAGTTCCCTCTTACTTCCAAATGACTCTGGGAATCTTCAATACCTGCCCGAATTTTTTCCACATCAGTCAGACAGTAGAAGAAGGCCCTTGCACCACACAGAAAATTTCAAGGATGCTTGCTCTGCAACAACTCAAAGGAGATATGTATCAAATGTCAATACACTGAAATACTTTTAATAACCAAGTTTGTTGCATTTTCCGTAATGTGTTTTGTGTTGCAGTATCACATACCTGTCACTATAATGTGGGAAGTGTTTAATCATGTGTTTAAACATTGTAGGACAACCATCAGCCGATAAGAATTTAAACCACGAATCCCATTCCATCAGGCATACTTACTATTGCTGCATTTTTATTCATAGTTATTTAGTTATTAAGTTCAGCAGACTCCACTTGTTATTGTTTTATTTAATTTACCTAAAGCATTTACAGACCAGCCTTCATTATCTAAATTCTGGAGTGGTTCAAAATAATATAAAACCACAGCATATCTTAATTTCAGTAAGGCTTTTGATATTCTTGCAGAGAAGCTGGTAAAATGTGGACTTGATGAGATAACTGTTACATGGATTTTTAGCTGGTTTACTGACTGAACACAAAAAGTGCTCACTATTGGTTCCTCGTCATCCTGGGGGGGAAATGACAAGTGCGGTGCTGCAGGGTTCTGTCCTGGGCCCAGTGTTGTTCAACATCTTTATGAACAACTTGGTGGAAGGTATTAATGGGATGCTCATCAAATTTGCAGATGACACCAATGCCTCTGAAGACACAATCGGGATTCAAGATGACCTTAACGGATTGGAGAACTGGGCCAAAGCTAAAAAATAAATTTCAATAGGCAGAAAGAACCAGCTGCACAAATATAAGATGTGGGATACTGGGCTTACCAGTAATACATGCGAAAAGAATCTAGGGGTCTTACTAGACCACAAGTTTAACATGAGTCTTAACAGTGGGGTGCAGCAGCTAAAAAAGCTACGTAATGCTATTCTAGGCTGTATCAACAGAAGTAAAGCACCCAGATCAAGGGAAGCTAGTACACTTGGAATACTGAGTCCAGTTCTGGGCACCATAATTTAAAAAGGATATTGACAAGCTGGAATGAGTGCCGAGGAGGGCAACCAAGACGATCGAGGATCAGGAAACCATGCCTTATGAGGAACGGTTAAAGGAGTTGGGTATGTTTAGCCTGAATAAGAGGAGTCTGAGAAGAGATATGATAGCATATTCAAATATCTAAAGGGCTCTCATATGGAAGATGGAGCAAGCTTGTTTTCTGCTGCTCTGGAGTCTAGGACTTGGAGTCAAATTACAAGAAAGGAGATTCCGACTAAACATCAGGAAGAACATTATTTTGAAAGTGGAACAGACTCCTTCCTACGAGAGATGGTGGACTCTCTTTCCTTGGAGGTTTTTATGCAGAGGCTGGATGGCCACCTGCCATATATGATCTAGTTGAGATTCCAGCATTGCATGGGGCTGGATTACCGTCCATACTCCTTCCAACTCTGCAACTGTATGATTCTATGATAATATAATAAAATATATCAAAAGAATAAAAGCATCAGATAAGATAACTAGAGCAAAAATAAAATAGAACAGGCTGAGTGAACCCCAGTGTTAATCATACTCAGTGTAAAGGTAAAGGTAAAGGGGCCCCTGACCATCAGGTCCAGTCGTGTCCGACTCTGGGGTTGCGGCGCTCATCTCGTTCTATAGGCCGAGGGAGCCAGTAGACCCACTGAAATAAATAACCTTACCATTAATTTCAGTGGGTTTGCTCTACGTTAGTAGTTAAATCTGACCCACTGCTAACGGAATGTCATTATGACTAAAGGCCAAATGTGTTCATTTGCTTTCACAAACCAATCTACGAAATGCATTTATTTATTTATTTTGGCCTGGAGTAGTCTAAAAACATAATACTGTTGGGAGTGGGCTGTTCTTAGTTTTTGGAAGTAATGGGAGGAATAGGGAACCATGTAAGTGTGACACAACAACAGCAACAAAAATACACAATAGAAAAAGCAGAAAATTTTGCCTCATTTTCCTCCAAAATATTCAGTAGGGTATTCTGGGTACAGCAGAGTATAATCCCCACAACCACTTTTCAATGTTTGAATACATTTCGGCTGGCCAGGTTTTTTCCAAGCACTCCCATAGAAACTTCCCTTTGCTGTCAATCCATATCCATGCTACATCCCTGCCACTTTCTACATTAACATCATAATTGCTATGCAGTGTATTGAATATGTCTCATTTAATGTTATATCAATATGTCTGACCTCACAATAAATATTGCTATCCTTGGTCTTTAAATGGTGAGCATGGGTATTCAGGTCAATGGCCTATTAATAGGAGCCAACTGTATTCATAAATTCTTAATTACTTTTTTGTTGTTTCACACATTTTCCTGGCAGACGTAGTGCTTTCTCCTCAGAGTGGAAGCTAGCATAGATTATGTCCGGCTAACTACACATACTGTATTAAGAAGAAATGGCAAATCTGAGCTGGTGCAGGCAGCTACATTGCTTGTGGCACTGGGGTGGTGGGCGGGGCAGTTTCGGGTGAGGTTGCTTTAAGCCACTGCCTTTTTGCGGTGAATGAATCACCTGGTTCTTTTGCATGAACAGAAGCTGAGTTGGTGATCATTTGCAAAGATGACCAGCTTGCTTCTCCAAAGTGGGTTTGAGCAAATCTTCCTGGCACCAGCCTTGCATGGCAGATCAGTGGAGGGGACTTGTGCTAGATCTGGCTGCTTCTAACATACATTGTAAAGAACTTTAACAGTCAGGAGGCAAGGACTTACTTCGATGCATACTTCTTTTCCCATCTCCTTGAAGCCAAACTGATCTTCAAGGTAAATGGTTGAATGGTCTAGCACAGTGTCTGTTTCGCTTCCTCATGCTCTTTCCCATATTTGTAGACTCCTTAGCCAGAAAAAATTAGTTGTGCTGATAACAAAGGCAGCTCTGTCTGCCAGGATGGCTGTCAGGATGCAATCTCTATGCAGTACTGAATAACACACAGGAACGCGAGTGGCGCTATGGTCTAAACCACAGAGCCTAGGGCTTGCCAATCAGAAAGTCGGCGGTTCAAATCCCTGCGATGGGGTGAGGTCCCATTGCTCGGTCCCAGCTCCTGCCCACCTAGCAGTTCGAAAGCACGTAAAGTGCAAGTAAATAAATAGGTACCACTCCGGCGGGAAGGTAAACAACGTTTCCGTGTGCTGCTCTGGTTCGCCAGAAGCGGCTTAGTCATGCTGGCCACATGACCCGGAAGGTGTATGCCGGCTCCCTCGGCCTGTAAAGCAAGATGAGCGCCGCAACCCCAGGGTCGTTCATGACTGGACTTAACAGTCAGGGGTCCCTTTAGTCTTTACTTTACCGAATAACACAGCGAGTGAAACATGCTTCAGAAATATTCAGTAATAGCGATGGAAGAGTTGTGAGGGCTTGAGATTGCAACAGTCTGCTTGGTGGGGATGGAGTAATATATATATATATATATATATATATATATATATATGGGGTTATATATATATATATATATATATATATATATATATATATATAGGGGGTGATATACTAATGATATACTAATGTGTTGGGTAGAAGAGAATTCTTTCTTTCAACACTTCTTGCCACTGCAGCAAGCGGCATCACTATATCTCTGGAAGAATGCTTGCAAGTGAAAGGTTTTGGAAGGAAGGAAGGAAGGAAGGAAGGAAGGAAGGAAGGAAGGAAGGAAGGAAGGAAGGAAGGAAGGAAGGAAGGAAGATTCTTTTACCAAGCAGTAAATGTTACCCCCCCCCATTCCCCAAATTTTTACAATTTTATCTACCCCACTCCCTAAAACTGCAACTTTTGCAACCAGAAGATGAGCCTAAAAAGGTCGGGAGGCACTTTCAGCTCATCACAATTCAAAACAACGGTAAGGAAATACAGTTCCCAGAATCAGGTTATGTTCACAAAAATGTACAAAACTTCAATCTTTAGTAGAAATGTGCAGGAGGATATTCACAACTGGCTCAGCAAAAGGTTATCTTTATCTCTATGCCTATCCAGATGCACTTCCATATTCTTAAACCCATTAAGGTGCAATCCTGCAACTATTCATAATATTTTAAAGGGCATGTCTTGTTTTAATTTGAGAGATTTCCAAATCATGCCTAGAATGTAGCAAACGACGAAAAAATGTTCCATTTAGAATTGCTCTGAATATACATGAGCAGGCAGAAGTGGTGGGAAAGTCCTTGTTATCATAGTACAATTCTGAGAAACTTGTATTTTCTGTGTTGGAAATTTAGGGATTATCTCCACACTTTCTAAACTACTTAACACCATAGACTCTCAGTAGTGTATAGCAAGGTTATAGCAATACAATAAATATAAAAGCTAATAATAAAATCAGGAAACTTATTTAATATTCCTCTTGGATACATTTAAGCAGAATACATTTGAATATATTTAAACAGAACTACTGATTTCTTCTTCTACACATAACTATGTCTCTCAAGTTCCAAAATCTTTAAGATTTCGTATGTTTTAAGAATTTATACAAAATCACCACATTTTATGTCCAGAGTTGTTTTACCTCAGAAAACAAGTAATTGTCCTCACAGATCGCTGCGTATTGTCAGGGGTGCTCTTTAGCGCATTGCCTGCTCCCTGTCCCATTGCTGCATAATAACTCAGGAATGGGAGGAGCACATGGATGCCCCAACTCCACCAACTTAGCCTGTCAGTGGTAAGGGAACATTAAACATGGATGTGGGATATATGCGCACAGAACCCCTACTCCCTGAAACAGGGATACGCAGCTGTGTGTTCTGAGGGAGTAAAAGGACAGATGGGGGGACGGGGACATATTGAGCTTTAATGTGCAAGGAATCCTTCCATGAGCCAGTGTGGTGAAGATGATTTGCTGATTTATTTCGTATAAATCCAGAGTAGCCAGTCGGCGTCCTCCAAATGTTTTTGACTATAAGGCCCATCAGCCCCATTAAAAACTTCCCTAAACAGGGCTGCCTGTCGTCCCCTTCTCCTTGGGCTACAGCCATATCAAAGTAGTATATGATGACCATTCTTAATAATTTTGTTTCCTTTCCTGAGCCACATTCAGCTTCTTTATATGGTGGGGCAGGCGGTGTGTGTGTGTGTGTGTGTGTGTGTGTGTGTGTGTGTGCCAAACCAATCAATTAAAAATAAAAATATAATAACAATATGCTGCCCACCTGACTGGGTTGCCCCATCCAATAAATATATTGTTATGAAAAAGCTCACTCCTATTAAGTATAACAATTACACACACACACACACACACACACACAGAGAGAGAGAGAGAGAGAGAGAGAGAGAGAGAGAGAGAGACTTAAACATCCTATGTAAATAAATACAGTTGCTTTTTCTGTACTTGAAACCACTCAAAACAGAAAATACTTTCCAGTACAGAAATACAAAGAATTTATTCTGGTGATAACATCTTATCCAATCGCAGCATGTCAGAGTATTCCCTTCACACTCCATAGTTGACAAGGGTGTTTTTTTAATGCCCATAAACCAATATGCTAAGTATGAAAACAAAGGAATACATACAGAATTCTGTGGATTTTTTTTCTATTCACCTAACATACGTTCTATCTTATACACATTTATGTCTTCGTCTATATCACCTTTTTTTTTCTCTGCATGCAAACCTCTGTCTGCTTATAAATAAATCTCCAAAAGAAAAGAAATACATACATATCCTGATGATCTAACACCCATCCTAAGCCATCCCCATCTTGTGTCACTGCCTAAGTCATGCAAATTACACCAAAGCTGCCAGTTGACTAAGATTAATGACACTGCGCCAGCTTCTTTGTTTCTCTCTGCGGCCGTTTAGTGTGAAATACTATCCAAAAACATTATCTATCCTCTATTAATCCCACAAATTTGTTCACACCATGCACATTGTTTAGGGCAATTTACAACAGGAACATACTGAGCACAATTGCATTTAATTACTTGGGTTCTAATTACATTCATTAAAGGCTAATAAAATAAATGAAACAGCTTTAAAAGCTTCTGCAAAACACATGGGTCTTGTCTCCCTCATGAAACATACAGTAGATGTTTGATGTGAAACACATACATGTGTCTGCCTTTATGCATGTATATTTCCAGCATGTAATATGCAGAGCTCATGTACGAAACGTGTATATAAAGCTGTGCATACAGATCCCAAATGCCCCAGTACTCTGCTGATGTATTTATTTATATTACAAGCTATAAAATTCCAGGAGTCCTGAATTACTTTTTATATCTGGGAAATGAGACAGAGAGAAACATCAGTTGTATATAACTGAAGACTGATTTTTCTAATTTCCACCTGTGCAAGGAGTAGACCTTTACTTTAATTGTTTCTTTTATCTACAGGACAGAAAATGCCAATCAACCTGATTGTTGTTGTTGCTGCTGTTGTTGTTCTTTAGCACTCTCTAAAAACAATACATTTCCTTTGTTTGATTGGTATCCTTATTAATAGTCTACTAATACTCAGTTTTGCTGGGGCATTGGCAAGCTGTTTTTTCTTGACCCACCAAATGTGATGATTCCTAAAGAACAAACATGTTGATTCTGATAAAACCCTGCACTTCTAAGGATTGGTTCCCACTATACATTAAACATGTGTCATTTTCCTCCCAAAGAAGAGAAGAGCTCCTTTTGTATGTGAGTAGAACTCACAAAATGTGTGCAAACATAGAGTAATTTTTATTGCAAAGGAAAGTACAAAGCAGGAAAAAAGCATGGGAAACATAAATGGATTACTGTGTCTGATGGCACCCATCTATTTCACTATACTTGCAAATGTTCGCTCACTTAGCATGTGTAGAGTATGAAATAAAAGCTTAGGGAAATCGTTTCATGTTGAAATTCACATGTAACTTTCCAGATTTATTCCCTAGCCAGAAGTACTTTTCACATGGGGAATGTGTTACATTTTAAGCATCCCTAAGTTATACACACATATTTGCATGTGGAATATCATGTGATTTATGTTCATCACACATTGCTGTCACATGAGAACATGTGACACTTGCCAAATAATATTTGCCACCTGTAGAGATGCTCGGGTGCGTGCACTGGCAGAGGAAGAGGAGTGCGGGGGGAGCGCACCGCCCCTGGCAGCGCGATCCCGGTGGGGTGCCATCACAGTTGCCCCCCTGCCCGCGCTGCGCTGCGTGCCACACCCCTGCAGGCAGCGTGCCACACTCCCAGGATGCATGCCACGCCTCAAGGACGCGTGTCACGCCCCCAGGACGTGCACCAGCCCCAGCCCCGCCTGCTCTCCGCCCCCGGTGCAGGAGCATGAAACTCCGCCACTGGGTTTTTGCCTGTGGTTTATTCCCATCAATATGAGATAGCTCTCTCAGAATTTAAGAGGCACATGGGTGTTTTTTGCTGGCATATTCCCTGACTTGATGGGCTGTGGCAATGTTTCCAAGGACACTGCAGATGTGTCTGTTTGTGTGTTTTCTCTCTGCCGTCTTGCACTGAGCACACCACGGATCTGGTGGCTGGATCTGATGTAAGCATAGGATTGCTCTGCCCAATTCCATATTTGTATCCTCTTGCCTCCCCTAATGGAAGATCTTCCTTCAAATACAGAAGAAGAAAAAATGGAATAAGAGTAATGAATGCATAAATCAGAAAGCAAACTTGTTTCTTGACTTACAGAGACTTTGCTTAGGAAAACAAATAATGAGAAGTACAATTCTCACATTTGGAAAATTAAACTTTGCATTGCGTTGGGATTCATGGCAGGGTTAGCTTCCAGTGACAGAGTTGCACAGCAAAGCTTTATATGGCTAATAAAAGACGTATCATTCACATTTCTGAATTAATAGGAATATATATTCTAATTAATTGACAGGCAGAATTGTTGATAGAACTATGGCGCGCCTCTCCAGTTCCCAAAGCAAGCAATCTGAAAGAAAGGCTGGTGGAAATTGCTGAGGCTTAGAGTTTGCTAAATATATATCATACAGTTGTGAAAATGATCATTTGGGCTTTGCGCATCCTACATTCATATGCTTTCTACTTCACCTACAGAGCAAAATAAAATGACACACAGCTAATTTCAAGACTGCAACTGCCAGAATTAAAAGCAATTTACATGTCACAATATTTTGTATTTCTTAATCTCACTCGATTCTTTAGCAAAATAAAAAAATTCCTTCAGTAGCACCTTAAAGACCAACTAAGTTTATATTTTGGTATGAGCTTTCGTGTGCATGCACACTTCTTCAGATACACTAGAAACAGAAGTGTCAGACCCTATATATATACAGAGGGTGGTGGGGGTGGGTGGGAATGGGAGATGGGCTGATGGGAGTGGTAAACCTGTAGATGGGTGTTAATGGCTGCTGATGGCTGCAATTAGTCCTGGGCTGAGGTGCTAAAGAAAGCTTGATCATGCATAATGAGATAAGAATCTGATATCTCTATTCATCCCAGGTGCTTCGATTATTTAGTGCATTTAGTAATTGCCCAAAGTGAACAAATATATGTAAAAGAATTGTTTTTATTATTCATATGCTGCAAATAGGACCAAACAGCAATATAAAGGGGTTGACTGTTGTTCCTGATCCTTGACAATGATTGGATGGAAGATTGTTGAAGGATCCATCTGCACTTTACCTCTATAGCTGTATTGTATTGAGATTACACACACACACCACTTACTTCCCACAATGGCTTCCAGTGTACAATTATTAAACCAGTTATAACAATATGATACTGAATAAATATACTTCAGAAAAGCTGTAACCTCTCTTTTAAAAAAAAGTTATGCAGATGTAAGATGCTGTAAGATGTAAGATACCAAACCAGCCTCTCCCTTTCTCCAATTTTCCAGCGTCTTCCCATTGTTCAGAGAGTTTCTTTAATAGATTTCTAAATTGGTGCATGCAGTTTGGTGTTGCTGGAGTTTGCTATTTTTTCATTAGTTTGGAGCATAGCTGCCAAGTCTCCCGTTTTTCGCGGGAAACCCCCCGATTTTAATCCGTTTCCCGCTGTTCTCCCGAATGGAAAAAAAATCCCGGAAATCCCCTGGATTTCCTACCTGCCAGAGGCTCCATTTCAGGTGCTGCTCTGCCCGTGTCTGGGCACTGGAACTCGGGCAGAGCAGCACCAGAAGTCGCTTTTACGCATGTTCAGAAGCGACTTCCGGTGCCGCAACGCTGCGGATCCCGCATTTTTCAGCGGGAGACTTGGCAGCTATGGTTTGGAGGATGGTGATGATAATAATGATGGCAGATTGTAACCAGTTAAGCTATGAGTACAGATTGTGATGGGAAGGACCTTATGAAGCAACAATAGACATTTGCCCTTCATCTTGTCTGCAGTTCCACAGCATGATCTGGAAGCATTATCCCTGGTCAGTCCTTCTGAACTAACTCCTTACCCCTTTCCACATTCCTCGGAGGTAGGGAAAAGTCCATGTAAATGGAATAATTCTCCCAAAGTATTTTGGGAGATGAATTCTGCCTGACACTTTCATAACTTCTATGGCCCTTTCAACAATCAAAGTTCCTTCTCATGTTCCCTAGGTATTAATGCAAACTATATTCTTGCTTACTCAAACTTGATAATCTAAAAACTTATTAGTGGAGCCTTTCTTTTGCAGAGGTTTTTTCCCCCTCCACTTTAATTGGTTTGTTCCTGGTTGCCCCTACGTTGCTTTCTTTTTCTTTCTTTTGCCTGTGCATTTTCATTTTCGCAGACTATAGACCAGGGGTCCCCAAACTACGGCCCCCGGGCCGGATGCGGCCCAATCGGCCTTCCAATCCGGCCCGCGACGACTCCCGCCGCCCGCTGCCGCCGCCCGCTCTCACGGCGCGCGGCGCAGCGACGATCTAAAAAATCGGCAAAAAATCGCCGAAAATCCTTTGTGCGCATGCGTATGGGCCTCTCCCGACCCGGAAGAGGTCATTTCTGGTGCATTTCCGGGTCGGGGGAGGCCCATACGCATGCGCACAACGGATTTTCGGCGATTTTTTCCCGCCCGTGTGCGTGTGCGCATGCGCACGGGCGCGCACTCCCCCGCCCTCCGGCCCGCTGCGCGCGCACTCCCCTGCCCTCCGGCCCACCGCGCGGTCGGCGCGGCGGGCACTGGCCCGCCGCGCAGAAAGTCTGGGGACCCCTGCTATAGACTGTTCTTGGAATTGTTAATTAAAACAATAAAGGCTTCTCTCCCTTTCTGTACACACACCGATCAATAGCTTTGCTCCAATGCAAGAGGGGAGAAAGTAACTTTGTCAAAGAGATAGAGAGATAGGAGTATAAGGAGAAAATGAGACATTTTTTAAAAAGCATAAGGAAGAACTCACAATTACTAATGTCTGTTTAATAAGGTAACAATATTTAAGAAAAAATGTGAAGTATTGATCAGGACAGGAGATGTGTTGGTGGTCAGGCTGCACTAGCTATTTAATGTACTTTCAGGTATATATCTGGCACCAAATTGTTCCATAGATACCCTAAGTCATACCCTCTAACATTTCTCTGATGAAAATAGGGACGTCATATTATTATTATTATTATTTTACCCCATCCATCTGACTGGGTTGCCCCAGCCACTCTGGCCAGCTTTGAACATATATAAAAACATAATAAAACATTAAAAATAAACTTCCCTATATAGGGCTGTCTTCAGATGTCTTCTAAAGGATGCATATTGTTGTTACTTATCTCCTTGGCTTGGGGATCGCATAACTCCATACCTTACAACAACATGAAAACAGGACGTCCTAAGGGAAAGCAGGACATTCCAGGATCAAATCAGAAACCAGGACGGCTTCTGTAAATCCAGAAAATTAGGGACACTTGGAGGGTCTGCCAAATGTTTTAATGTCTTTCAAGCTGTGTGGCTGAAGCAGGTGGCATTTTGTGTGGCCAGGTACACTGAGAGCAACTCTGAAAATTCAGGAGGGTGAGAGTGGGCTCGAACGTGACTTTAGACCTACATTCAGCAGATGAGGTAAACCAGATTTTTAAAGTTCTAATAACCCATAGGGTACTCTGTGACGTAATGGGTTAAATGTGCCCAATATCAATTCAGTGTAGCAAATGCCACTCAGTTGCATGGAACCCTGGAGATCAGGTCTTAATTTGTACCAAATTAAGAGCCAGCGTGGTGTAGTGGTTAAGAGTGGTGGACTCGTAATCTGGTGAACCTGGTTTGCTTCCCTGCTCCTTCACATGCAGCTGTTGGGTGACCTTGGGCTAGTCACACTTCTCTGAAGTCTCTCAGCCCCACTCACCTCACAGAGTGTTTATTGTGGGGGGGAGGAAAGGAAAGGAGATTGTTAGCAGCTTTGAGACTCCTTAAGGGGAGTGAAAGGCGGGGTATCAAGTCTAAACTCTTCTTCTTCTACTACCAGGGCTCAGCTCCACTTTCAGCGTCTGAGTCAACCCTGGAACATATAATCAGGACAAGTGAAAATCCTAAACAGATGAGATATAAACTTTTCTCACTACTGAGCTCCTATAGTGCATCTCTAGTGATGGGTGGATCTACTGTATCCATTTCAGCTCCACATCAAGAGTGCATGTGTTAATTCATTTGTCCTATTTCCATGTTAATCTGTGATTATCTTTTTTAGAAACTGTACTGAAATTTGTATTTACATATTATTTAAATAAATGTTTTGTCACAATATTTGTATTTAAATTGATATGTTGCCTTGACGTGTGTACTTCTAAATGTTTTTAGTCTAAAATACACATATTTTTCATGCATTTGGACACGTATTCTGAACAGATAACTCTATTGCAAATTCCACAGAAGTGCAAAATCCAAAGGATAATTATGTTTCAAGTTGTGTTCTGGTCAAGTGAAATTCAAAGACCAGCATTCCCAGACAGACATGAGCCCTGGGATCTGCTTTTCTGCTCCAAGAAACATTTGAGGCCTATCCCCATCAGAGCATCCTTATCTTCCCTTCTATATCCTGGGATAACAACAACAGGCTGTCATCTGGCTGCATAAAAGAGTTATTTCAGGTAATTTTGTTAATTCTGTTGCACTTGATACTGCCATCTTTGATATCTTAAAAGCCTCTGCTATGAACGCTGCAGTACATACTTGAGCAATGATGCAAAGAACGTATCGTGAAACTTTCCTTGCTGACAAAAGTAAAATCAATGCCAGCCCACAAGTGATGTTTTTTCTCCCTGTGTCACTAAAATGAAAATTGACTTGATGTGTAACATAAGTCTTTAGTGTCTAGCACCGTAGGGAATTGCACACCCTTGTCTGCCTCTGTGTACTTATTCCCTTCAATAATCCACCCGTGTTTATTTTGGCTATTCGTCTGAGGAAAGAGTAACAAAACAATTCTACTGAGAACATCACAGCAACAAAGACTATTTATATTCTGTATTAAAATATAGGTTCTAAATGCTGCATTCATATATCTAGTATTTTTTCAAGTCGCTGGGTGGATTAGGTCAGGGGGGCCCCCATCCCCCACAATCAGTATATGGCTTGAGTTAGATTTAAAAACAGGTCCCAGAGGTTGACAAATGGATTAAAGTAGAACATAAATTCCTTATGTCACCCAGTCCCTTAAACCTTGATGTCAGTAACATTCCTAATCATTCCATTATTATAAATGTCAAATATGCTTTACATGTGTTAAAGGGACTGTAAGAAGGGAGAGCCTAGCTAAAAGAAGAAAGACTCATGTGCCGCTGACTCTTTACTATATATCACAAATGAAAATACAGTTTTGCTCCCAACCCTGCAACTTTCCTGAGTGATGGGAAGTTCAAGGAAGCATATGCAGGGTATTCTTCAAAAGAGGGGAACTCTGGATTCTTACACAACCTCTGTGAAAAATTGGGATTAAAAAGAAAACCACAACAATGTAATAGTTGAGAATAATTCAGAGGTGAGCAGCCGCCGCTGCCGTTCCAGGCAGTGTTAGCTGTAGCAGGGGATAGCTAAGGTGTCATTGGACTACAGCTCCCATCAGCCTCAGCAAACATGGCCAAAGGTCAGGCATGATGGGAATTGTAGTCCAACCGCATCTGAAGAGCACAACCTTGGCTATTCTGGAGCTATCAAATCAGCGTTGTTTCCTAAAAATAACAATCTCAGAGCATGTCAGACACCGTTCAAGACAATTGGCATAATACTTAACACCAGGGCTTTTTTAAAAAGCTGGAACTCTTCCAGGGTTGCCATATTTTGAAAACCGCCTTCCAGGACAGACCTGCCCTTGCTGTGGAGGCCACAGCCAAGTGGAGGCTTTATTGTCCTGTTGTTGCCCTGTTCCTTTCCAGTGCCCGCTCTGGCCCCGCAGTTTGCTGGGACCCTGTTTGCGCGAGGCTCCTGCTTGCTGGTGCCAGGGGGTAACTTCGGGCCACTGAGCGGGCTTGGCTATGGAGCCTCCTCTCCCTCTCAGGTCCTCAATCTCCAAGTGGTCACCAGCAAGGTCACGCTCAGGATCGGGCCCAGGCAGGGAGGCTCACTGCTCTGTGGCCTCTCCAGTCTTGCCTGGCCCTTCCCCAGCAGCAATGGCGGCCCCCAATGGCTGCTCAAGCCGCATCAGATGGGAAGGCGCAGGCAGGACCAGAGAGGCCACTGCTGATGCTGATGCAGCCGCTACTGCCCATGTCGCCTCTGACATGGCTTGAGCAGCCCTACGGCCCGATATTCCTGGACATTCCAGAAATTTCCTCCCGGACACTGGTTCCGACAGCCGAATCCCGGCAATGTGCAGGAAATTCCGGACGTATGGGAAACCCTAAACTCTCTGGAACTCAGTTCCAGCACCTCTCAGGTGGCGGCCATTGCCATTATAAGAGAACAAGGGAGGCAATTCATGGTGCGTTCTGGCACCTCTTTTTCTAGAAAAACAGCGCTACTTAATACACATACACTTCTCAGTTTCACACTATAAGGCTACAATCTTATAAACTACCCACTAAACACTCTAAGACTCACCTTTGGGTAAGTCACATAGGATGCTGTTGTTAGTGTTGATGTTCTGTAAAATCACAATGTGGCAGAGATGGAACAATCTGTCCATTCTTTCAGTTTCTCATTTTTCTAATCTTAAATTCCAAATCAGTTTGCATTAAAAAAAAGAGTTTTCATAAGAATTCATCAGCATTTTTGTGTGATTTTCTCTTAGTAGACACATGTTTATATGGCATTTCCCCTAATATAAATATTTTTGGCAAAGCAATTACTCCAAAGTAATGCATTTTTGTATGGTCTTTTCACAAGTATACACATTTATATACACACTTTACTCACTTGGAAAGACAGGCGGACTAATGCCAGTGTACTGGAAGAAGCAAAGATCACCAGTGTTGAAGCAATGATTCTTCAACATCAACTTCATTGGACTGGTCATGTTGTTCAAATGCCTGATTATCATCTTCCAAAGCAACTACTCTATTTCCAACTTAAGAATGGAAAGTGAAATACCGGAGGACAACGAAAGAGGTTTAAAAACACTCTCAAGGCAAATCTTTTTTTAAAAAAGTAAGTAGTATAAGCACTGGTAACTGGGAAACACTGGCCTGCAAGCGCTACAATTGGAGAACAGCCTTTACCAAAGTTGTTGTGGACTTTGAAGAAGCATGAACTCAGGGCGAAAAGGAGAAACAAGCTAAGGGGAAGGCACATTTGGCAAACCCTCACAGTGATCAGGTCCTGCCTGGAAACCTATGTCCTCACTGTGGAAAGGACATATGGATCCAGAATTGGCCTGCACAGTCACTTACGGACTCACTGTTAAGACCGTTTTCTTGGAGACAATCTTACTTGGCTATGAGTGATTGCCACAGAAGATGTGCATTTTTGCACACATTACTTTGCTAGAGAACTACACTCCAAAATTTGGATAAGTAGCTGTGCTGTTGTTCACATATTGTTTCAGAAAGTGTGAATTGGATAAATTCACTGGATTGAATGCTTCCGCCATCCCTACAACCATCCAAAAAAGGGTGTGGGACGTTGCTTGCCTTAAGGAAGGTACACCATAACGGACCTCAATAGCTCCAATTACACAGAGGGGTCCACCTTGAAGAGTTAAAACACATGGGGGAGTTGGCAATTAGTAAGGATTGCCTGCATTTGAGGCCATCTAGAAAATCTGGGTTCCATAAGCTTTACAAGAAGATCCTTTAAAAAAGTTCAACATTCCCTCCTAACCCAATTTCCCATGTTTGATACCCAGGGTGATGGAAACCCTGCAAGAGTCAGTGTGTTGTCTCTGGTCTTGCAGTCCTTTCAGAGTGGCTTTTAAACATGAATCATATATATATAACATGCAAGTAAGGAATGCTTATGCAATGTTCCTGCACTGCTGTGTAACATTAATATTCAAAGAGGGGGCTCACACTGCTTCTCAGGAGAACTATGAGCAGCTTCTGCAGCTTTCTGTAGAGCTGCCAATTCAAAGCTATTCTGGTGATCATTACCCCCTTCTTCCACATATGCTTTTATAATATATTCTGAATCAAGGAAGTCAGATGATCCAGGCCCCGCATTGCACATGGCTCTCCAGTGCAGACATCATGCCCTTGATTGGAGGGAAACCATCATGCCAAAAAGCAAAACTGCCTTGTAAACTGCAAATAAGCTGAAGGAAGCTTTTAAATGCTAGGTTACCCTTATAGCCCATAAATGGGGATCACAGTTAACAAATCTGCAGATAAAAAGCACTTTTATCTTATCTTTAACTGCAGGACTTCACAGGCTCCCAGTTACTTGCCTCAATTTTAGGATAATCCCGATTTGCCTTGTGGAAAGACAATTGTTCCTAAATGGGCAGGCTGAAGATAATGAACTACAACAGATGACAATCACAATGTTTAGGGGTGGGGGAGGTAGGGGAGAACGAGGAAACTTCATATTGTTTGATCAAGCATCGCATTCTTAAAGTAGAACAGCCGTGTGCAGGAACCGAGGAGCCTAAATGGGGGAAAGGATCAAATGGAAAGGAGGAAGATGCTTGGTCCTTCTCTAGAAGATCATTGGGAGACACTCGTGCAGTTAAGAGTTGGGATATTTTGCCAAAGGGGTTAGCATGGGCCAGCCACCATCTCTTAGACTAACCTACCACACAGGGGTGTTGTGAGGATGAAATAGGGAGGAGGAGAACCATGTACACCACCTTGAAATCCTTGGAAGATAAAGGTGGTATATAAATTCAATAAAATAAAATATGAAACAAAGCGGAGCTGAATGGCGGGAACCTGGTTTGGAGCAGTTGATCTCCCCTTTCCACCTCAACTTCAGAAGGAGCAGGGGTGTTGCCCCCCCTAACTTTCCTGTGGAGTGAAGAGCATCAGTGGAGGCTGAGGAGGGTTTTGATCAGTTGAGAGGACCAGTGACTGAACAGGAGTCTGGACAGGAGGGCGCAGTCGAGTCATCTGGAGCCAGGCACCAACTTTGCAGTTGGGAGCAGACTCACACCCCCCGACAGAGTGTGTTTTTTACAATCCCAGTTTTCGCATGAGTCTTACGAGCGTTCCACACCTTGTCTATAAAAGCTTGGTGGGTGGGACGCATTTGTCACTTCCATCCATTTCTGAGCTTCTTGCTGTGCTCCTGAATGATGACTCCTGAGCCCTGTGTCTACTCACTTGCCTGAATAAATTTGGCCATGGGCGCAGACAGGATTTTTGTTAGCGGAGGCAGGCCTTTTGGTGGGACTGGGGGGGCATGCTATGTATTTTTATTATGATTCATTGAGGGGCAGCTGCCTTTCCCCGTGCCCCCTGCCCTTGGCTACACCCATAAATTTGGCTCTTACAATAACTTCTGTCTCTGTGTTTTGGGGCAGGAGCGAGGACAGGGCTTCAAGGGTGTACTGGAAAATAACATTTGAGCAATTAAAGTGGATTAAGCACTTTGTGGTAGAACAAAACTGCCAGAATGGCATGTTATGGAGGCAGACAAGCCCCATAGCAGCACATAGGCCAGCATAGGCAAACATTTGGGCTGATGGTTGTCTCCACAGCACCCTCGGTTGCTTTTCTTTCTTTCTTTCTCTCTTTTTAAACCATTTTAGTGACATGGTCCGGCAGACTGGTCATGCACCTGTTTATAGATGCTTGTTTTTATCATTCCCCTCCCCACTTTTGAAAATACCATCCTTTTCTACAACAAAATGCTGCTTATTCCTGTCAAGCAGATGTTGAGATCCTCTCGGTCACAGCTCTCCCTAAGTAATTTAACACAATCAACTGTACTGTTGTATAAAGTGTTACACACTAGGAGTTATTATTGCCTTGTGAAATTAGGTTTCTGGTTACTATTCAGAGATAATAAAAGCAAACATATGAAAATGGTTTACTTCACCCAAATGCACCCCCCCCCCAAAAGGAGATTGCTGTGGAATAGGTGACACATATGTGAAATACAGACCAAGCCTCCAAATATCTATTGTGGTGTATTTCTCCTATAGCCCATTTACACTGGTGAGATAATTTCTCATCCCATGCCATCCGCCAGACTCCTGATCGTGCCCAAACTTCACTTAGTGCCATCCACAAATCTTTACTCTGGTCTCTGGACAATAATTCCCATATACAGTCTATTGCACAGGTGAAGGCAGCATTGAGTGCCTGGGATGCACCGAAGAGCTATTAACTTTACTTAGTGCAGGAAGACTAATGGATAATCTGTCACACCTCACCAGCTTCCCTGTTATATATGTAAACCTTGGAAAAAGCCTCTGTTCTTATTTGAATGCACAGCCATATATAACTTGGGTGCTGATGCCCTTTCCATTCTAGACATGCCTCTTACAAAAACCAATGTCATGTTAAGAATATAGGGGTTTTCTATAGGGTTTTACATTTAACATGTCATGAACCCTGTTGAATAACTTGTTGTATACTGTAGGGAGAGGGTGGTGCTGTGGTCTAAACCACTGAGCCTCTTGGGCTTGCTGATCGGAACGTCAGCAGTTCAAATCCGCACGACAGGGCGAGTTCCTGTTGCTCTGTCCCAGCTCCTGTCAACCTAGCAGTTTGAAAGCACTCCAGTGCAAGTATTTAAATAGGTACTGCTGTGGCGGGAAGGTAAATGGTGTTTTCATGCACTCTGGCTTCCATCACGGTGTCCCGTTGCACCAGAAGCAGTTTAGTTATGCTGGCCATATGACCCAGAAATAGGTCTGTGGACAAACGCCAGCTCCCTCGACCTGAAGTGCACCACACCCTAGTTGCCTTTGACTGGACTTAACTGTCCAGGGTTCCTTTACTTTTTTTAACCTTTATAACTTGTTGTATAAATAACGATGCTACAGAATATACAGCTACATATTTAACAGGGACTGATCCCATATCCATTTAGCTAAATGGAAAACAATGGCTTTTGTTTGATATATACTTTATTATTACAATTACTTCAATAATTGATTTATTCTGCAGTAAAATTTCTCCTCTTGACGAAGGTTGATATAACAGATATGTTAATATACTGCATGACTACATTCATCTCTCCTAATGATTTCTGTTAGCATGAAAAGTACTTCCTTTGAAGAAAGAATAACTGCCTTTTAGTGTTGACACTGTACTCCATACTATTGTTCCACCTTTGGTATATGACTTTTTATTTAGATATTGAATAATTTGATCATCTCAATGGAAAAATAGAAATGTACATTAGCTGTCAATGGAAATCCAGTTAACGTTTAATAGTAACATATGATCTATTTGAGAGGACTTGTTAACTCTTAATTTCTGATTTTGTCCCAAATTGATGCTATACAACTTGCATGTCAAATAATACAATTACCTTTTTACTACAGATGGATGCCAATTAAATGAAAAATTGCAAGGGCTTGTTGTTTACGAGGTAATAACTTTATCCTGCCGAGGTGTTTATTAGTCCTGTTACAGATAGTTATTACTATGCTAACTGGAAGCATACCTACTACATTTTTGAAATATACTCGGAGTCGAGAGTGAATTTCATGCTCTTTATTCAGCTCATATTCATCAAGGAGAAGAAGAGAAGACGAATGGCTCTTTTCCCAAAACCATCTGCTTATATACATTATTTACACAATGGGCCTTGCGTGATTGGCTACTTCAGGGCTACACCTGTGGGCCAATTATATTGTGGATTGACTTCTGCCTGCAGCCTGATTGGCTGCTCCTACAGGCCAATCAGGTAGCAGATTCACTTCTGCCAGCCGCCTGATTGGCTGCTCCAGCAGGCCAATCAGGTTGCGGATTCACTTCCACCTGGAGTTGGATTGGGTAGCTCCCGCTGATTCTGAATCCTATTGTTCTAGGATTCAGCTCAGTACATAACAATTTTTGTTAACACGGTGAAATTGCGAGTTTAAAATAGTCAATTGCAATAAAGACAAAATGTATTGAAGAAAGAATAGAACAGGCACAAGCCACCAAACTAAACTACATCACCATGCTGTGCACAAATGTCTATGGCCATTCCATGGCCAAGATTGCAAATAAGTTACTACTGTAAATCTTGTGGCACCTTAAAGACCCATAGATTTATTGTTGTGCAGCCTTTTGTTGACTAGAGTCCACTGTATAAAGTTTACGGAGAAACATCTAATTTAGAGGGGGAGGACAAACATTTGAAGGGTAGTGGAAACGGTTTGAACACTCAAAACCACTTTGACACCACTTTAAAATGTCTTCACCCTCTGTAGTTTTCCCCCTCAGTAAGTTTGAAAGCTGCTCTGTGATCAAAATATTACTTTGCGTCTGACATAAAGACAAATGGCTACCTGTATTCTGAACACCTAAAATAATGGCATTTATAAATGGTTTAACCCACACCTCTGTAGCAAAATACTGAAAAACGTAAGTGCATTAAAAATGGTTATTCTTCCACCATGTTAACTCTGGGCAGTGTATGTGGAGTTTTAGGTGGGCTCTTATTCAAATATTACTTACCGGTAAGTAATATTAAGCAAAGCTCTGTGAGGTATCTTTTGGATAATTTTTCTATTTCCCCACCCCACCAGCGCTTGTTAGTTCATTGTCTCTAGATCATTCTCTTCAAATAAAGTTGTAGTTTGAAAGAAAAAGGACAGAAAAAGTGGCTAACAAGAAAACAGGAATCATCACTAAAGCTTAGTGAAAAAATGTCCTCATGAGTGGTGTTATTTATCAGAAAAACCACAACTAATTCACCAAGACAAAATACCACTGGGGGAAGGGGCTAAATACTTAAAGATACCATATAAATATAGTCATGATAATCATCCCCTAAAAAGAATAAATCACCCCTTCTAAAAGAATGAAATCAAAAAATGCAAAAAATTCATTCATTTATGAGGTCCTAATAAATACATCCCCTTCATGGATCAATGCCTTTTTTTTTTAAACATACTTTTTATTAATTTTACAGAATACAAAAAAAACAAAAAAAGGTACATACATAAACACCTTTTCCACCTCCTTCCTACCCACCCACATGGGTCCTCCCCTGCCACACAAGTATCCCATGTATGTGAACAGTCAGAGATGGTCCATTTTATGCTTGGATTTCTGTCCTCCTCCCCCTCCCCTGACCCCAAAGCCCCCCCCCCCTGCCACCAGGGAGCTCCAGCAAACCAGGGCAGTACGCAGGAGGCCATCCATCCAACCATCTATTGTCATACCAAAAAAAAAAGAGAAAAATAGAAATAGGGAAAAAGAAAAAAAAAGAAAGGGCAAAAAAAGAGAAAAAAACAATACAAAACAGAAAAAATTTTCTTACATTCATGATTGTAAAACCATATTTTGTGGGCTTCCCCTCCCCCCCCTTCCCCGGTTTTCATCCCTTTTTTATCATCTGCAACAGTTTCTTACTTTATAGAAATACACCTTTGTATCTTATACAACTTATAAATCAATTATTAACATTTTCATCTAATATTCAAATCACTGAAAAATCAAACTCCCATTTTATCTTCCCGTGCCTAATTTTTCCTCCCTCTATAAGCCTCCATATTTTCACATTTTCCAAAATCCATTCACTTTTAAAACTATAACTATTCTCAATTTAACCTTACATCCCCGATTACCGGCTCCACCCCCCCAATCCAGCAAATTCCATAATCAGCAGACCTGTTATAAACCTGTTAATCCATCCATGTAATCACAACATCACTTTCCCTTCACCCCACCCCCTGTTTACAGTCTTTTGCCATCCAGGCCACCATACAGGGCCCCTGAATTTCTTCTCTTCTCTGCATATTTTTTCCTTCTTCCCTGTGGGCGTTCTGGAGTTCCAATAATACCAATCGTGCCCCCCTCAAAAGCGGGGCACTCCATCCAACTTTTTGTAGAGTAAAGTCATCATTTTTTTCGTGGTGTGCTTCATTTTGTGTTGAATCATCACAGTCCTCATCTTCATCTTTTCCTTCCAAATCACAGTCATCATCATTGTCATTCTCACATTCATCTTTTTCAGTGTCAAAAGCTTCATCTCCTAAAAAATCATATTCTGCCATCACCATCTGAAATTTTTGCTGTAACTCTTGCCGTCGTGTCTCCTCTTGACATAGCTCTATTCTTGTTTCCCACATTAAGGTCAAAACAGACCGCTGGAACTCAGGGGAACACTTTTTTGTTGACATAATTCAATCCTGCCAAGGTCAAAACTTGTCACGTGGGGTGGAATATGATCACAGTTTATTTTCTCGACTCCATTTTAACAAGCTGGCTGCATTCTTCAAGTCTTATTAACAATAAAGTTCGAACTCACATTTCACAAACATTTGAACCAAAAAAGAAATTCCACAAAGTCCAGAAATACAAAATGAAATAAAAATTGACTCATGAATCCTGATCAACTCACTGGGTTGTCTGGGCTGCCGGCTCCCGAGGAAAAGAAAGATTTTTCTCAGTCTTTACCTCTTGCTGCAGGGCAGTCATAAACCACAGTCTCTCTCCCCTTCTCACCCTGCATCAAAGGGGAGATTCTCTTTGATGCCTTTGAGGGATCCTTTTGAATTGCAAATCTTCTGTTTATGGCTTCGGGTTTCTATTTACTGTCTCTTTTGTTGCCGTGGGGGGGGGTGGC
The DNA here is from genome assembly GCF_963506605.1 of Zootoca vivipara. Classification (NCBI taxonomy): domain Eukaryota; kingdom Metazoa; phylum Chordata; class Lepidosauria; order Squamata; family Lacertidae; genus Zootoca; species Zootoca vivipara. Next base: position 38,558,518 of record NC_083276.1, read on the forward strand.
TTCCTCTTTTCTCCCCTCTCTCCCAGATCCAAATTGTTTTATAATCCAAATCGTGAGGTTACTTACAGTCTTTTCCAATCGTTTTATTTTCGGAAGAATCCAGCGCTCTCCGCCTTCGGCTTGAAGCTTCTCCCTGCTAGAATAACGTTGCCGCTCAAAATGGCCCCCGCGACTTCTACCCTCCTCGCTCCGGAGCTCTTATTAGAGCTAACCGAAGAGTTGGGGAGTCCGGATTGGGGCTGTGCCGAGCAAATTGCCCCCGGGACGCCCTTCCCGAGGTTCTAAGGGGCGCAGCGTCGCTCTCGCTACCCTCCCCACTCCTAGCAGGGACGGGCCGTCTCGGAGACGAGACGAAACCCCGCCGATCGGCGCTGAACCCGGAAGCCTCATGGATCAATGCCTTGTCGTGGCGAAGGGGCTTGAATAACTCAGAGAAGCTATGAGCTATGCCATGCAGGGCCACCCAAGATGGACAGGTCATAGTGGAGAGTTTTGACTAAACGTGATCCACCTGGAGAAGGAACTGGCAAGCCACTCCAGTATCCCTGCCAAGAAAACTCCATGGACAAAGAAGGCTGATCGCCGAAGAATTGATGCTTTTGAATTATGGTGCTGGAGGAGACTCTTGAGAGTCCCATGGACTGCAAGAAGATCAAACCTATCCATTCTGAAGGAAATCAGCCCTGAGTGCTCCCTGGAAGGACAGATCGTGAAGCTGAGGCTCCAATACTTTGGCCACCTCATGAGAAGAGAAGACTCCCTGGAAAAGACCCTGATGTTGGGAAAGATTGAGGACACTAGGAGAAGGGGACGACAGAGGACGAGATGGTTGGACAGTGTTCTCGAGGCTACAAACATGAGTTTGACCAAACTGCCAGAGACAGTGGAAGACAGGAGTGCTTGGCGTGCTCTGGTCCATGGGGTCACGAAGAGTTGGACACGACTAAATGACTAAACAACAACAACAATAAATACATCAGGGACAGGGTGGTGCTGTGGTCTAAACCAGAGCCTAGGTCTTGCCGATCGGAAGGTCGGTGGTTCGAACCTCTGTGACGGGGTGAGCTCCCGTTGTTCGGTCCCAGCTCCTGCCCACCTAGCAGTACGAAAGCATGTCAAAGTGCAAGTAGATAAATAGGTACCACTCTGGCGGGAAGGTAAGCGGTGTTTCCGTGCACTGCCCTGGTTCATCAGAAGCAACTTAGTCATGCTGACCACATGACTCAGAAGCTGTCTGCGGACAAACACTGGCTCCCTCGGCCAGTAAAGTGAGATGAGCGCGGAACCCCAGAGTCGTCCGCGACTGGACCTAAAAGGTCAGGGGTCCCTTTACCTTTTAATAAATACATCATGTGGCGACATTCAGCTCTTGTTTGACAATTTGACATATGTGGTTTCCTGTACTCGTTTATAAGGAATATGTAAGAGGACTTTCTGAAACCCAAGCCAAGTAGATGTTGAAAGTCAATCCTACTAGTTAAAGTGAGCAGCATAAGCTCTTTAAAAAGAACAAAAAATAACTTTCAATGGAAATTACCCTGCAACAAAGACTACGAAAATAAGTCCTTTTTTTTCCTTTAAAAGAGTGTGATTTATTTGTTTCTAAAGGAGTAGTAGCAAGGAAGAAGCAGGTAATTATTAAGAAACATCCATTTCAGGAAAAAGTGGTAATTCTAATCTTTGGCAAGAAAGAGGGAAATGATCCTTTCTGTAGCCTAAGAAAATTATACCCTTGTGGGGTTTTAAAATGGATAGCATACCAAAAAGGACCTTCCTCCTCCCATCTACTGATATTAAAGAATAAAGATATTACTTTTCAGATCAAAAGAAAAGAATATCTTTTATATGTAATCTTTTTTTCTGCTTTAAAAAAAGCTATTTTGTCAATGTATGTGTGTTTTGGTCTCTAAGGACAGGGATATATAGATATAGTTAAGGCACATGAGACGAAAAGGAGAGAAAATGTATATGCACTTCACATTCTTTCCAGTATTACAACTCTATTACTAGTAAAAGTGAAATAAAAAGTGACTGAGAACTTGCATTTAGTTCAGTGAGAAAAACCTTTAGTGGTGAACCTCTCCATAGTAGTTTTGTATTCAAAACGTATTCACTTACTATGCTGATTAAATTTACACATGCCTAGCAAAGTCCATATCTTTGCAAACTTTGTCTGTTTATAGTTGCTCTTTTTTAAAAAGAAAACAATGATTGTTGAAAAACACCTGTGCTCATGTGTGTTATCTATAAACAAACCCACACATTTAGACCTAAAATTTGAAAGGATGAGGAGCTTGTGTTATATTTAAAACAAAATATCTACTTGGTTCTTTGAGATATACATACACCAGTGTAAACATAAATATCAGATATTAAAATAAGCGTTTTGAGAAATGGCAAGCACGACACACTGCAGCTCATTTCAGAAATCATACTCTTACGAAGGAAAGTATGATCCGCTTTTTCTGGTGTGTTGGGCAAACTGTGGTCACTACCAACCAGCAATTTTCATCAAACCATGATTTGAAATGGCAAACTACATTTAGCGCTAGGAGGCAAGGGAAGAAGATGAGTGTCTGTGTCATGCTCCCAATCCACCAAGCTATGGTTCAGGTGATCAGAATACGACAACTGCAGTAAGTCACCCTTTCCAAGGTTTGTTATTGTAGAATTTGTAATTTGTATGCCAGTGTTACTGCTGGTGGGAAAAGAGACAGAGGACAAACAGGGCACTGAGAGGCAGGAGGCATATAGCAAGCCACATGGCATGAAGAAGTCCTCTTTCTCATGCTAAAAGCCTTATGGTTCCCAACAGACTATAGGGTTTTCCTTAATATGGTCATTCAGGCATATGTACTAGATTTGCACGTGCAATGCATTTTTTGTGTTTAGTTATTTTCAAAATATTAAGAGACACTTAATCTACTAGTTTCTGTTTTTATTTGTTGATTTCATATATACATATATTGGGTGATTCCATATCAAGTGATCCAACTTTTATACCTCATGCCATCCAATTTTCTTAATATTTTGTACACTTGTTGAATGATCAAAACTAAGTTTAAATATAAAATTTTAATTTTTATCTCATCCCGTTTGTGAGTTATGAGGGTTTGAATGTTTTTTTTTAAATAGCCTTGCCAGACTACACAAAAGCCTTAAAAACTCAGCCCAGAATCGAGATACATAAAAACTAAAAACACCAATATTTTCCAAACTTCATGGGCTTTAACATGATGTCACATGATGAACTTACTCCAAATTATAAATTTACGTTACAAAAACTGAATATTTTAAAAAGTGATTAAAAAATTAATATGATTAAAAATTCCAAAAAATGTATTATTTAATATTTCTAAGAGCTATCTTTAAAATTTCATCTTGGGATCTCAATGGGATCACATTTTTTTTTAAAAAAATGTTTTGTACATACATGTACAAAATAGGAAAGGATGAGGCATGGAAAGGGGGGTGGTTTCTGTGCAAGAGTTGAGAAAAGTGATGAGGTGGTAAGGTGGTAAAAGGGGAAATGCAACAAAGGAGGGAGCAGGGTGAAGATGAAAGCAGGGATATCAAAGCATCTACCAAATAAGTGGTGTTTTCATAATTGGGCCGATGAAAAAGAGGCTTTGCAAAAAGGTTTGCAAAAAGGAGAGGACAAGCATGGACATGGGGGTGAAGTTAAAAATGGGTGCAAAGCAGGGTTACAAAATAGAAGAGAGAAGTGTGCCAGAAATGAGCTTGGGAAGTTAGCTTAATCATTGCAAGGACTGGGAAGGAAAGGTCTAGGCAGGAATGACAGCAGAGCTGGGGAGCGGAGTAAGTAGAGGCACAATCCCTAGTATGTGCTACCATAAATCCGTGTGATGGGGTGAGATCCCGTTGCTCTGTCCCAGCTTCTGCCAACCTAGCATACCAGCGCAAGTAGATAAATAGGTACTGTTGCAGCAAAAAGGTAAACAGTGTTTCTGTGTGCTCTAGCACTCATCACAGTGTCCCATTGTGCCAGAAGTGGTTTAGTCATGCTGGCCACATGACCCAGAAAGCTGTCTGGACAAATGCCAGCTCCTTTGGCCTGCAAAGCGACATGAGCACCACACCCGAGTCACCTTTGACTGGACTTAACCCTTCAGAGGTCCTTTAGCTTTACCATAAGATGTTGTAATAGCTTCCAGCTACGATGGCTTTAAAGGGGGATTAGACTATTTGCACCATCTCCAGTATCAGAGGCACCATGCATCTGCATACCAGTTGCTGGGGAACACAAGCAAAATAATGCCATCACCCTCATGACCTACCTAGGGATGCAGGTGGCACTATGGTCTAAGTCTAAACCATGAGCCTCTTGAGCTTGGCAATAGGAAGGTTGGCGGTTTGAATTTGCACAATGGTGGTGAGCTCCCACTGCTGTGTCCCAATTTGAAAGCACACCAGTACAAGCAGATAAATAGGTACCACTGTGGCAGGAAGATAAATGGCGTTTCTCATGCACTTTGGCTTCCATCACGATGTTCCGTTGAGCCAAAAGCGATTTATAGCTGCCTTTGACTGGACTAATTCATCCTGGGTCCTTTACCTAGACTAGATGGGTATGACCCAGCAGAACTCTTATGCTCTTATCCACCCAACAAATTATTCACGTTGATGAGTGCCAGCATGGATGACTTTAGGAGACAAATTCAGAGAAAACTTTCAATTACTACTGTACTAGCCACAATGGTTCTGTTCTGCCTTCTCTGTTGGAGGCACTATACCTCTGAACCCAGTTGTTGGGAATCACACAAGACTCCTGTTTTACTCCGGTCCTGGTTGCAGGCTTCCCATAAGCAGTTGGCCACTTTGAGAACAGGAATCTGGATTAGATGGGCATTTGGCCTTATCCTTCTGGGCTCTTCTTACAATGTGATGTTTTATAAATAAATCAAATATTATTCAAATGTTAGTCCAATTCTCAGTTAAGTGTACCCAAAATATCCTAAAATATCTTTGGGACACTCGAATTAGCCCTAATAATGAATCAGTTAGTTGTGCAACACACCACTGCAAGTAAAGTATGCTGGGAATCAAGAACATGGTTTTAACTTTGCGGCACCAGATCTCTCGAACTCATTTCCCTTAAAAGTGCCACAAGCCCAAACACATGAGTTTCTGACCCTTGTTGAAACCCCTTTTCTCCCATATCTTCCCACGTGCGTCTATTTCTGCATTTCAAATGTCTTGTAGGGTTTTTATGCTGCAATTCCCTTTCATGACCGGTATTCTGTTTCCTATTCCACTTCTGGCCATTTTCTGACCATAGATTGTTTCATAAATCCTGAAATTAAAGAGCTATATTAACCTCGTTTTATCTTTTTCTGGGCTTGAAATCCCACCCGCCTCCACAAAACGCTCCCAACACACCTGCAACTTTTCTGGTGCGTACACAGATCGCAGTTCAAGGCAAAGGGAAGCCGTGCACAACCTCCCCCCCCCCGAAAATCCCAACGCCGGGGGGCTCGACTTTAACAGCTGGTGCCCCCTTCCTTCCTACACCTCGGCGCTCCTCCTGGCACACAAAACGAAGTCACGAAAATGAAACTGCAGGAAAAGGGGCTGGGCTCCCAGGCCGCCCGGCTCTGAACTAGAAGAGCCAGCATTGAGCAGGCGAGAGGGAGCGGGCACCGCCGAGGCCGCCTTCTCCCCGCTCAGCCCCGCACGGGAGGCCGCCTTCCACCTCGGGTGCGCCCGCAGCAGCGGCGGCGGCGGCGAGCGAAGGGCGGAGCTGCGGAACCGCGCATGAGCGTCCCTCATTCCCCGGCTGTAAGGCGCGAAACGGAGGGGTCGGGGCAGAGGCTTTATTTTGGTGGGGGCGCTTCACCCAGACACGCCAGCCCCGCTCTTGTGAAAGGCCAAGAAAGGCTTTCCCGCGCTCTGCGTTTGAAACTGCCGCCGCCGCGCTTCGCCCCCGCCCACTGAGGGCGTGTGAGGCGGGGAGGATGGCGACGAAGCTGACCAAAGCCCAGTACGAAGAGGTCGCCCGGTTCCTGGCCCAAGTGCCTCCGACCAGGCAGAGCCTGAGGAAACTGAGGGAGCGCTTCCCCAGGTAAGTCTGCGCGGGCTCCCGCAGAGCTCCGCCTCCCTCGTCAAGGGCGAGCCCCGCCCCCTCGAGGGAAGGAAGCGGCGGCAGGGAAGCGGCAGGCCCGGGGTTTTGTTTTATTTGGTTTTTAAAATATGGGGGGGGGGTGAAAGGCGGCGGCGGGAGGGAGTTGGTCAGATTGGCATGTTTGCAATGTAAATAAAGGCACTCTCTGCCTTTGCTTCGGGCCTGGGAAGCTGTTTTGGTTTGTGAGGAAGCACTGCGAGCAGGAGGGTCTCAAGGTGCGCCATAAAAGTATCACTTGAGAGCAATGCTGCAAGCATAACCCCATTTACTTGGGAGTAAGTAAGCCCCCCCCCCAATTGATTCCCGTAGGACTTACTTCTGAGTAGATGTGATTAGGCTCGCGCTCCTAACCATATTGCTGGATTTAGTGGAGGCTCTGTTTGAGCTGAGCATTCCTAGGGTTCGACTTGGTTGCAAAACTCCCGACCTTCTTTTTTGCATGTAATTCCTGCATTCTCAGAGACCTGAAGTGGATCGTAATTAATGGTGTTTAATTGATTGCCGGGTACAAGCTTTCCAAAGTTGTGCGTGGTCCCTGTCGCATTACGCACCGCAGTGGGCAACCTAAAGTAGCTGCTTCCCACTTGCTTGTTTCCTACCTGTTGCTTCTCTCCAATTCAAATAATACACCGCAAAGTGGGGAAAAAGATGCAGAGGTTAGAGCAGGCTTCCTCAACCTCGGTGCTCCAGATGTTTTGAGACTACAATTCCCACCATCCCTGACCACTGGTCCTGCTAGCTAGGGATCATGGGACTTGTAGGCCAAAAACATCTGGAGGGCCGAGGCTGAGGAAGCCTGGGTTAGAGTATTTGACACAGCGATAAACACCTAAACAGTTTACAAGAATCAGTTTTAATAATCAGAACTCTTTTCACTGTTACTTGAGCTGTTTTATATAATTTGATGAATTTCGGTAAGCTGAGTTTATAGTATGTCTTTAAATAATAAATTAAAGCAACAGAATTGGCACTAGGGTTTATACCTTGGTTGGCTGGCCCATTGTTGATGATTATTTGCTTCTGTGGGGCTATCTAATAATAATAATAATAATAATAATAATAATAATAATAATTTATTTATACCCTCTGCCACTGGGCAGCTCCCAACAGAATATAAAAATAGAATCAAACATTAAAAGCTTCCCTAAACAGGGCTGCCTTCAGGTCTCTTATAAAAGTCAGATAGTTGTTTATTTACTTGACATCTGATGAGAGGGCCTTCCACAGGGTGGGCGCCACCACCAAGAAGGCCCTCTGCCTGGTTCCCTGTAACCTCACTTCTTGCAGTGAGGGAACCGCCAGAAGGCCCTTGGCGCTGGACCTTGCACTTATAACCAAGGACAGGTACAAAGGGGCATAGGAAAGTTGCCTAACACCAAGTCAGGTCATTGATCCATGTATTATTGTGGATGCTGACTGGCAGCAGTTCTGGTGGGTTTCAGAAGGGACATTCTCAGTCATAGCTGAAGATGCCAGGGACTGAATTTTGGGTTTTCAGCTTGCAAGGCATGGGCTTTACCATTGAGCTATGACCCTCTCATCAAGAGCTGGTTAATCTAGAATACACTTTAGAACCTTAGTGGTGTTCTGGAGAGCTTTTAGCTGAGAGCTGTAGTTGACAACAAATCATGGCCTACTGCTTTCTCTGTTGCACCTGTCCTGTATTTGGTGACCACTACGGTAGGTACTTGTTTGGCACTGTTGATTTGAATATTTACTTCACCTGATGAGTACTGTAGTTTTAAGATGCAGGTGTTGATCCCTGAATTAGATGCATATTAAAGGACTTGCTGTAGACCGTAGATAGTGATGAGCTCCGGAGGGTAGTTGGGAAATGCACGAATGGGTATGGTGGTCAATTTGTTTCTAATGTAAGGTTTATATGCCTTTCACATTGTTGTACTGTACTGTAGTGTCCAGAAAGTGGACTTGTATGGACTGTTTAGGACTAAGGTTAATGGTGCAGTGGAAATTGACTGATGTTCTGATGGATTCAAGATGGACTTGGATACAGTGGAACCTCGGTTTATGAACACCTCGGTTTATGAATTTTCGGTTTACGAACGCCGTGGACCCATCTGGAACGGATTAATTCACTTTCCATTACTTTCAATGAGAAAGTTCGCTTCAGTTTATGAACGCTTCAGTTTAGGTACTCCGCGAACTGTCTGGAACAGATTAATCCACTTTCCATTACTTTCAATGGGAAAGTTCGCTTCAGTTTATGAACAGACTTCTGGAACCAATTGTGTTCACAAACTGAGGTACCACTGTAATGATATCATTACTATATCTCCCATATAGGAGTAGTGTTAGGTAACTGAAGCTGAAGAAACATGAGTCAATCATAATTATGTTGAAGTACACATGTGGGTCACACATAGGTGTACTGTTGATATGAAGAGAACAAATTGTCCCAGTTCTGAGACGGTCAGAACAAACTGGGAAAGTTCAGCTTAGTAGTATAAAAGATGTAACTGCTTCTGCTCGCCTTGCTTGATCTTTAGACCTTGCTTTGCAAAGTTTTTTTGTTTGTTTTTTAATCTTCTCTCTGTGAAGTATAGCTCCATTCAGGTGACCATGTACTTGATGAAGTGAGCTCTGTGAAACAAAAGCTTCTAGCACAATAAAGTGGCGGCGGCGAGCGAAGGGCGGAGCTGCGGAACCGCGCATGAGCGTCCCTCATTCCCCGGCTGTAAGGCGCGAAACGGAGGGGTCGGGGCAGAGGCTTTATTTTGGTGGGGGCGCTTCACCCAGACACGCCAGCCCCGCTCTTGTGAAAGGCCAAGAAAGGCTTTCCCGCGCTCTGCGTTTGAAACTGCCGCCGCCGCGCTTCGCCCCCGCCCACTGAGGGCGTGTGAGGCGGGGAGGATGGCGACGAAGCTGACCAAAGCCCAGTACGAAGAGGTCGCCCGGTTCCTGGCCCAAGTGCCTCCGACCAGGCAGAGCCTGAGGAAACTGAGGGAGCGCTTCCCCAGGTAAGTCTGCGCGGGCTCCCGCAGAGCTCCGCCTCCCTCGTCAAGGGCGAGCCCCGCCCCCTCGAGGGAAGGAAGCGGCGGCAGGGAAGCGGCAGGCCCGGGGTTTTGTTTTATTTGGTTTTTAAAATATGGGGGGGGGTGAAAGGCGGCGGCGGGAGGGAGTTGGTCAGATTGGCATGTTTGCAATGTAAATAAAGGCACTCTCTGCCTTTGCTTCGGGCCTGGGAAGCTGTTTTGGTTTGTGAGGAAGCACTGCGAGCAGGAGGGTCTCAAGGTGCGCCATAAAAGTATCACTTGAGAGCAATGCTGCAAGCATAACCCCATTTACTTGGGAGTAAGTAAGCCCCCCCCCCAATTGATTCCCGTAGGACTTACTTCTGAGTAGATGTGATTAGGCTCGCGCTCCTAACCATATTGCTGGATTTAGTGGAGGCTCTGTTTGAGCTGAGCATTCCTAGGGTTCGACTTGGTTGCAAAACTCCCGACCTTCTTTTTTGCATGTAATTCCTGCATTCTCAGAGACCTGAAGTGGATCGTAATTAATGGTGTTTAATTGATTGCCGGGTACAAGCTTTCCAAAGTTGTGCGTGGTCCCTGTCGCATTACGCACCGCAGTGGGCAACCTAAAGTAGCTGCTTCCCACTTGCTTGTTTCCTACCTGTTGCTTCTCTCCAATTCAAATAATACACTGCAAAGTGGGGAAAAAGATGCAGAGGTTAGAGCAGGCTTCCTCAACCTCGGTGCTCCAGATGTTTTGAGACTACAATTCCCACCATCCCTGACCACTGGTCCTGCTAGCTAGGGATCATGGGACTTGTAGGCCAAAAACATCTGGAGGGCCGAGGCTGAGGAAGCCTGGGTTAGAGTATTTGACACAGCGATAAACACCTAAACAGTTTACAAGAATCAGTTTTAATAATCAGAACTCTTTTCACTGTTACTTGAGCTGTTTTATATAATTTGATGAATTTCGGTAAGCTGAGTTTATAGTATGTCTTTAAATAATAAATTAAAGCAACAGAATTGGCACTAGGGTTTATACCTTGGTTGGCTGGCCCATTGTTGATGATTATTTGCTTCTGTGGGGCTATCTAATAATAATAATAATAATAATAATAATAATAATAATAATAATAATTTATTTATACCCTCTGCCACTGGGCAGCTCCCAACAGAATATAAAAATAGAATCAAACATTAAAAGCTTCCCTAAACAGGGCTGCCTTCAGGTCTCTTATAAAAGTCAGATAGTTGTTTATTTACTTGACATCTGATGAGAGGGCCTTCCACAGGGTGGGCGCCACCACCAAGAAGGCCCTCTGCCTGGTTCCCTGTAACCTCACTTCTTGCAGTGAGGGAACCGCCAGAAGGCCCTTGGCGCTGGACCTTGCACTTATAACCAAGGACAGGTACAAAGGGGCATAGGAAAGTTGCCTAACACCAAGTCAGGTCATTGATCCATGTATTATTGTGGATGCTGACTGGCAGCAGTTCTGGTGGGTTTCAGAAGGGACATTCTCAGTCATAGCTGAAGATGCCAGGGACTGAATTTTGGGTTTTCAGCTTGCAAGGCATGGGCTTTACCATTGAGCTATGACCCTCTCATCAAGAGCTGGTTAATCTAGAATACACTTTAGAACCTTAGTGGTGTTCTGGAGAGCTTTTAGCTGAGAGCTGTAGTTGACAACAAATCATGGCCTACTGCTTTCTCTGTTGCACCTGTCCTGTATTTGGTGACCACTACGGTAGGTACTTGTTTGGCACTGTTGATTTGAATATTTACTTCACCTGATGAGTACTGTAGTTTTAAGATGCAGGTGTTGATCCCTGAATTAGATGCATATTAAAGGACTTGCTGTAGACCGTAGATAGTGATGAGCTCCGGAGGGTAGTTGGGAAATGCACGAATGGGTATGGTGGTCAATTTGTTTCTAATGTAAGGTTTATATGCCTTTCACATTGTTGTACTGTACTGTAGTGTCCAGAAAGTGGACTTGTATGGACTGTTTAGGACTAAGGTTAATGGTGCAGTGGAAATTGACTGATGTTCTGATGGATTCAAGATGGACTTGGATACAGTGGAACCTCGGTTTATGAACACCTCGGTTTATGAATTTTCGGTTTACGAACGCCGTGGACCCATCTGGAACGGATTAATTCACTTTCCATTACTTTCAATGAGAAAGTTCGCTTCAGTTTATGAACGCTTCAGTTTAGGTACTCCGCGAACTGTCTGGAACAGATTAATCCACTTTCCATTACTTTCAATGGGAAAGTTCGCTTCAGTTTATGAACAGACTTCTGGAACCAATTGTGTTCACAAACTGAGGTACCACTGTAATGATATCATTACTATATCTCCCATATAGGAGTAGTGTTAGGTAACTGAAGCTGAAGAAACATGAGTCAATCATAATTATGTTGAAGTACACATGTGGGTCACACATAGGTGTACTGTTGATATGAAGAGAACAAATTGTCCCAGTTCTGAGACGGTCAGAACAAACTGGGAAAGTTCAGCTTAGTAGTATAAAAGATGTAACTGCTTCTGCTCGCCTTGCTTGATCTTTAGACCTTGCTTTGCAAAGTTTTTTTGTTTGTTTTTTAATCTTCTCTCTGTGAAGTATAGCTCCATTCAGGTGACCATGTACTTGATGAAGTGAGCTCTGTGAAACAAAAGCTTCTAGCACAATAAAGTTTGCTAGTCTTCAAAATGCTTTGTTGTTGTTCCAAATAGTCTCGTGCTAAAAGCGGATATCTCATCATAATTCTGATTGCATTAAATTACAATATTGAATATACTGGATGCTTCATCCCTGTGTCAGACATGAATAAAAATTAAATAGGTACAGTAAGCTTACAACTTACGTGGGCCTACCTAAACCCAAACACATTGGGTTCAATGGTGGGTAGAATTACCAAAGTCAAGCCTTGCAGCTTCCTTAATATTTAATATTTTTCCCCACACACATAAAGCTGAATATGCACAAGTTAAATGTAAGTTGTGGGCTTTTACTGTATTTCCCTCCCAGTTTGTAGTAGTAACCAATATTAGCATCTATTCTGTATTTCCAAACAGAAGCACTATGGTTTTCCTTTTAGCAACAGAACAGGTAACTAAAGCTGAAAGTGCTCAGCTTAAGTAATGGCAATCTGTCTTCAAACCCTGGATCTTGCAGTATACTGCTCTGAATGTATCATCTTTGAAGTCTTCTATATTCTAGATTAAAACTGGAAAAAAGATTAAAATATGACCTGTGCTAAAAATTAAATATTGTTTTTCTTGTTCAGAGTTGTGAACTATTCCATATGCCACAGAAATTGCCAGTGTTTGGCCTGAAATATTCTCAGCTATTGAGATTTTTATAATTAGCAAATTTATTAAAATGTGTTATTAAATTCATATAATTAATGAAATCTTCAGTTGATAGACAAACTGTGTTTTCAAATTATGATATAACTTAAAGGGGAGGAAATCATGAATGGTTTAAGAAATTTTCTGTGCATTTTCTTGGGAACATGCATCCATTCATGAAGCTGGAACTGTGGAAATATACAGTTCTATCTTGAATATCTCTCTCCTCCAATATGCCTAGACTCTAAAATGAAAATATTGTATCTGTATGTGGATGAGAAATTGCCAATAATGGTATAAATCCTGATGGTTTTATGATAGATGCAGCTGTCCATTAGGAAATGGCCTGAAACCACCAACTCTCCTTTGAAAGCTCCTGAAGCCTTTTAAATCAAATTAATCTTGAAGCTTCTTGGGACAATTCAGCAAAGGCAGAACTTTTCCATCTAGAGCTTCTGATGAGATGAAACTGATGCTGATATTTAAACTGTCAGACAAAGTACAACTTCGTGGAACTTGCCAAGGAAAGAGCCTTTCTCAAAGAAAAAACAAAACAAAAATGATTCTAGTACAGTGGTACCTCGGGTTAAGAACTTAATTCGTTCCAGGGGTCCGTTCTTAACCTGAAACGGTTCTTAACCTGAGGCGTGCTTTCGCTAATGGGGCCTGCTGCCACTGTGCTGCTGGTGCACGATTTCCGTTCTTATCCTGGGGCAAAGTTCTTAACCTGGAGCAACCACTTCCTGGTTAGCGGAGTTTGTAACCCGAAGCGTCTGTAACCTGAGGTACCACTGTAGAATGTAACAGATAGCTGCAGTGTCGAGCATTAACTCATTGGTATTTCTGTTTTTGGGGCCTGTTTAGACAAGCATTTGCCTGATTTTCTTATTGAACTTTATGTTTTACTTTTATTAATTGCTCCTTTTACTCTTCTAATTGTTGTGTTGTTTTAACATGCTCTTTTGTGTTGCACATTTTAATTGTGAATGCTTATTTTAATGTTTTGATGGAATTGCTTTATCATTTATTTTAATAATGTGTGTTTTGTAATTGGTTTTATACTTGTAAACTGCTTAGAACCTACCTTCACAGAATAATAACCCGAAAAGCATCTCTTTGAGTACATTAATTATGCAAGAATATATACATGGGGTTGGACCCAGACATAATCACAATGTGTGGTTTTCTCTGCCAACTGGATGCCCCTGCAGGCAGTGGGGAATAGGAGGTGATTTCCCCCCCACCTTCAACTATCTATGTTTTCTGAAAAAATGCCTCAAGTGTTGGATAACTCTCTGAAATAGCATGGGCGGTGGCACTGAAGGGGAAAGGAAGGAAGTGGCAACCCACTCTGCTACCCCAATTGAGCTGGATCAGAGTGTCTTCTGTAAACAACAGCATGTTTTGCAACAGCGTGTCAGAGCAGCTTACAATGGTATTCTATTTTATTGTAAAATAAGCATGTGATATATGTTGGGCACAGAGATGAAGATTTGTTCAAGGCCACCCATTGAGTGCCATGGCTGAGTGGATTTGAAACCAAGTCTCCAAGGCCAACATTCTATCTACTATATTACAGTGGCTTACAACATTTCCATCAGGCTAGACTCCAGCAAGGAAGCAACCCATGGCTTCCCATTCACGCAGCCACAAAAGCTGCCTTATACAATGTCACCACTTATCACAGTATTTTTGATGCGGTTTCATAGCTCTCCTTAATCTTGGCATTTATTTGTCTGAAGTTGCTTGTAAATCTTACCAAGATTCTGAACACCACTTAGTGGCAGTGCATCAGTTGAAATCATTGTGATTATATGTGGCTGCTTGAGCAAACTATTTTAAAAAGGCACTGTCCTACTTACTAGTCCTTCTGCTGAATGCCATCATTTATGAAAGCTATATTATATAGTTTGTTTTGCCAATAACATTTATAGGAAAAGCTAATAAGTAAAGTGTTACTTGCTCTTCAAGGTACATTGAACTAAGCTGGCAAATGAACTGTGACCGTGGAACATGATCCTAATCACTAAAAGCCTGAAAAAGTTATAGTATGGTTATAATGTGAATTGCAATAGCAACTCATTTTAAATTATTTCAATGAGAATACATTTTTAAATATTTCTAAAAGTCTTGGCAACGTAAGACTATAGACAGTGTAAACAATATTCTAGGAATATACTGCTAGTTTCCGTGTTCACATACACATACACACACTTTTTCCAATTCTAATTGGCCTGGCAGTGGGAGCAATAGGAAGTGGAAGATCTCATTGGAGGTTTTCATCCCCAGTGGGACCTTGTATGCTGCAACAGCAGCATACAAGCTACCAAGGATACTGGTAAACCTAAGTTTGCTGGGCAGCATTAGAAATTAGCCAGGCTCCAGGTGTGTTTTGCCAGGTAATTGAGAAGGAAATAGGGCTCTGTACATGGGCTTCCAGAGGGAGCTGTCTGGACTCGATCATGCTCCTGATGAAGTCATAGTGGTTAATTCCTCTTTACACATAGTGCATAGTGAAACTGGAATTTACTTCCATAAATTGTAATGATGGTCACCAATTTAGATTTAGATTTAAATTTAGATTTAAAATGCAATTAGACAAATTAATGGATGATAAGCCTATCAATGACTGCAATTCATGATGACTAAATACTACCTCCTGTCTTAGAGGCAAGTATGCCACTGAATACCAGTTGCTGTAGATTGCAGGAGAGTGTTCTTGTACAGTGGTACCTTGGCCCTCAAACTTAATCTGTCCTGGAAGTCTGTTCCAAAACCAAAGCGTTTCAAAGCCAAGACGTACTTTCCTGTAGAAAGTAATGCAAAATGGATTAATATGTTCCACGCTTTTAAAAACAACCCCTAAAACAGCAATTTAACATAAATTTTACTAATGAGACCATTGATCTATAAAGTGAAAGCAATAAACAATGTACTTCAGCCACACAATAATCAATCAGTAGCTGAACTGGGTTCCACACAGTCACAAAAACCAATAAAAAAGAGCTGCAAAAATGCAAAGTAAATAGCAAAAACAGACAGACCTCAGTGTAACACTCCAAACGGAAATGTGGCATGCAAATCGGAAGCGTAACACTCAAAACAGAGCACATCCAAAAAAAGTTTGCAAACCAGAACACTTACTTCTGGGTTTGCAGTGTTTAGGTTCAAAGTTGTTTGAGTACCAATGCATTTGAAAACCAAGGTAGCACTGTACTTATCTTTTCCTTGTAGGCTTCACATTGGTTTTTGATAGGAGACCATGAAAACAGAATACTGGACTAAATGGACATTCATCAAGGCATTTTTATGTTTGAGTGTATTTTAATTAAAAGAGAAATTGATTAGACAACTCTTGAAGAAGCCCATCCTTTATCCCTTTAATTTGGGTAGTTTTAGGTCATCTTCAATTTTCATTTGTTGTATTTTGTTAATGAATTAATTAAAATATTTCTATACCCCCATTCATAAAAAATTATTGGAGCAGTTTACAACAGTCATACATAAAACCTTACAATAAAAACCATATACAAATTTAAAATCAACTAGCCATTACAGTTTCCTGATTGCTATTCATTTCTAGGCTTTTTTGGAATGAAGCTGGGTGACTTGCAACTCTTCAGTCTGTTTTCCAGATAACAGCACCACCAAACCAGAGGGCTCAACAGATAAGCTACCAGTAACTTCTGGAGGAATGGGAGCCTCAGTCTAGGCCAAGTATCTAGGTCTCCACTCTAGATGGTGGTCAGCCCCTCCACTCTACCCCTTCTGCAACCACCACCACTAAAATTGGGACAGCATCTTCGTAATTCCCTCCTCCCTGCCCACCCAGACACATCCTAGCACCACCATCTGATTTTACTATATGCAGCTGGTAAATTATGGCCAGAGAAAATAGACTAAGGCCCAGTAGTAAGTGCATCCCACGCTGTCAAGTGGAATATTACAATACCACTGCAACACTCCTTCCCCTGTCTCACTCAGGGTGAACACCACCAAAACAACTTTCCCTCTTTCAGACTCTCACCCTGGGTAAGGGTCACGGGCATGTTGCCATAGTACATTTCTTTTTCAGGCATCCCTTTGAAGACCTTTTCATGTGGACAGGCCTTTGAAACTGTTCACTTTTTTGATTTGCCAGTAATTTTAATAATTTTGTACTGTTTTAATAGTTTTTATGCCTTATTGTTTATCCTCTTATACACCATCGTTTTATATTGTATGAGTTGGTGGTATATAAATCTATAAACAAATACAATTTATTTATATGTGCATAGCATTTCCCCTGCACATATATTGTTTTGGCTAGACATAACCCATTCTACTAATTATTATTACAAATAATTCAACCTTAAGCAACCTTGGTGTCATAACCGAGATAGATGCCTTCTGATTTAAAAGGCCAAGAACACTAGGAGGTTGGGATTTAACACTGTCCGTATGTGATTATTGGTATTTGGCTGCTGCCATATTTTTTTTAATACTATTATACATACTCTACCATACCTGCAGACTTCAATATAACAGTTGTAATTTTTGCATTACAGTTCAGGGACAGCTCTTTATGGAGTCTGCATGCAGGACCAGATTTGTTAGCTTTGCAGGGTTATGGGATTCAGCATATTGTGGCAAAAATTTTATTCATGTGACAGCTTTTTGGACAATCATACTCTGTGCTAAATTACAATTGAACAATAAATTGCTGAATATACCGTTTGCTGCATATGACCTCACCATGAAAAATTTGATGCATTAGAGTAGGAAAGGTTGGAATATATCAACCTTAGTTGACAAGGGACTTTGAATGTTGACCTAATACAGATGACCTTTGTGTGCAATAAAAGTGAGTTTAATCTTTGGGTCAAGGTTGAGGTGAATGGCAGGGCAACATAGGGAGGGTTTTAGTAGATCTGGCTGGGACCTACCTAGTAAGTAAGCAAAGAAATAGAAATGTTAGGTTCCTGGATGCTGTTGCTTTGTTTACCTGGAATGGGCTTGTCTGCTTCTGTACCAAATGTACATCTACATAAACTGATAGCAAAGTAGCAGTCAAATCTATTTACCATAGAAAATGGTGGCAAAGTATTGTATAAGTGAATGTGTGTGTGCTCCTTTCATTTTCTTAAAATTAAGAATTAGTGGAGTAGACACACAGGTGTGTGTTTGTATGTAAACCTACCAGTTTCAAGCGTGTAGAGTAGACACTTGCACTTATGTAGTACATACGGATCTACCGGAAGAGCATTATTTATTGTAAATGTTACAAGCAATGCAATATAGTTTAAGACATCTATTTTGCTCATAATTATAATTACAAAATGGATCTCTTCATAAGTATTTGTTAAGAAAGCAATATTTGTTATATCATTTTTTTAAAAAAATTAAGCCCACAGATGACTCCTTGGTTTCACAGTAAGGATTTCATGTTTTATTGATCAAATGTTATCTAAATGTTTAGCATAACAAAAGAATATTTACAATTTCTTCATAACTGAATCTACTTTCAATGTATATAGTTCTCCCGCATTCCTATTTTAACAACTGCTGGTTTTAAATGGAACACTGGCTTCTTTACCTAGAATGCCCAGGCTATTTTTTTTCTCATTCATTCTTTCCAGCCAGCAGGAAAAAGTTAGAGACTTTAATGGTAACAACCTCTACTCCTTTAATAGAGCCTGCAAAATATATTCTCTAGGACTGATCAGCTCTGAAAGCTCTAGAGGTTTGATGATTTGGAATGGCAGGAAATCACGCTTTCAGGACATAACGAATTGACTGGACCATCCATCATTTGTTAGCATGCGCTGAAACGCTGGGTTTGTGTGCAGAGGCCTGTGATTTAGTAAATACTTGGGAGATGAATAGAGCTTGCACACAAGGGAAGATATTGCTGTCCTTCAGCAGCCTTAGACACAGATTCCTGCTGAGAAGGCCGTCTGACGGCAGCTCATCAGTAACTGGCCTGTCACACTCTCTGATGCCCACCAACCATCCCCAGTATATTAAATGCATTTTTAATATCTGCTTCAGTAGATTTAATGAAGAAAATTTCGTTTCCATACTCTGATCAGTGCTTCCTCAAGTGTTCTAAAGCGTTGACTGTAGCACTTCCAAGAAAGACAGCTGGGACATACAAGAGTTGATTGAAAGGTAAAGTTAAATAAAACCATGTATAAACAAAAACACTGTTCATTGGATTAGCGTGTTACCTTGTTAAACAGCAGTAACTAAAAATAATGTGTGCTCCATAATACAATATGCTCTGCCTGCAAGATCATTTTGTATACAGATAACCTGCAAGGAGATTTCAAAGATGAATACAGAAAAGGCAAATCTTGATGCCATTCTGCAGTTAGGCATCTCATGTACAAAATTAGTACAGTTTGTCAAACTAAGAAACCCAATCTTGCCTGTTTTCATATTTGGGAAGGTGAGTAAGTTTGGACATGTTTTATATTTATCCACCCCCAACCCAGGTGGTGCTGTGGGTTAAACCACAGAGTCTAGGGCTTGCTGATCAGAAGGTCGGCGGTTCGAATCCCTGCAATGGGGTGAGCTCCCGTTGCTCAGTCCCAGCTCCTGCCAACCTAGCAGTTTGAAAGCACATCAAAGGGCAAGTAGATAAATACTTGCCTCTGGCGGGAAGGTAAACGGTGTTTCCGTGTGCTGCTCTGGTTCGCCAGAAGCAGCTTTGTCATGCTGGCCACATGACCCGGAAGCTGTCTGCGGACAAACGCTGGCTCCCTCGGCCTATAGAGCGAGATGAGCGCCGCAACCCCAGAGTCGGACATGACTGGACCTGATGGTCAGGGGCCTCTTTACCTTTACCTTTACCTTTTACCCCCCCCCCAAAAAAAAATATCAGCAAGAGAATTTAGGTGGTAAGCTTAAACATATTAACTTATTTGCGCAAGTTATGTTGAAATCAATGAGATTACCATTGCATGCATGGGAAAGCAAAAATAAATATGGAAACAAACTGGTTGTTCGGATTAAATATAAGCAAGTTAATCAACTACAAACCTTCTCTGTAATAACCTTTTTCAATGTAGGAAGATTCTTAGTCTGGCAGGAACGTTGATATTTGGATTGTTTAAATATTGCAACCCGAATTGGATATTGAGAATATTGAGTTCTCCTTGTCCTCGGAAAGCATTACTTTTCAAAGTTTATGTTGCCCCTAACAATATTTATTACAAAATGTGAGTGATAAATCAGACAGCGTTATAAGTTATAATTTTAAAGGCTTTTCCTCTTGCTTCTTTTTTTAAAAAAGAAACTTGGAATACCCTCCATACTTATAAAACAGGATGCATTTGCAGAATGAACCTTATAAATCTGATTCTTGCACGTGTCAAAGCAGTAATGTATTAAATGCATATTAATATAAAAAATTAAGACATGTCTTAAACATGCTTACATTTTTATAATACATGGCAATATTAAATAATACATTTCCTTGTTAGCATCTGTTTGCTGTCATTGTTGGCAAGGCCAATGATTTATTGCCTAAATTAATGACCATGACTCTTTTGGTCCTGATATACGTCCCCAAGCTTATTACATCACTAAATAAAATGAAAGTTATATATGCTCTTTTATTTTGGCATTGATTTTCTTTTTTGTAATTATTTGTTTTTTAAGGATTTGTTTAGTGAATGAAGTGGCTACTTTTAAAGCAAGACAAAAATAGCAATGTTAAATTAGAAAACTGTTGCACTGGGCAATAGTTTCTGCAGATACAAGAGAAACAAATATTTGCCTTCTTATTACTGTAACTTTAGTTTGGTAGCTGGGAGCATCCGATGGACTCACCTGTTTCTTCTATCCTCTTTTCCTTTGTGAGTCAAGAACCTGCCACGCGCTTGAGGAAATAAAGACACAAGGACACAATGTATTTTAGCCCTGCCCCAGAGCCAACCCTATTGGCTGGCTACTGGAGGCGTGGCGCGGCAGCAAGGGCAGGTAAGGCAAGGGGCTGACCCGCCCCCTTGCCTATGCGGGAGCGGCTTCCGTTCACAACCCCTCCCCTCTGTAAAGACGAGGGACTTTCTTTTGCATTCCCTCCTGCTTACAACTAACTATTCTTTACATTGATTTATGAATCTTTGATTCTGTGGTTCTGCTAACTAGGGGTGAACCATAGTTAATGGCAATTTTATTCAGATGTCACAGTCAACCAAAGTTAACTAGGAATAGTGTGCTCATCTCCTAGATGGCCTTTGACTATGGTTGGTGGTTACCATTGATCTATTATGGTACCTCAGGTTACAAATGCTTCGGGTTACAAACTCCTCTAACCCGGAAGTAGTACTGTGGGTTACGAACTTTGCCCCAGGATGAGAATGGGAATCGCATGTTGGAGGTGCGGCGGCAGCGGGAGGCTCCATTAGCAAAAGCGCGCCTCAGGTTAAGAACAGTTTCGGGTTAAGAACAGACCTCCGGAATGAATTAAGTTTGTAACCCGAGGTACCACTGTATTATTATTTTCCCCTCTCAACCAGTAAAATGATTAGATTGTATCTGACCTTGTCTATCTGTTTATCTTGCACAGGCTTCCAGGAATGTAAGGATTAAAAAGGTAAAGGGACCCCTGACCTTAGGTCCAGTCATGACCGACTCTGGGGTTGTGGCGCTCATCTCGCTTTATAGGCCGAGGGAGCCAGTGTACAGCTTCCAGGTCATGTGGCCAGCATGACAAAGCCACTTCTGGCGAACCAGAGCAGCACACAGAAACACTGTTTACATTCCTGCTTGGAGCTACCTATTTATTTACTTGCACTTTGAGGTGCTTTCAAACTGGGCCACCTAAATTTTATTCTGAGTTTTATAGTTACTGAAATTAACGTACTTAAATTAAACCACCTACCTACCTTGGCCTTCTTAAGGCTAGCTGTAGGGGATTAACTGGGTGGGACTGGGGAGTGTTTAATGATTCATTTGAGCAGAGCAGGTGGATAACCTTCCTGGACCCAGAAGTGTCCAGTCTCAAGCATGCTTAATTGCCCTGGTTTGTGACATTTGCTGGGAGAAAGATGAGGGGAGTGCAACCCTACTCATTCTTCTTGACCTTTTGATGTTTGATACCATTGACCATGGTATCCTACTGGTTAGTGGGGTTGGGATTCTGCCCCTATTTGCAGGACTATTTCCATAAAGTAGTTATGGGGACCACTGTCTGGTGCTATAGGAGCTATCCTGTGGTGTGTCACAAGTTTCCATCTTATCCCCCATGCTATGTAACAACTATCTGAAGCCACTGTGAGCTTCGGGAGTCATTTGGATATTTTGAGTGATGTGTCACCAATATGTGGGTGACACCCATTTCCACCTCTTTGTTCCATCTATATCAGGAGAGGTTAGTAGACTAGTGCTTGAAGTTAGTAGTTAGTAGACTAGTGCTTGAAGGCAGTGATATGCTGTATGTGGCCCAATAAACTGAAGCTGAATACTGAAAAGACAGCTGTGTTATGTGTTCCAAGTTTTCAAGTCCAGGAGATGGAAAGAGAGTGTTCTGCATGGGATTGGAAGGAGCAGGTATGCAACTTGGGGATATTCTTGGATCGAACAGGAGGCTCAGGTGGTCTTGGTGGCCAGCAGTGCTTATTTCCAGCTATGGTGTGTTTACCCTTGGGACAGAGGTAACTTGGCCACAAAAATGCATGCTCTGGAAACTTGCAGATATGGGGCTGTTCTTGAAGACAATTCAGAAGCTTTGACTGGTTCAAAATGAAGCAGCCAGATTACTGGCTGGTGTCCATTTAGAATGCATAAAACTGCTCTGTTAAAACAACTGTACTGGTTGCATTTTGTTTCTGGGCCTAATTCAAGGAGCTCATATTAGTGTTTAAACTTTAAACTCCTTAGGTCCCAAATATCTGAAATACCATTTCGTTCCCTACAGAGCCTCTTAGGCAGGCATCCCCAAACTTCGGCCCTCCAGATGTTTTGGACTACAATTCCCATCTTCCCTGACCATTGGTCCTGCTAGCTAGGGATCATGGGAGTTGTAGGCCAAAACATCTGGAGGGCCGCAGTTTGGGGATGCATGCTCTTATGTGTTAAGATCAGCAGATAGAGTTCCACCACCCTCAGAAGTGAAGGGCTTAGCAGCCTGAGAGAGGGCACTCCCTGTGACAGCCCCTCAGTTATAGAATTCCCTGCCTCCCTACAAAGGCACTTCTGGCATCTTCATTATGCAGTTTCCATCATATGTTCAAGACATATCTGTTTATCCAGGTATTTGACACCTGAGATAGATATATCTTAGGATCCACCCTATTCTTGTGACTGTAATTTGTTTTAAACTGTTTTTAATAGTGTATTTAAAATGTTTGTAACGTGCCCTGGGCCCTTATGTGAAGGGCGGGTAATAAACAGAAATAGTTGTGTCTGTCAATTTAAGTGGGTCTACTCTGAATAGGTCTAACATTAACTACCACCTTTTGGGTGGAAGATGTCATCCCCCCCCCTTTGATTTCTTCTCTCTGCAACTCACTGCACACACACACACCCCAAAAGTCTGAACGCTTGGTGGGTAGTTCAACATACGGTATACTATAATTCAACTATGGGCTAACCAGAGTTGAGGAGGCGCTTTTATGGAGGCTTGCATAGCCCCGGAACTTTGTTATTGTCTAGACACAAAACTACCTTTTTATGGAAAACCTGTTCTTATTATGATCTTTTGTTTGAAATGATAATATAATTTTTAACTTTGTACCGGTATCTATCTGCCAGATAAATATGTCTACCAAATATATATGTCTCGTTCATTGCCTATTATATTTTGGAAACAGCTAAGCTGGTTTAAATGAATTAATTTGTTGTTATTATTATCATCATCACTACCGTCATTATTATTGATTGCCTTCTACATAATCGTTTCGAGATGATGTACAATAAAATTAGGGGAAAACAATTGAAATTCAACATTTTGCTCTCTCTGAAAACTTTCTAACTTTAAAGAGTCAGTAGCTCTTTCACTTTAGAAGGGAGAGTAAAAGAGCCAAATGTGTTGCTTCATTATTGCTATGGAGTGGGGGATCAGGAGCCCTACTGTGATGCGACTTCAGCTCAGCTGGGCTCAGGATGGAGTTCTAAGAGGGACAGCCTGGGACAGGGGCCCGCAAACTTTTTCAGCAGGGGGCCGGTCCACTGTCCCTCAGACCTTGTGGGGGCCCGGATTATATATATGTATGGGTGGTGAACGAATTCCTATGCCCCACAAATAACCCAGAGATGCATTTTAATTAAAAGGACACATTCCACTCATGTAAAAACATGCTGATTCCCAGACCGTCGGTGAGCCGGATTTAGAAGCCGATTGGGCTGTATCCGGCCCCTGGGCTTTAGTTTATCTACCCATGGGCTGGGAGCTTCCTGCTCCCTTCTACATCAGAGCTGGGAAATAGCCCCAGCCAGCATGGCCAGGGGTCAGGGATAATAGGTGTTCTAGCTCATCAGTATCTGGAGGGCCACATGTTTCTCATTCCTTTTCTACATCTTTCATATCTATTGTAATAGCTTAAAATGAAATATCTGTATTCAGTAGCAGTTTACCTCTAGAAAACAAATAATAAGGGAGACCACCACTATTATATGTCACCTGTGAGAATGCCATGATCAACATGAATAATAAAATATAAAATAGTAGTCCTAGAGAACACAAGCTCTTTAGTGTGATCTAACAAGGCTCTTCTTAGGAACGTGGGAAGCTGTCTTATACAGAGTCAGACAATTGGTCCATCTGGCTAAATACCCGTCTACACTTGCTGACAGTGATTCTCCAGGGTTTCAGACAGTGCTCTCTCCTACCCCTACCTACAGACTGTACTTTGAATATTCTGCATGCAGAGCAGATGCTCCACCACTAAGCCATGGTCCATCTTATTTCTCTATAGCAGGGGTAACCAATGTGGGGCCCTTCAGATGTTGTTGGACTTCATTGTTGTTGTTGTTGGACTTTGTTGTTATTGTTGTTAATAAATAATAATTTAATTTAATTTCTGTACTGCTTAATATATTAAAAATATCAATTCCCATTATCCCTGACCATTTGCCTTGCTGGCTTGGAGCTGATGGGAGTTGGAAACCAACAGCATCTAGAGGGCGCTACATGAGCTAGATATCTAGAGGTTATTTGGCTCACTAGCTGTCTTAATGCAGTATTGAGATTCAGTATATATCTGGAGTAAACGGTACTTTACAGTTAAGCTGTTAGCTCCTCTTATGCAAACCACTCTGAGATCTTTGGATGGTGAACAGTATATAAATTTAATTTTTTAAAAATAAACACTATACAAAACTTCCTTGATGCTCTTACTTTCAAAAACTTGAATAGCATTATCAAAAGGTATTCTTTCATTGGTCATATGGGCAATTTTTTGTGGTGCCACACCTGTATGGTGTTTCAGTATGTCCGGTGCGTGAGAACACTCCTAATACGAGGGAGCTGTTGAAGAAGATAGGGGCTCTGTATAGTACATACCACCTTTCAGCTTTCTCAGTGGTGAACTGTGGTTAGAGTGCTCAACTTTGTGCACCTATACAGGAAGGACATCCAGACAGCACAGTACACTGGACAGGATCCTGTGGCATCCCACTTGCCACTTTTTCCCCAGGATGATGAGGAACCACGAGTGAGCACTTTTTGGGTTTGGTGAGTAAACCAGCTACAAATCCATGTAACAAGTAACTCATCCAGTTCACATTTTCCCAGCTTCTCTGAAAGAATATTATGGGGGACTTTGTCAAACACCTTACTGAAATCAAGTTTAATTATCTGTTCTAGGACCTTTCCTGGTACAGAGAAAAGAAAATCCATAAAAGATGTACTGCGCAGTAGCATATAACATCACTGAATGAGGACCATACATTTCCCCCCTCAGTGCCAGGCTCCACAGTCCTGTCCACACCATTCAAAAGTGGTCCTCAACCCTCAGGAGACTTTGCAGGGGGCAGGGGATGGTGGAGAGAGGAGAGGACAGGCAATTTAACTTTTGGCAGCCTTCTTCCACTGGCACTTCTCTGGATCTAAGCCATTTTGTTTAATAATGGGTAAATGAGAAACAACAGCAGGGAGCAGGCAAGTACTGAAGTGATATGCTGTTTGTACATTGTCTGCACCATCTTGAAGCTAGATAGACTATTACTGTAAGTAATCTTTTAAGCCTAATTGGATGTAACATTGCAAGAAAATTGGTGAACTGGAGATCTAGTCTGTAGCTTTAATCTGTAGCCATCATAGCATGGACTAGATGATTCTTGAGGTCCTTTCCAACCATACAGTTCTATGATAAGCAATTTACTAGGAAGTAAATCCTGTTGAATTGACTGGGACTTGTTTACAAATGCATAGAATCAGACTGAAACTCTCACTCGCCTTTAAAGAGTCAGGATATTTGTTGTTACACACTATTTAAATATTTAGTGCCAAACTAAGAGGTTTTCTTGTGTATTGCTGAATACTAAGTGCAGGTAAAATACTACCAGACATGGAGTCGTTTGTTATGTTTAGTATATGAAGCAAAGCTGTGTAAACCGTAACCTTGTAATTTTTCAAGTTCCACTTTATCATGTAGCTGTAAAAGGTAATCAAAATAAATCATGGATGATGAAGAAATATTTTTCAGTGCCTTTTGTGTTCTTTCAAGAGTAGCGTTTGATCCATGAAATTTTAGTAAGCATATTAAATAATACAATATGATGTGCAATGTGTCATATCTGATAAATTACTTTGTGTAGAACATTTATACAATTTATGTGGAACTGCTGTGTATGCAGGCTAATGACTATAAATTGTTAATATTTTGTTGTCTTTTTTTTTTAGGTAGGGTGATTTCTATTGTGCCCCCCCACACACAATATGGGCAGAAAGGTGTAGGTCATCTCTGAGATGCTATGACATTGATTCAAGGTTCCTCAGCTGTGCAGTGTACATAACACATATGTTGGAGAGTCATCTGTCAGCTATGCCCCTCCTATGGAGTTAAAGTTCTAAAGGGAAAAGAATTCGACACAGTGCTGTCACTGTTAAATTTTCACAATGGAAGAGCATGCAAATATTGAGCCTCTTGCTTAGCTGTAGTGCCCTGCCTAATGTCTGTGCTAGTTAGAAGAAGAAAAAGTGGGTGCATCCAGGGCTCTTAGATCTGACAAAGGTCATGCTATGCTGGGCATTTGAATTGGAAATTGTCTGGACTTAGATTTTATAAAGCTCCCACTGTTGTCGGGGAAAATTTCAGCAGGGTTTTGTCCCTGGAGAGGCCTCTTAGGCCCTTTTCTGTCCTATGAATGAATTTAGATGTGAGGGTTTCTCTGGCCTTAAAACTGTTAAATTCATTTTGCATACATCCCCAGAGAGAAAAACTGGCAGATGCTTTTGTCTTGGAAGTGTTTAAAAGAAAAACTGCAGAACAGGAACAAGAGAGAAGGGGCCCCGTGTGGAGTCCCAGAACACTTTGGAAATGGCCAATATGCAGTTTTCATCAGTACTAAGGCGGGGCGCAATATGGTGCCTGTAGCTCACTTGGGAATATGAATGTTGATTAAGCATACTCCCAGGCTTTGAAATTCTGAAAGCAGTGTCAGAATAATGGATGTTGAGCAAATGTCAAGCATTTGTTAATTTCTCTGTTATTTGGAGTTTATCTACCATGATCAATCAAATAAACTAGCGCCTCTCTGTTGTGGCATGTGTCATTGATATGGTGATTAGGTGGCTAGAGAGACCTCCTGCTTTTTTTCCCTCCCTCTCTCCAGGTAACAGATTATACATTTATTCATAGTTATTTAGTAGAATAAGGTGTGTTAACAAAATTTAAAATGGCTTATTGCACCCCAAAATGTTGATAGTTATGCAGACTCACATACCCAACAGTGGCATTTACTCTAATAAAAAGTCACCATGTCACAATGTTGACAAACTCTCAACTTGAGAGTGAGAGAAATGGAGTGTTTTTCAGGGATAAATTTATTATCAACGAAGTATATGTTGCCCCTGTTCCTCTACTAGGATGTTCTGCTTGTGCAAAATGTTTGACTGCTCATTTTAAAAGTCTGAGAAAAATATTGAATACCATGACTTTAAATTAAAAAAAGAAGTTCGTGGACAGTACTATCCTTATTTTCCATTGATGGTTTATTGTTGTCCCTACTCCCACTTTCTTTAGCTAGTTATGATCTAACATTAACATGACATAGCCATCAGTTTCATTTAAAACATAAATTCTTTTTCTGAAGTTAAAATTTACATGCATAGACCAACCCACAAGTGACGCACTTTAAGAAATTACAAATTTAAATCAACTTATGGAAGAGAAAACCAACAGGTATATTCATATAAATGTGAGGTGGGGGAAACTGAAAAATAAAATTAAAACTGCCAATGGGTTCATTACAAATTAAATTTTAACTTGGGTGCTCTATCTTTTTCCCCTGTTTGAATTCGTTATTTTAATAAGGAATAAATTTAATAAAATAATCAATAGCATGTGTATTCCCAGCTCGACTATGTACTGTAGCAGTGATCTTATCTGTGATCTTAGCCATGATACCCAGTCATACTTGGATTTTCATAGATAGCCATGTCTCAACAAAAACTGCAATGTTGAAAAGATTTAGGCTCATGTCCATTCATTTATTGATCATAGATATGTCAAACTAGTTCCCTGCATTCTGTCAACATCTCATTTCCAATTAAACTTGAGCAAAAGATTTCCCCCAACTATAGTTATAGCAAGGACTGGGTGTGCTGTACAAGAAATACAAGGCTTCCTGAATTTTTAGAGCGGGTATGGCTTTTATACCTTTAACATTTGTCTAGGCTAGGCAATTTTTGCAAGACTAGCTTTTCCCATTCCTGCTGGATTATCACCTGACAGGCTCACGAAGCTTTCTAAATTAGCTGGCAAGAGCTACTACTGCTAATAAGAAACTCATGGAGAAAGCAGCAAGAATGGTGGCACGGCTGGTCGAAGGTTGCTAGACCACGGACAGCTCCAAGTGAGCAACTTGCTCCAACAAATGTTGGGAGCAGACCAAGGCCTTTTATTCTCTCTCCAGCCTGAAGGCAGGCCATAGCCTCGCTGCTGTTGCACTCCTAGCGCTGCTGGACTGGTAATATGTGGTGGAAGGCATCTGGTCAGGGGAGGGTGCTTGTGATGATCCAGGCCAGGCATCCCCAAACTGCAGCCCTCCAGATGTTTTGGCCTACAACTCCCATGATCCCTAGCTAACAGGACCAGTGGTCGGGGAAGATGGGAATGGTAGTCCAAAACATCTGGAGGGCCAAAGTTTGGGGGTGCCTAATCCAGGCTCTGGCCCTGTAGGCCCTGGGTGGTCTGGGAGGTTCCTCTGTGAGTTCTTGTTCAACTGCCTCAGGTGCAGTGGTCTCCCTGCCTTCCACACCAGCTCTCTGACTTTATCCAGATCACTGCTGAATGCAGGGGTAATGGCACAAGGCTAGTAAATTCTGACCTCACCAAAGTGTGTTTTGACACCACTTTATATTCACTTATACACCAGGCAAAAAAAATCACTTTTTTGTCAAGTTTTTAGAAACTGGTAGGTGAAGCCATTTCTAAGTTAAGCTGCTGTTATTGTTATTGAGAGCCGGTGTGGTGTAGTGGTTAAGAGAGGTAGACTCATAATCTGGTGAACTGGGTTCGCGTCTCCACTCCTCCACATGCAGCTGCTGTGTCACCTTGGGCTAGTCACACTTCTTTGAAGTCTCTCAGCCCCACTCACCTCACAGTGTGTTTGTTGGGGGGGAGAAAGGGAAAGGAGAATGTTAGCCGCTTTGAGACTCCTTCGGGTAGTGATAAAGCGGGATATCAAATCCAAACTCCTCCTCCTCCTCCTCCTGTATTGTATGTCTAATTTTGTTGTAAACAAGCCTGTGATGTTTTTTGGTGAAGGGTGGCATAGAAATATCTTAATCAATCAATTCTACCCAATAGTCCGGAATAAGAAAGAGAGGGTGATCTATGCCCCACCCCACTTAACCCAATATATTTCCATACTGACTGTGGAATAAGAGTCTTTCCTTCCTGTGCTGCTAGTATGGAAACCAAGTAGGCTGGCAGAGGAGAGATGAGACAATCTGCTCCTTAGTCACCAGTTCACTCGCTCACCTGCATGTAATTCCTGGACATTTATGTATGACTGCCAGGCAAGTTGTTAAATACAAGACTGTATACAGCCGCACAGCAAATGAAATACTTGTTTTGAGTTTTGTTGAGGCTGTGCAGCAAAACCTGTCATTTTCCACAGGTAACTAGTAAAATACTAAGTGTTATAGAATAAACTGTGTATAATTATACCATTAAAAACTTTGGGTCTTTGTGTGATTTATGACCTGAATACAGCTGTCAAGTACCACATGCACTTAACACGTGGTTTATGTAAATGCTAAAGACAGTAGCTGCATGAGGCCAATGTCATTAACAGTAATCAACTTAATGAAAGCTACCTGCCTGTTTTTTGTAATTAATTACTTGTAAATAACACACTTAATTTACCACTTTCTAAATTTGATTATATTACCTATAACCAAGTGGTACCATGTGTGGGAGATTCCCTCCCCCCAGGTTTTTAAAAAGTTGGGGTGTTACAGGAAAATGAACCAAATTGAAATTAAAGCACCTGATACTGGTGTAAGAATTTCACATTTCCTTTTACAAGGATGTACTTTCCTATTATGTTAAACAAGAATATAAATCAATAGTGCTCGATAAAAATACAGTAAAAGCAGAAATATACTTCTCAAATGGCTTTATATTATTCTGAAGCTATTGGGGGGGGGATTACCACATGGCCTTGTTACATTTAGGAAAGCAGAGAGCCAGAGAAATGCCATAACTCAGTGGTTTTCAACCTTTTTGAGTCCACAGGTCCCTTGACCAACTACATTCTTTCTGCAGCACCCCTGTGGGACTCAGGATCCCAGTTATGTCACGCCTTGCTTGCAGAGCTGGCAGCCTCTCAACTTTTTTTTCAAACATCCTCCCTTGTGGATTTCCCCCTCAGCCTCCTCTCCTTGGGAGTTCTCTGGGCAGCCACTGCTGCTGCCCCAGGTCTCTGAGTTGCCCTTCCCCACCCCAAAGAGAGGTACCTCCTCACACTGCCCATAGGGGTCTGAGAGAAGAGGATGCTCCCAGCCTTAGTGGCCCAACAAGACTGGCCAAAGGCGAATGTGAGGCCAGCATCTTACTTTGGGAGGAGTCAGTGGGTGCTGCCAGGCCTGTATGATGGAAAGGCTCCCCTTCAGCACTGGGTGCTCAGCTCCCAGGCAGGCCTTGCACACAACAAGCACAAGAAAGGCCAGTGTAGTGCCTGCCTGCCTGGTCTCCCACTTGTCTGTCCATTCCCAACAGCAAGGGCTGGCAGGCTGGGCTCCTTCGCATGCTTGATTGCTTATTCAGAGGCTGCCTCAGCTCCTGGCAACCAGCACCCCCCAGCCAGCCCCAGAGCCACCATTCGCCTTGGGAGTTTGTGGAGAGGACTGCTGCAAGAAACAAGCCATGCAAGGCTTTGGGAGGCAGAGACGCAAGAGGGCATCAGAGGAGGAAGAAAAGGAAACGGACAGAGGCCAGTGTTGCCCACAGCACCCCTGACCATCATTCAAGGCACCCTAGGGTGCCATGGCACACTGGTTGAAAACCACTGCCATAACTGATACACAACAAACAGCCTCTGAAGCCTTTTGTAACAATGATGCCAATCCTATTATTATTGATAGCTAAGAGCAGCTTTTTATCACATGATTTAGTTGACTAGCTGTTTGAAATTATGATATGACTGAATGTATTGTTGATATGGCTACACATGTTATTTACTGGTTACATTATGTAGTGGTGCCATGTATCATCCACTGAGAAGCAGATAAACCTCCAACTATTGAATAAGCCCTGCCCATTTTTAGAAGCACTCTCCTCCCAGTGATACAGTATGAGTAAAGTTGTATCCGGAACAGCCACATTGGTAAAGGGCAGTTACGAAATCAAATAATAATTAATAATGTTGATGTGCCACATTACTCTTTCTCTTTCTAAGCAATCCCCCCTTAACTCAAAGTTCATGCCTCTCAAAGAAAGAGGGGACTTTTTTTAAATCACTGCAGTTAGAACCCTTCTTTTTTAGTTAAGTTACATTGCTATACTGTAGTGGCTGGATGTTGGTTCCGGTTCCAGTTGTTGCATATTAATTGCACATGAAAACACCTTTCTTACATGTTCGCTCCTACTTAAAGCTTTGTGAAGTCAACATTGTTTTTATTCTCAAGTTCACATATATTAATAGTATACAGACTTTCAAATCCCCCAGACAAATATTTGATTCCATATGATGAGGAAAGAAACTAAACAAACAAACAAACAAACAAGAGAGCCATTGTGACAAATTTACACAGGATTATGCCAAAAATAAAACAAAATGAGTGAAAGTTGCTTATGAATCTTTATAGCTTGGAATACAAACTTTGCACCTGATTCAGTTGCACAGGGTTACGTATCCTTGACCAGAAAGGCCATACACCCCTCTAAAGACCTTCTTGGGAAGTGTGCAATGAAGGGACAAATAAGTCTGGTTCTTTCTTCTCTCTAAAAACTACACATTTAGTATAGTGTCCAAATATTCACTATCACATGAATAAATAGAATTCTCATATGGAATGCCATTAAATCTTCTAAAGTGGCTGAGAACATTATAAAAAAAAGTGCAAATGCTTTCCTATATTTTTTGACAAATAACTGCCTCAAGTCATTAGCACAGCCTTCTTGTAGATCCATAGCATTGTATTTATTCTTCATATTTAAATGTAATTTTTAAAGGCTTCAGATTTAAAATGCACTCAATCATAAGAAAAGACATAGGCGATGGGAGAATGAAGTTTCTTCAGGAAGAACAGATCCCTCAATTTTACAGTATCTTGTTAATGTTTTTAAATGAAAAATCATTTGAGCCTTATCTTCTGCTGACAATTTCCCTCTGTCTACTGTTAGAAAGTATTGGCCAACCAGGTCAGACAGTATTAAAGTTCAAGTGGCCCAGTGGGAAAAGTAATGGCCTTGTGCTACTATGAATTTTAAATGTTGCCATTTCTATGCGTTGCACCATCATCTGTTCTCACACGTCACTAAATTGTATATAAGTTGTTAGACCAACTTGAGTGTCAAGGTCATAGGAATGATGAGTCTTCTCAAGTAGTCCCCCCGCCTGAGTTTTATCATAAAGCTGTCCTTGTACTACATGAGATAAGCATCAGGTTGTCACATACATTTTTCTAGTTTTTATTGAACACAAACTAGAGAGTGAGGATGCATTGCAACTTGTGTTTTCCTGCCTTGGATTTCATTCTTTTAACTTACACAAGAAAGAGTATTCTAAATACACAGTTACAGGTATTTTATCTTATAGTGTTTGTAGTAGTGTTGTACAATCAAGAGCACTGCATATACAGCTTGGCTTCCATATTGACTATGCAAAGGAAAATATCATGACTATTTATATCCAGGCACTCCTTGAGGGTTTTTTAGAAGTATCTCAGCCTTCATTCATACTATAGTTGGCCATTCTTTAATTGTCATGATAGATTATCTTCTACAGAGGGAGTGTGGCCCTGTTAGTTGTTCACAATCTCCCAGTAGGTAGTTTTGAACGGCCTCGGTCCTGTATACCTGAAGGAGCGCCTCCACCCCCATCGTTCAGCCCAGGCACTGAGATCCAGTGCCGATGGCCTTCTGGCGGTTCCCTCATTGCGAGAAGTGAGGTTACAGGGAACCAGACAGAGGGCCTTCTCGGTAGTGGCGCCCGCCCTGTGGAACGCCCTCCCATCAGATGTCAAGGAAATAAGCAGCTATCCTGTTTTTAAAAGACATCTGAAGGCAGCCCTGTTTAGGGAAGTTTTTAATATTTAATGCTGTATTGTTTTTAACACTCGATTGGGAACCGCCCAGAGTGGCTGGGGAAACTCAGCCAGATGGGCGGGGTATAAATAATAAATTATTATTATTATTTATTATGCTATGAGATCCTTTTGATTTTGACTGTTTGCAGGACTTGGGCTTTGGGGTTGCTGTAATACAGAAGTACCATTTCCCAACTAGGTAATTAGGCAGGATTTACCTAATGTGCCCAATCATGAGAAACCCTGCATAAGGGCTTCACTTTCATGAAGCGGGAGAGGGCACTCAGGGGCGATTATGCCAATGGCCATGTCTCAGTGATACTGACCAGATCGGCCTCCATATCCATAATCAAATAGTAGATGAGCGAGGTCTTATTCCAAGCCAACCTGGCATTCAGCACCAGCAGCTGCAGACCAAGGGCTGGCACAAACCTAATTCCCATGTTGGAAGAGGGTCTGGCATGTAGCACAGTAACCAACTGCCTGTGCCATGTACCCCTTACCCGGCCTGCCCCACCTCCCACACCTTACCTTCCCCTACCCTTAACCACTGTTATTCCCCCCCCCATGTCTTCCCCCACTCCTCCCCAGGCACATCCTACGCCCTTTTACTTTAAACAAAAACAAAAGAAAAGCAAAATTTAAAAACCCACATATTAAGAGACATTTTAAAAACAAATGTAAAACATGTTAAACAGTTGGGGCAATGAAACCAATAAATGAACCTTCAACAGGAGCTCCTAGATAGTGCCCCAACCCGAGAGTTTGTTCCAGCTTTTTGTAGCTGGAATGAGTCCAAGGCCCGCTCTCCCAGGCCAGATGGAAAAGGCCTTCCAGGTAGGGACCATTAAAATAAGTCCTTCCAAGCTCCTTTCAAAGTCTCTCTTACATAGAAAAAAACCCCACACATTTGGCAAATTTAAAAAGCTTTACTTACAAACTGCAATTGCCAGATTCTTGTGCTTCAGAAAAAGTTGCACAGGCAGTAAAATTTAGCTTAGTTGCAGAAGTGAAAGTTCTTAACGTTTGGTATAGGAACTCAGAAGTGGCTTGTGAAAGCCATACGGCTAAGCTGGAGCAACCAGCTTAGCCTCTTCACACACTCAGCTTCTCAGGTAAACTGGGTACTGGACAATTGGCCTTATTACCTATTTCCTCCGAAGATGAGGGGGAAGTGACATCGCTAAGCCTGGCAGGACAGCTTAATCTGTGGTTTTAACCCCTTTATGCATTAATTAGACCTAAGCATATTGGCTTATGGGACTAGTTATCCCACACTTACATCCAGATTATTTCACACACACACACACGCACACACACACACATATTTACACACACAATGGAAAAAATAAGCATATTTATTCAGAAGGTTTAAGATCACAACAGACCAGGGCAGATAAATATTGAAATATTTTAATTTTATATTTATCTGCTTTGGTCTGTTGTGATCTTAAACCTACTGAATGCTTCTGAATAAATATGCTTATTTTTCCCCATCCTCATGTAACTTTCTTTCTAAATGACAACTTAGGGCCTTTAAAGCTAAACTTTCTTAAACCTACACTGATCAACTAATGCTGTCTTCTTCTCTTCTAAAACAGCTGATCATAAGACAGTGTGGGCATTAAGCCTTTCTTCCAGTTCAGGCTCATCATTAGCCAGTGGCGTTGCTGTATAAATTCTCCTTCTGAACCCATGCAGAGCTCAACAGGATTGGGTTAGGGCCTCTTGCACAATGGAGCAGGGTGAAAAGGAAATTGCAAGGGGCAAAGAGTGTCAGCACAGCATCCAAAGGCATCCAGAGAAGCCCTGATAGTCTAGTACTAGGCTGAACAAACATATCTTCTAATAAAGAGGTGCATAGAGATTATAGAAGTTTAAATAGTAAATGCAGGGAGAGCAGTTTGGTACTATAAAATCAGCTTCAACATGTCTAATTGATTCTACTCTATAATTAGCACCAAACACTTTACAGTTTGTTACTGCATGCTTTTCTTTTGGTAGGGGATTCCTACCTGCCTTCTGTGGGGGATTCTTATTTCACTATCGCTGCTGACTAAATTGCCTACGGTAAGAGTTTATACAGCTTGCCTGCACCAGCTGTTTCCCCCCAGCCTCTAGAAGGAACCAGTTTGCAGTTGCTTCACTTGGGCTGTACAAAGGCTCTGAAGGTTTCACTCTGCAGGAACCTCTGGAAAAATCTGCTAACAGTTTCTTTACAGGGAAAAACTCATTCAGAGTGAAGCCAGAGCAAACTACTAGCATGCATTGTGTGTGTTTTTCATGCCATTGAGCGATTTAGAAAAAATGTAATGGTTTCTTAATGTTTATTTGAATAAATGCTTCTCTTAATTCTGTGCTGCATTTTTTTTTACCGATTCATTTCTTCCGGCAAAGGAAGAAACAAATGTCGCCTGCTAGCATTAGTTCAATCTGGCTGACAACCTAGTTAACAGAGCAGTCCTATACAGGTCTACTCAGAATCCAGTACTTCAGTGGGCATAAGATTGCAACCTAAATGACAGTTAAAGAATTAAGCAGACTCTTCTCTGTGAATAACTGTAAATATATTTATGCTTATGCCCAAAGAAAGAATTTTCTATTCTCCTGTATACATCATAATTAGTTATTGATGTTTAAAATGTTAACATTGTTAAATATTTTTATTAATATTAATAAATGATTTAATGGCAGGAAGATGTGAAAAATCATGACCAAACATCAAAACTTTGATGGAAGGGGGAGGCTAAGAGAGACTATGTACACCCTACATTGCACACCTGCATGGTAGCATAGACCAGTTGTGTTTTAACTACCTGATAATTGCTGCTACCACTTCCCCACTCAGCTCAAGGAAATACTAAAGAAGGGGGTTTCTGAGACAACACTCCCAGTGTTTCCCGCCAGATCCCTCTAAGATTAACGAGGGGTAAACCAGCCCACATCTCCCTGCCTCTCCAGAGATCAGAGCCCTTGCAGTTCTTTATTACCCTGAATCTTATTCTCTGAAAACATGGAGTGCTGGGGAACTCACAGACAGACTTCACAGCCTATGGAGCATAGCTGGTCAGCTGCAGGTTTTCTTGATGATAGAATGGACCGTATTGGGAAGAACCACAGCCCACTGTCTCCACATCATACATAATTTAGACACTTTTATCATGCCACCTCTTACCTTTTCTCTAAACGGAAAAGCCCTAGGTGCTGTAACCTTTTCCTCATATGGTAGTTTCTCCAACCCACTTGGTCATGTTGGTTACCCTTTTCTGAATCTTCTCCAACTCCACAATATCCTTTTTGAGGCGGGGCAACCAGAACTGTACACAGTATTGAAAGGCAGCCAAATCAATCAGTGAATGCTATCCTGTATGTTTACAGAAATACTTAAAATATGGAATATTTCTCTTATTCCATAAGAAGAAAGGGGAATCGTTTTTATTCCTTTGAGCAATAATACTTGAACACGGTTGGACTGAATAAAGATGCAGTCTACAAATTTGAGATGCAAAACCATGTACAATCTACTCCAAAGAAAAGCAGGAATAGAATTGTGAGTTGAGGCCTTATGAAGAGCAGTATGATGGGTGATTGCCAGGGAGTCACCAAAGAGCTTGTTTAGTACTGTGTGGCATGGTTTTGATGCTACAATTTCAGTAGAGCAATCTGGTGTTCCAGAATGGAGCCACCTGGCAGAGAAGGAAAGATTCTCCCAATTGCTACAGAGTGAATCCGCCTGCTGCTCTAAATGGGCAGGCTGAGCAGGGCTAAATCCATTTGTGTATCTAGGTTAATTTCCAGCTCGACTTTTGTTAAAATCTCCAAATACGTTCTGTTTTTAATTACTAATAGAATAAGGATAATATTCAAGAATGTTATATTACTGTTCAAAATGCATTTGGGATAATATTATCTCTCCATTCAGCACATTGAAACATGAAAGCCAAATTAAATTCAACATTCTTTGTACCATAATGTAAGACTGCCGTCTGTGTGCAGTTTCTGAATATTAGACCTGATTGTAATAAGACTCAGAAACTGCATTTGTAAAAGGAAAAAAAATGTTAATTATTCATTGTGCATTCTGTACTACAGGGTCAATTTATTGAAACTGTAATTTATTTAAGTTGCATCTGGATGTAAAATATATCAGAAGTAATTAATTGTGTTCAGGATGTGATGAGGTAGATATATTCATAAAGGACAATTGAAAACAGTAGCCGCGTGGTATTGATTGCCTTTTTTGAGAGAAGGGAAGGGAAAATCTTGTCCCGTTTTTAAATGTTAGCTATTCAGAGAGAGGAATTCTCTCTTGGGGAGAATGTTTTCCAGGTTGCTTCATTGCCAGGTGTTTGACATTGAGTGGAGCTTTAAATGAATGAAGCTTATGGCAGCCTTTGGAAATGACCGACTCCAGGGAATCTCAGCTTCCTGCTGTGAAAGTTTCTATTTTCAAAGCACATCAGTTTTAGTAGGAATGTTACAGTGGTCCCATATGCTTCTTCTGACAGAGAGCTAAGTTTCTTCCCTGAATATGAGACAGCTACTGAAGAGGTTTCCTTTCTGCTAACAAAATGAATTTCAATATGTTGCCAATGAATCAGTACGTTTCCAACCGTTAATGGAATTTTAGCTCCCTCTCATACTAATGGAAATTTGCTTTGTTTTCCTTCCTGTCTTCAGTACATTCTACGGATACTCCACTTTGTGGGTTCTAAAGGTGGATAGGAATCACCAAAGCAAGATGCCCATTTGCTTTGAAACTCATGCTACATTTTGCCCCCCTTGCCCCTTCCTCATAAACTCTTTTTCTCACTCTCTCCTTGACCTAGCAGTAGGAAGCCTTTGTCTGAGGTGTTCATCTGGAACAACTTTTCCACACTTGTTTTCATGTTCTGTTAGATTACAGGGCAGCAGGCCTACCTTTGAAGCTCCTTTCTCTTTTGTTTCTTTGCAGTGCACTCCAGTAATTAACTTTGTCCTTCTTTTATTTGTTCCAGTCAATCGCAGTCCACTCTGCTGAGCATCTTCTCCCAGGAGTACCAGGTTAGAAGTTTTCTCCTTTGTGAGGGTTGACAGGTGCCTAATTGAATGATGAATGTCCCTTTATTTCTTTGTAATTGAACTGCCAGCTTTCTGATTGGTTTGGAGGATGTTCCCCTTTCCACTTCAAGCACCGCCTGAGTCTCAGTGGATGGCTGCCAAGCCTACCCATCCATCTGTCTAATAACATCTAGCCTTTGCTTATTTGGTGGACCTGTAATAAATTATGCTAAACCATTATTATTCTGACAATAATAATTTCCCTGTGTTGCGTGGTTCCATGTGCTAAATGTTTGCTGACTTGCACTGTCAGTGCCGCTTTCCATGGCTGACAGAGATGATGATAAATGACCATTGCCGGAGTGGCAGAAGGCAAGAGAGGCAGAAAATGGAGTCATTTATCATGAGATGACAGGTGTCAGTCAAGTGGCAAGTCTCAATGGAATTACTTTTTGTAGTTTTCAAATAAGTTGTTTTTAAGCAATGTTCTTCCTGGTTTAAAATGCCAATTGAATTGTAAAACCAGAGTGCAGAGGACTTGGGTGGAATTGATTTGAAGGGAAATTAATATAAAGGTTGAAAGAGAGAACAAGTTTTTCTCTGCCCTCTGCAACCCTCAGCAAACTTATTTAGATTCAATTACTATGACCTTACTGCCTTTTACATATATGCTGTATTGCAGTACAGTCAAAAGATGTTTCATTCAATGAATAAATGAAAAATAATTTCCAGGAATTAATCTAGAATTTCAGGGCTTTCTTGGGCATTCATCTTTGCTGCATGCTTTCTTTTGGGCATATCATAAAGCTCTGTTGTTTGTCTTTTAAAGAAATTAATCAAAAGAACACATGCCAAACATCACACTCCGGAGGCAACCGAGGCTTACTATCAAAGGTATGAATTAAGACCATTAACAGGAGTACTTGCTAATTTGTGATCCAAAATATTTTACAGATCATAATTTCATTTTCTATGATTTCTTAAAGAACATGCATCCTTGTGTTAGAAGAGTTACCGTTTTAGTAACTCTTTCCAGGTAAGCTTTCCAGGATAAGTGGCACTTAGCCAACTTCATGAGAATACTTGGAGACCACAATTCAGTGCACCGCTATGCATATGGAAGTCCCACTGACTTCCATGAGGCCTAAGTGCACATAATTTGCTGCTGGCTTTTAGCCTTGATCTGTGGCAGTATTCTTTATTTTACATGCTAAGGGGCAGGTTTGACTATCAGGTTCTGTTAGTGAAAGCTAGCACAAAAACCCCTCCCACCACAGTGAGGCTTCCCTCCTCCTGTGCCCCCCATCCCTTTCCCAGATCTGCTCTTAAGAACCCCCAAAACTGTGGGTGGGGGAGGAAAGGGGAGGTTGTTATTTTGAGTAAACAGAAATGCTTGTGAATTGCACCCAAAGTTTCATGCTTTCCTTAGTCTAATGAATAGTACTGGTGACACTTATATTTACCACGTTAAGTGTGCCTACATTTATAATTTTAGCTATTCTGTTATTAAATGAAAAATGGCATCCAGATATAGAGGATTTGCAACTTGGGACTGTGCCCGTTTTAGAAACAATGATGTCAAATACTACTTTTAAAGGAGGCATAAACCTTTAATATGTATGTCATTTCATAAAACTGTTAGGTGATTATGTGCACCTGGAGTTAATAAATTGTAATTGAAACTTGTTATATGTTATCTGTAGCTCTATTGACATAGACAACTCAGCCACATAATTGGGGCGTATTGATATCTCGTAGAGATGTGCAATTAAAATTTTACTATATAGACCGACATATGTAAAGTCTGCACAGTAAGATTGTACTTATGATTAAAGATGTCTGATATTTATGATTTAACAGTATCCTAATAAATAAAAGCATTTTAGAACTTGGCCCAAGCTGACTACATAGTACACACATGAATCTATTATGTAATAGATATTCACCAATGCCAAAACCAGCAAAAGTGTACTATATTCTCTTCCATTTACAATCTGCTTGGCAGGGGGTTGGACTGGATGGCCCTTGTGGTCTCTTCCAACTCTATGATTCTATGTTGCCTCATATTAAAGTAGCTACAGTGGTTCTAATGTCTTCCTTATAGCTGCTATATTTCGTTGCTCCCAGATTAGGAAACAATATTACATAGTGAGTAGATCAGCCAGAGTTAATCAGCAGGGTCTTGTTATGTATAGACCTGTGTGTTATGATGTCCTCGTTACATAAACTATGTAAAATTATGTATAATGCATGAATCAAATGGGAACAATATCATGTAGTGTAACTTTTTTGTTTTTAAAATGTTATGCATAAAATGTGGTTTGTAATGTTTGTTATACTTAATCCCAGAACTGTGAGAATGTTTGTTTTTAAACATGTCACGTGAGATGTTATTAAAAAACACCCAAGTCACTCTGGTAACTATTGTAGCCAGTCTCATCTTGTGTATCAATAGCAGGGATAATTCTCACCGAGATCTGTGAATATAATACTCCTAATTATCCAAATTCTCAGTTTTTCTTTGTTATTATTATTTTGTATACTGGTTTTTCAAAACCAAATGTCCTCCCAATCATAATCGGAAAGCTATGAACAAAAAATGCAGTAAATTTCATCAAAATCCTGTCACTAAGCATCACAAACAAATTGGGGGGAAAGCCACTCTGAAACTAACAGAGCATCCTTGAAACAAACATAAAAATTGGTACTGCCAGCCTAACATCATGGAATCTATTAACTTAAGCCAGCAGTTATGTTTTTATGTTTGTTTTAATAGCAGGCATAATTACAGCCACCCATCCCCTCACCCCCATTAGACCTGTGACTCATATCAACCTACAAAACTCTTGCAGCAAATATTGTGAGTTCAGCTTGCAGTGGCAGTGCAGCTGAGGTGAGGGGTGATGTACTAGGGAGGATGGATAAGAACAGGCATCCCCAAACTGCGGCCCTCCAGATGTTTTGGCCTACAACTCCCATGATCCCTATCTAACAGGACCAGTGGTCGGGGAAGATGGGAATTGTAGTCCAAAACATCTGGAGGGCCGAAGTTTGGGGAAGCCTGTGCTAGGGCAGGCATCCCCCCAACAGAGCCATAACGAGTATGGGATAAAACAGCTACTCTCAGACGACATCCACGCCATACATTTAAAGCATGATGATACCACTTTAAACACTAATGGGTGCCCCCAAATAATTGTGGGTGCTGTATTTATTTATTTATTATATTTAGATACCGCCCTTCATCCGGAGATCACAGGGCGGTTGTCAGCATAAATTGACAAAGGGAAAACACAAAATACACAATAAAAACAGAAACAAAGCAAACCAATAACCCTCATCCCACAGAAACATACCTGTTTTTAATTGCTTTTATTGATAATGTGTTGTTTTTTGTGACCAACTTCTGGACTCCATCACAATGAAGCAGTGTGTATAAATATTGTGGAAATAAAATTAAAAATAACC
This sequence comes from Zootoca vivipara, assembly GCF_963506605.1. NCBI lineage: Eukaryota > Metazoa > Chordata > Lepidosauria > Squamata > Lacertidae > Zootoca > Zootoca vivipara. The sequence goes on from NC_083276.1 coordinate 38,600,409, forward strand.
TATTTAATTAATTAATTAATTAATTAATTAATACCCTGCCCATCTGGCTGGGTTTCCCCAGCCACTCTGGGTGGCTCCCAATAGAATACAGTATTAAAAACACAAATATTAAATATTACAATATTAAAACAGTCCTGTAAGATAAGCTGTTGTAAGAATGCTGACAACATGTGTTTTAATCTCTTACTGTTAGTTTTAATTACCTGTAGTTCATTAAGGGTGCTGAGTGTTGTTAGTAGACCCCTATTCTCACAAAATTAAAATTCCCAGAATTCTCTGTGGAGGAGGATTGATTGTTAAACCACCCTGGGAACCACGTCTCAGAGAGATGGAACAACAAATAGGGCCCCCTCTGTCAATCTTAACACACACGGAAGTCTGTAGGGAAGGTGGTGGTTTGTTAGGTATTTGCCACCTGAGCATTTAGGACTTTACACACCAATGTGAGCACCTAGAATTGGTTCTGGAAATGAAGTGGCAACCAGTGCAGCTGCTTGAAAATAGAGGTTAACTGAGATCTAAGTAGAACCCCTTCCAGTAAGCTAGTACTGTATTTTGAACCAGTTGAAGTTCCTGAATACGTCAAGCACAGGCTCATGTACTGCACACTGCAATAATCCAGTCTGGAAGTTATCAGAACATGGAGTACAATGGCCAAGTAATTGTTGTTCCAAAGGGTCCATAGTCTGTGACTCCCAGCCCCCTAAGTCATTTGAGAGCCTCATTTTTTACTTGTGGGTTCCAACCTTAATATTTGTTCTTCTATTGTGGACCACTGAGCCACATGTGAAAAATTAGCTTATTCCAATCCACTGACAAACCAGCCTCCATACTACAGTTTTGAATATTGAAGTTCACATGGTCTTTGTTCACATTAAATACAGCGATTACTTCCATAGATCTGTCGGGGTTCCCTGGATAAGTTTCTGAATGTACATTGAATAATGAGTTAATTACTGAACTTTGGTGGGTGTGTAGGGGGACACCGCCAATACATGCTCGTTATCTTGGAAGCAGAGAGATTTAAGGGCTGGTGTTTGTTCAGTTTATATACAGTATACGGTGGAATTCAACACTGCACTTTGCCAATCATTCTGTCTGTGCAATCATTGTGGAATGATCCGCCTATTCTTCTCACACATGCTGTTCTTACCCCCCAGAGCAAATTCCCGCACATGCAATGTGGTGGGGGGACTCTTGTTGCTTACACAGGGTTCCACTGATGGTGCTTATTAAGTGAACCCACAGTGTTTAAGAATGGTTTACAGAAACCTATTTCAAGCCATGGTTTTGCATCCTGGTTTCTGGCAAGTCTTTGCCCTTAACATTAAAACATGGTTACAGAAAACAAACCATAGTTGAGGATTATTACGCTGGCTACATCATTGTTTAATGACCTCTGTCTAGATTATCCAATGGTCTGTTGACTGTTTCTTTAACACGATAATTTGTAACTCAGGGGTCATTACAGAGCATCACTTCACCAAGAAACCTTATTATACTTAGGCTGCAATCCTGTGTACTCTTACCTGAGAGTAAGTTTCAATGGACATAGTTGAATTTACTTCTGAGTAAATATACATTGCACTGTTAATGTTTATTTAAATAAGGTTTTAAATAAGGAAGGTGCAAGTTACTTATTAGGTAGAATATGTTAATGTTTGCACAATGCTAATAAACTATGAGGCTTCAATTCATTTATTTCGGTGGCTGTGTAAGTGATAAATAAAAATAAGCAGAATTCTCATTCAATAAAATATTAATTTGGGAATCTGTCTTCTTTATTTATCATTAAAATACTCCGTTGCTTTGTCCCCCAAGACTAACTGTGATTTTAGAGCTCTAGGAGAGAGAAAAATCTAAGTTGTCTTTTCTCTTTTCATTCATTATGTAAATTCCAAAAGCAAGCTGCTTAGGTCATTTTCTGACCTGTGCTGCAAATATCAGGGTCAGCATGAATGTGGTGCATGGACTGAGAATAACAGGTCAGTAAGTTCAGGGTAAAATGCATAACATGGTGGAGATATGTTTGGTCCCCAGTGAGTTTAATGGTAACTCTTTACAACAATGGAATAATTAACTCTATAGCCACCCATTTGACTACATGCGGATTCTGAATATTCTCATTTGAGCATATCCTTAAGTGCTGTGGTTTATATTTCATATGAGAGAGAGAGAGAGACCAAGAGATATTTAGATTTCACAGTAAGGGGATAAGCGCCAATTTCTCTTAATGTTGCAGCATATTATGCATCCTTCTTCCTGTAGTTCTTATTTTGTTTTCCATTTCTCCCCTGCATTTCGATTCATAAAGAGCCTCTAGGGTGGTTTGACAACTTAATTGACTGTGTATTTATGCTGTAAACCACATTGTAATATTTGGCCAAAGGGTATTATATTAACAACAACAACAGCAACAACAACAACAACAAACAACAAAATTTAAAATCCAATAAAACTAGCAGTATCTTATACCACTTTTTCCATTCTAATAATAATGACAACAATAATAAGCCTTGTTTGTTTAGCTTCTTGAAACTGATGTTGTAAAATAGTACATGATAGAATGTATGGTAAGGTAAAGGACCCCTGGACATTTAAGTCCAGTCAAATTCAACTATGGGGTGCAGCGCTCATCTCCGCTTTCAGGCCAAGGGAGTCAGCGTTTGTCCGCAGAAAGCTTTTCCGGGTCATGTAGCCAGCATGACTAAATCCCTTCTGCCTCAACATAACACTGTGATGGAAGCCAGAAACACATGAAAACACCATTTACCTTCCTGTTGCTGCTATTGATCTACTCGTGATGGTATGCTTTCAGACTGTCAACTTAACAATCGGCAAGCCCAAGAGGCTTGGCGGTTTAGACCAAAGCACCACCCATATCCCATAGAATGTATGACTAGCATGGTATAGCGTTCTGCAGCTTAGTCCACATACTACTTGCTTAAAAGAGCCCTTATTAGCCAAAGGCCCATCTAGTCCAGCACTCTGTTCCCACAGTGCCCAAACAGGTGCCCCTGGCAAGCTTGGAAGCAGAACCCGAACACAACAGCACTCTTCCTACCTGTGATTCTCAAGAAAGCAGAGGATGTGTATCACCTGTGTGAGTGCAGTCACCATTTCTGTGGGTTCTGTTGGAGGTTGACCTTTCATTTCTATGTTCCACTAGCTGGCCCTGCCACGCGTTGCTGTGGGTTATTTGTGTGATTTCCCCTACCCTGTGCCGATCCATGATGTATCCCTGTGATTCCCCCACTCCTCCCCTCACCCCCAGCTTATCCCTGTGATTCCCCCCTTATCCCCCTCCCTCATCCCCGTGAATCCCCCAACTCTGTCCTGAAACATGACCTATTATGCCCCCCTCTTCCCCCCACCCCGGCTTATCCCTGTGATTTCCCCCCTCTCCTCCCCCTAACCCCCCCACTTACCCCTTGTGATTTCCCTCCTCTCCTCCGTCCAACCTCCCCCGGTTTATCCCTGTGACCCGTTCATTTTGCACACAATCATTCTCCCAATGCACGTGTTCTGTAAAATTTTGCCCTGTCCCAACCTTGACTCCCCTACCCACGTGTGTTATGTGAAGTAACATTTATTCTACCCAAAGGCATGGCCCTGTATGCTGCGGCCTATTCTATGCTGCGGCCTATTCGGCCCCCCATTCCCCACCCAGGCAGGCCCCTAAATCCACTCAGTCTGCAAAGCCGAGGCGAGATACTGTGGAGAGGGCAGGTTTCATCCCTGTGTCTCCCCCCACCCTGTTCTGACCCATTACCTATCCCTGCCTCCTATTTGGCCCCCCATCCCCCCCAAGCAGGCCCCTACCTCCACTTGGCAATGTTGGGCCTTGTTGCTGCAAAAGGCCTGTTTTCAGTTGGTTGCTCTGGAATTTTGTGATGTCATCTGGTGGCACGGCTTTGCAGGCAGCAGTGGGCGATCTGCCTTTCTATTGGATGCTGCTGGAGTCTTCAGAGCTTCTGCTGGTGACATCTAATTTGGGCGCCACTTTTTGTGTTTAATCATTATTTTAGGTATGCTTTTTGGAAATTTTTGTATGCCAGATCCCTCACTGATGGGCATGGAACATTGTGGCCAAATTTGTTAGATTACAGTTCAGCGGTTATGGAGAAAGGCTGTTACATCTGTGTGTGCAATGCATATATATATATAATATGCTGGCTTCCATGGCAGCTGCCAGTGATGTGACAGTGCTTTTTTTAAAAAGAAAATGTCCATACAAACTGTGAATGGTCTTCTTGATGGTGAAATGGCGATGCTGCAGACCTAAACACCATTGCACCTACTACTTGAATGAAAAAGAAAGCTCTTGTCATTGGGATGGATTCAGAATTTGCCTCCTGTAAACAGAGGGACTCCTGTCCAATGGATAAATCCCCCTGATTGAACAAGAGGAAAGAGGCAATATTTGTTGACTCTTCCCTCCCTTTGAAAGGTGCATATGTACCCAGAAACCCTTCTCTGGAAGGTTGTGGAGATCCTCTGGAACAGCATGGGAGATGGATCTGAGGAAACAAGGGGAAACTTAAACATCTTTCTGCCAGTGGGAGCATCCTGAGTAGAACTGCATTCAAGGGAGTCTTCCACCAACAAGTGCAACCTCTGGTTCCATTGCATCAATTTCCAAGGGCTAATCATCACCTTAGCCATTAAAGCACAGTTCTCTGGGTGTGTCATTTGTAAAATGAATATTGGCAATTCTGACTAATTTTATACAGTGGTACCTCTACTTACGAATTTAATGCGTTCCAAACGCACATTCGTAAGTCGAAAAAAATTGTAAGTCGAATCCCATAGGAATGCATTGGGAGAAAAATTCGTAAGTAGAAGCAACCCTATCTAAAAATTCGTAAGTCGAAAAAATCCTATCTAAACCGCATCCATGATGGCGGACGGAGCTCTGTTCGTAAGTAGAAACATTCGTAAGTAGAGTTATTCGTAAGTCGAGGTACCACTGTAAATGTATGGAAATTCATATCCCAGTGAATGTTGTGAGTTGTGACTGTCAGCATTTACTTGTACATGCCTGAAATGTGGAGAAATATATATACACTTGGAGCCATTCACAGAATTGACCTGAGATTGTTGGCGTTCACCAAAATTTGGACATTTACCATTCACATGTCCTGGTTCAGCTGACATGGTAAGCCAAACTATTGCTTACCAGGATCGCATGAACATGTGGGCTCTTGGAAAGGAGCTCACAGCTATTTCACTCTTCCCTGTCCTTTTAGCTTCTGCACTGCCCTGAGCTAAACCTGGCTTGACGTGTTGTCTGAACTGGGACTCATGGTTAAGTGCTTTCCTCACTAACCATGTAGTCAAGAACAGACCATAGTTTGGCCTATCATGTCATGAACCAAAGCCAATATATAATTATGAACTTCGTCCTAGCTATTAAAAATAATCATACTTGGGTACAGATACCTATTTTATAGAAAGCAAAAGATTGCTTTCAAATATTTGTGAAGTGCTTAGTGAAGTAGGGTCATGGGGTCCCATCTGAGAAGACAAACCTGCAAGAACATGCTTATGAACTAAAGGTGGCGACCATTTTGCACATGTTTGATTGGCACACGACTGTGCGTGCCGTTTTTGGCCCTTGTCGGGGCAGGGTGGGCTTAACATGCACTCCACTGATGCACGTGATGACCCAGAACACAACCTTTGTGCAAACAGGGAGTTGCCTGTACACCCATGCTTCAAGTTAATGGCTTTTACTGACTTGCAGGATATCAAAATACACTGCTCTTTTTCACTGGACATCACAACTGCCTCCTTTAATGTTGTCCCTCCTGTGGCAATATTTGTTGGAGCTGAATGTGCACAAAGTATGATCAAGAAAATACAGGCAGCAACCATTTTGCACAGGGGTTCCATTTCAGCACCCCACCCCCGTACGTCACTGGAGCATGCATAAGCCCACCCTGTTCCGCTCCTGCCCAATACCATCCCATTTTTGGGCCACTTCTAAGTCAGCAGCAACGAGCGTATGCATGATCACATGTCAGTTGGACGCACGTAAAATAGTCACTGCCTGTAAAAGTCATACTGCCTGGTGTAGCTCACAAGAGGAGGTAAATGATAACAGTCAGGATTTTCCTGTACACACTTAACCAGGAAAACACCGTTGAACTCAATGGAACTCATCTCTGAGTAGAAATTCAGAGAGTTTGAAGTCTCAAAGCCAGCCTGAGGAGCAGTTCAAGTGAGCTCACATTATAGGTTCATGCCTGACTTTGACCTCTGAGACCAGCGTTCAGACTACTCCATCCACAAGCCACCATCAGCACCTCAAATGTAGGATTTTAATGATGATGTGGCATAGATCTTTCTGATTTGCTCATGAAGGAGAAGCAATAGTAGAGTTTGGTCACCAGGAACTGTTTTGCAAATATTTATATTTTAAGCTAACTTTACTTTCTTCAATCAGTTTCTTCCTGGAATTTTCCAGAGAGGGAGAAAGAGAAAGAGAGACTTAAGACTTCAGTGTTGACCTTTTCTTTAAATCTGCAGTATTATTTTATTTTTGTATTGTCTAGGTACCTTAATGGAGTGATAGAAAATGCAGCTTCTCCTGTATTATTGGACCTGGCCAATGAGGTAAAACATTTTTTTAAATCATCTTTGTCTGGTAAACATAAGAGGCTTATCTTTAGTGACTTTTACTTAAAACTATAATTGGTTTCAAGATGCATCATGCATTTAAAATTGTTCTGTTGTCTGTTAGTACTTACAGTTATTAAACAAAATACATTTATTAGTTAATGAGTTAATGTAATTAATATTTTACCTTCAAGGTGGATGTGCAAATAGCACATTTATTCTTTTATTGAAAGGTTCCTTCCTCTTCCCTTTTTAAAAGAAATCTAGAAAGAGAAGAAAAGTGCTTATTTTAAAATGCTGATTTTACTTTCATCTACTTGGGCATTTTAATAATTAATGAATTTAATTTCATGTTAAGTTTTCTTTTCATAAAAATAAACAAAAATGTAAGATTTTACAATAAGTGTCAAAACAATTACCTTTTTAAATCTTCCTTTTAGCATGTAAGTTATAGCAAAGAGAAACAGTTTAATATTAATTTTTGTTCTGCATGTACACTGTAGTTCAAAGAACTGATAATCTGACATTTGTATTATAGTTACCCAAATTTAGAGGTGCAATAAGTTTTTGGAGTTTGGTGGTGACAGATTTATGTCCAATGTAGGTGGACAGTGATGGACAGGAGCTTAGATTGTAGGCACTGTGGTCCCTGATGGGCTTGCTTAAACACTTGCTACATCACCTATCCAATGAGCTTGAGGAAGATTGGACCATGATCAGTGCTTTTAGGGGTGGACCCGAGTGAAGACAGCTCCATCTACCCCTAGTTTATTTATGGTGAAGATTTCCAGAAGCAGCTTTTCTGCTGCAGCACAAAATGTGTTTAATTATGACAAATGTCTATCTAGGGAGAGATGTAACTTTAATCTCTTAATATATTGATTTGCAGCAATAACTATCTTAATTGATATGCTTTGAAATTCTTATACAAGCCTTGGAAGTATATCCTAAAATGCACGATGTTGTGTTGCTTTTTAAATAGTAAAAGGTGGGAAATTACGTTAAAAATTATGTGCTTGGAATATAAGCGGAACAGTAGCAGCTAGCCCTACATGTTACATTAGGAAGTATGTCTTTTCTGTAAGCTTCTGTCTGATTTACATTACTGTAGTCTGCAAATGAGCAATTACCTATCAGTTACTAGATGTTTCTAATGGTCTATGAAGTGTCTATACATTGTAATAATAGAGTGAACATACGAAAGGGATTGGTTTGTATTAGTGCCAAAGGATGCTTCTCGGGGTTTCTGACATAATGTTTCAAGTTTACACCGTTCTCTTTTTTCCTTTTAAACAAAGAAATATTGTAATGGAACAGATCCTTAGTAAATAACATGCATTGCATGGAGATTGTCATAGCAGAGTACCTTGTGGGTGCAAAGAAATACAATGTTAGCAGTCTTGCTTGCATATATTTTCCTTTGCATTTTCCCTTTCTACATGCAGTTTCTATTCACATGCAGATAATACACTTAATTTCTAATACCTGAAGCACTTGTTTAACCATATACTATATATGTGCAACCTAACAATTCATATTGTTAGGTTTCATTTGGTTTACAAAGAAACTTAGAGATAAATAAAATCATGGTTAAAGAAAAAGTTATTTCCAGTAACTTAATTTATTGCTAGCAAAGTAGCAGGTATATTTGAAAGGTATTTTTTTTTTGTGTGACTGCTTCTGATGCATTAGGGAAATGTGGCAGTAACAAAGCACGAGATCACTGCTTCTACACAATCAAGCTGCCATTTTTATATGATAGTTAATATTTAAATGGCATACTCCTGCATCTGCTGACAATTGGTATAATGGTAATACTTTATGAGTCAATATATATTTAATCAGTAGAAACTGTAAAAATTGATGAGAAATATATAACATAGATGCATTACAATGTGTAGCACCCCTCTTAAATAAGAATAGGCCTCTGTTGTTTTGTTGTTTTTTTCAGTGTCCCAGTTATTGTAAAATTTTAGGTATTAGATATGTTAATTTTCAGAAGGTTAATTTTAAAAACAACAACCCTCAAAACTCTGATGTGTGTTAAGAATAATAAAATTAGTTCACACCAGGCAAATATTTTCTAGTGGGATTTGAAGCACTATGAATTTTACTTACATGCTAAATTCTGACATGAAGCATGATGGCCCTATTTCAGAGAAAGATGGGTGCATGATTAATATGAAAATTAGGCAGATGCAAGTACCTGAACTAATAAGGTAGTCCTTATTCAGGCTGGACTACCTTCAGTAATTTCACCATTTTTCATATGTCAGCTCTGATGTGGGTTACTGAAAATAAGCAGTTCTGTAGAAAGCATTCCTTTCTACTTGGGGAATTTAAGGGCATCCAAGTACATACCGGTATATTTATTTGGGAAAATATATGTACAAATAAGGGCAGCTTTTAGGGTTTTCTAGTTTCTAATTTTGTATGAAATGAAATTGTATATTAATACACATGAAAACACCAAGAAAATAATGATTGTCATAATGCAAGTGAGGTTTAGTCATCTATTGTGAAGTAAAAAGTGCTTTATTCACTAGAGTATTGTAATTTGCATTTTTTTAAAAAAATAAATGCTGGTATTCAGAGGATACTGCAGCTCATTTTTTAAATAAATACATGCCTTTAAATGGAAGAGGATCTATCTCAGAAAATATCCCTATATCTTAAATATATTTTAGAAAACCTTTCTGAGGTACATAAGATTCATTTTTTCTCATGACCTTAATATTCTCCTAGAAAGCACACTGGTTGATCTTGAATTAGTGTTAGTGATTTATTACATTTGGTGATTATCAATGAGAGATTGTTAAACAACAGCCTAACTGTTTCTTTTTAACAAATTGTCTGGAATATACTAGATTTGGGTTTGGAGGGAAGTAATTTAGATTTGGGTATTTGTTATTAACCTTTTAAAAATGAGATACAATGCTGTTAAATTGGCTGCCTGAAGAATCAGAACCTATAGGTTTGTATCATCTAAATGAAAATGCAGAATATTGCTGGGTCTATTTTTATTTAAGATTTTTAAAAATCCATCCTTCATTCTACATTGTTGTTAAAAAGAACATGGAAGTGGTCTGTTTAGGTAAAATGTATGTGCATTT